>NC_071466.1:7182500-7482500 GCF_028500815.1 Rissa tridactyla | reverse complement strand
TCTTTCCCCAGAAACCAAAACCTCAGTAAATCTTGAGGGTTATCTTGGGTATAAAGATGAAATGCTAAATTTAAATAATGGCTTCTAATAACTAAGTGTGAATGAGTACTTTTGGTCAAAAGCACGACTGCATTTAAAGTCTTCCTTGTGAATCTGTTACTGATAAACTAGTCCCACAAGCATTTGTCTTTCATGAGTGTTAACTTATTTTAGCTTTTTCTATTTCAAATGCTAAGATCTGTGTCGGTGTCTAAGCTAATCTAAAGGTGTTTTTTTTTACTCATTTTTCTTTAGAATTTTATAAGAGTGAGGTGATCAAGAATTCTCTGGTAAGTTATTTTAATATGGAAACGCTTTCTTTTAAAAATTGTGTACTTACTGAAGTATGCCGATTTCTCTGCCGAACACCATAGATGTTAAATGTGTATTTCTACTCTTCGGTTCTGCACATTCTTCTCCTTTCCATGTTCTTTTCACAAGGGTTGGAATAGCGAGTTACTGACTAGTAGAAATAAATGGACATTTATGTTAACAGCTGTGACGTGATGGTCTGTTGGTACTCCTGCAGATAGGACTAAATGCTCCAAGGGTAGGGCACTTTCATGTGAAAACTGTTCAGGGCTCAGGTTAAGCTTTACAATATATATCCATTTTAAATATGGAGAACACCAAACAGGCAAAGTAATATTAGCTGGATTTTTACGGGCTTAACTTCTTTCAGTATCCGAGAATTGTATGCATCATAACTCTGGTTTGTTTGCAGTTCATCTTTTTACTTTTTTTTGCTGTTCTTGGTGATGTTAGCAACAGAAATAGCTGCTTTTATTTAAACGTCTGCAAATTGCTTATTCAAGGAGCACTTGTATATTACTGTGCTGGGTGTACAGATTCCTTAGAAGCTCATGCTCTGTGGTTTAGCAGCCTTGGTGTAGAAGCAGAGGCCCTGCTTGCAACACCCCAAATAAAGGCAGAGTCAAAGTGTTGCAGAATATACCACCGATTCCTTTGAACATCTTTTTGTTGTAGAGGTGAACAGTAAGGAACGTGTACCTGCATATATATAAAAATGTATATTCTTTGAAGAGCTAATAGCTTTAAGAAACTGAAGCTTGAAAATGTCTCAGTTTCTAAATTTTCCAGTTCAGTGAAGGGACCAGAACTGAACAGTTTATTACACCTGAGAAGGGGTAGGTCTCTTTGTGGGAGTAGGATGTTGCAAGTGTTGGGTAAGGGAGTTTGAAAACGTGCTAAACAGACTTTTTAATGTCTGTGTTAACAAGGTAGAACTGTGCCATTTATAGCACACTGGGCTGTAAATGCTTTGAAACCCTCCTGAATGGAGGAAGAGCTCTCTGTCCACAAGGCTGTTTAACTTGTCAAAGACAGAAGTTCCTTGAGACTTCAGGATGTTGAGCTCTGCCTATTCTAAATCAGGAAAAGGAATAACAAAAAGGGAATCTAACCAAAGGAAATGTGAGATGGAATGACAAAAATCTAAATAAAAGATGTCTTGAGCAAATTCCGTACGTAATCTATGGGTATTTTAATGACCTGGTATTCTTGTGCCTGAATAGCTACCAAATATCCCTTCTCCTTAGGAAAACTTGATTAATGCATTCCTTCTGTAACACTTACTGGATAACTTTGCCCCTCCCTTCTTTTTAGAGGCATCTTATTCTAAATTGCCTTATACCAGTTCAGAGATGCTTGGCCTGTTCCAAGCTGCTTAAGCGCTAGAAGGAAATGCTTGTTCTGTCATGGGATGGTGGGTTCCTACCTTTTGCTTTTGTTTTGGAGGAGCTACTGTTTCTGTTTGCGGACAAGGAGGGAGATATCTATAAAAAAAACCACTTTCCCACTTTTGCATTTGGACACCCTGAGGAAGTCCTAAAGTTGGTATTTGGCTCTTGGCACTAGTAGGTGTTGATTGTAGATTGACTTGGTTTGGTTGCAGCTTGGGCCGATTACAACAGTTCCCATAAATCTTTAATTTAAATGTTCTTGGAATGTCTCATGTTTGCAAATCTGAGTTTTAATGGAATGGATGTTTGCAGTTTATCTTAATGTGTGCTGCTTCTGTAAAGCTTGAGATGGAAGCTTGATCTCTTGGAGTGCAGAAGAGCTCTTGGTGACAAAGTTTGAGGACTCCCATGAGCATCAGTCAAGGAGGAGAAGAATGTGAACAAACCTGTCAATAAATTGTGCAAACTTAATTACTGGGGAGTAGATCAGCGTTTTAGATTTACCTTTTGCAGTGTAAGCTTTACCCTAGTTTGCAGAAGCTGAATTGTAACCTGGAAAGGAATCTTACTTCCACTTTTAAAGTTCCTGATTTGTCTAAACTGAATTAGTAAGTTCTGAAGTAAATTTTTCAACATCTTTTAATGGAAGGAAGCAGAGCCTACTGAGTTTCTAAAACACTTTACAGCATGTAGCTTTTAACCCAGGAATTCTGTCTAGAAAACAGAATAAGGAAGCAGCAGAGCCTGTTGGCTTTAACTCTGCGTGAACCTCAAAATGGCTGCTATTCATTATTATTAAGGTTTTTTTAGTCTTTGAAATGGATTTGACTACTTTCAGCTTGTTTGAGTTGCTTTGTCCCTCTTTGAATACCTATAGAACCCGACATGGAGGAGTCTGGATTTCGGAATAATGCCTGATCGTCTTGATACCTCTGTCTCCTGTTTTGTTGTGAGGATCTGGGGTGGCAAGAAGGAGCACTTTCAGCTTTTGATCGAATGGAAGGTCAATCTAGATGGGCTAAAGTACTTGGGCCAGCAGGTAACGTAAAAACAGTTTTTCCTCAACTTTTTACTTAGGGAAACAAAACATCTGGATGAACAAATTTATAGAATGCTAAGAAAGGAAATTAATGCATTTGAAGGATGTATTTTAAAGTTTGATTGCAGAGGTTCATGTTAGTTTACTTCAGAGCTTTAAATCTGGACTGGCTGAATGTTTTAAGCTACCATTGTTCACTGAGGCTCTTAAATAATAACACTCGGTGCTTTAAATTGCAATGCCTCAATTTAAGAAAATAGCATTACGATTGTACATATAGTTAAATGAACATAGATCATAATTGTTCTGTATATTACAGTTTTAATCCATTCTCATAATCATGACGTCCCATCAGAGATCTTCAGTTCAAGGAGCTTACTGCATAAGATCTGTTTTAATTCTGGTATTTGTCTCTTACTAGTAGCCTTTTGAAAGAGGTGAAAAGTGGGGTGTTTTCTGTATTGTGGAGCTTATAATAAAAAGGTCTCAAAAAGAAATAAGTAATAAAAATAATGCTACCAAAAAATATGGTATCTCTTGAATCAAATAGATTGTTCTAATTCTACTGGGCCCTTTTTCACTGATTAACTGATAGGATCTATTTAGAATAGCTCATAGTATATTTCTCACGTTAAAATGAAGATATTTTTTTTAAATTGGGATATTCCAAAACCTGTGAAGAAAGATTTATAGGGAATGACTGCTCTAGCTTCACATGGTGCATTGGTCCTGGCCAGCACCCCCTGCACTGGTGGGCTGGGAGAGAGTCAGAGGAACAAAAATATGGAAAAACTCGTGGGTTGAGATAAAGACAGTTTAATAACTTAAAGAAAAAAAAATAATTAAAAGTAAAAAAGGGGGAGGGCAGGAAGAACAACACACAAGTGATGCGAATGTCATTCACCACCTCCCACCAGCAGACTGATGCCCAACCAGTCCCCGTGCAACAGCTACTGCCCCCTGTTTTTCCCCACTAAGCACAATGTGATACGATATGGAATATCCCTTCTGTCAGTTCGGGTCAGCTGTCACAGCTCTGTCCCCTCCCAAGATTTTGCCCACCCCCAGCCCTCCTCGCTGCGGGGGCAGAGTGAGAAACAGAGGAGACCTTGATGCTGTGCAAGCACTGCTCAGCAATAGCTAAAACACTGGTGTGGTACCAACACTGTTTTAGTCACAGATCTAAAACATAGCACCATATGGGCTGCTATGAAGAAAATTAACTCCATCGCTGCCAGACCCAGTACCCTTCAGCGTAGCTTTTTTCTATTTTTTACTGGACAAATGAAATGACTCCCTAGAGAATATTCTGTAGTGCATGATTTTATTTGAAATAATGTTCTTTACATTAATAGCAGGATATTAGCTACAATACTGAACACTAATTTTGTGTCTGCTGTGACGACAAAAGCCTAATCTTGGAATATCATTTTAGGTAATAATCATGTGAAAGCTAATTACTCTTGAGACTTACCTCTTTGATTGGTTTCCTGGTCTCTTAGTTGTTTTTGTCAGCTGGAAATGCAACCATAGGAAAGATGCTCTGGCGTGTGTTTCTGATTTCAAGGTAGAATGGCTGAACATACTCAGTGACTGTTGTTAAAGCTGGGAAGCAAATGCATTTTCTATGGTTAAATTCAGTTTTCTCTTACGTGTCATGTGTGCCTAGAATTACAGGTGCTGAAAAACCACATTTGACTATCAGAGAGTGCTCGTTGGCAGTGTAAAATCACAGTGAGGTGACTGTAAAACAGTTTGCTTTCTTCTCTTCTTGCAGATACATGCAAGAAACCCAAATGAGATTATTTTTGGTCTCAATGATGGTTATTATGGAGCTTCATTTGAACAGAAGGTAAGGGTAACTTGTATTTGTTCTGGCTTGTTAGTACGGGTGACAAGCTGAAATTCGACTTCTAAAGTTAGATTTTCACACTTGGATGCTCAGAACATTAAAATGCTTAGTTTTGAGAAGGAATACTTTTTTTGACATGACAGATAAGAACTGTTATCTCGCCTCTATTGCATGGACATCTGAGCTGTTCTGGGAAGACTTAAAGCATAGAATTCTAAGTCCCCCCCCAAAAAAAAGCCTGGTTACTGAAAATAAGCTTTGACTTTATTCTTTGAGACAGACACTTTGTTCAAATTTTGAACATTTTGAAAATGGTGTGGCTGTTAAGACTCATTTTAACGGCAAATATAAAAGCACACTAAGTTTTGGTTCTCGCTTTTAAAACCAGATTTTGTAGCTTCTGAATTGGAAGCTATTTATTTGTTCTGTGTCACAACTGTTTCACCCCATGTTTTTTTCCAAGGCTTCATTGTAGTATTTGTCCTTGTTCAGCCAATATTGTGATTGCAGCAAATTAATTATATGGCAGTGCCGATTACTACATCAGTGATGAAAAGTTTAAACTTCCCTATTGTACATAGCACAGCCGACAGGGTGATTTTTAATCCCAAATTGCTGGTGGCAGTACTGTAGTATAGAATCATGGAATGGTTTGAGTTAGAAGGGGACCTTAAAGATCATCTAGCTCCAACCCCCCTGCCCTAGGCAGGGACACCTCCCACTAGATCAGGGTGCTCCAAGCCCCATCCAACCTGTCCTTGAACCCCTCCAGGGATGGGGCAGCCACAGCTTCTCTGGGCAACCTGGGCCAGGGGCTCACCACCCTCACAGCCAAGAATTTCTGCCACATCTCATCTAAACCTCCCCTTTTTCAGTGTAAAACCATTCCCCCTTGACCTGTTGCAACAGGCGCTGCTCCAGAGTCCCTCCCCAGCTTCCCTGGAGCCCCTTGAGGGACTGGAAGGGGCTCCAAGGTCTCCGCGGAGCCTTCTCTTCTCCAGGCTGAACCCCCCAACTCTCTCAGCCCGTCCTCCCAGCAGAGGGGCTCCAGCCCTCCCAGCATCTCCGGGGCCTCCTCTGGCCCCGCTCCAACAGCTCCGTGTCTCTCCTGTGCTGAGGCCCCAGAGCTGGAGGCAGCACTGCAGGGGGGTCTCTCCCGAGCGGAGCAGAGGGGCAGAATCCCCCCCCTCGCCCTGCTGCCCACGCTGCTGGGGATGCAGCCCAGGCTGCGGGGAGGTTTCTGGGCTGCCAGCACACGTTGCCGGCTCATGTTGAGCTTCTCATCCACCAACACCCCCAAGTCCTTCTCCTCAGGGCTGCTCTCCATCCGTTCTCCACCCAGCCTGGATTTGTGCTTGGGATTGCCCTGACCCACGTTCAGGATAGGTTGTGTAAGGGTCCTTGGCTGGAGAGAAAATGACTCCTTGACACACAGCTGCAGTTTCTGCATTAGCCACAACCAGCAAGTCCAGTCTTGTGGGGATTTGAATGGAAGCAATGACTTTATAGTCAGGAATGCAGGTAGCTGTTCATATGTGGGGAGAATGGAGCAAGGGACAAGGTGGCCATGTGTGCAGAACTCTCTGGCTGATGCAAGCCTCCGAACTTTGGTGTTTTGATGGTTATCCTTCAAATTGTAGATTGTATCTCAGTTCGGAGCTCAGACTGTGCTTCCTGGTGCTGTTAACTTGGTTTTCCTGAGGCAGGATGCAGTTCTAGTTTTTCAGGATTTCTGTATTAATGATCTGGACTTGAATTCAATGCCGATTCACTGTCCTCTTTCCTGATTGTTTGTTGTCAGGACTTGCTTCCTAGCTCATAACATTTAAAAGTACATCTCAGTTCTTGTACATGTTCTGTAGCTAAGTTGCAAATACAGTCGTAGCCTATGGAGAGCACAAATAATCTCCTTCTTTGTCCTTTCCTATAATTTATTCAGCTCTTTCTGGCTGCAAGAGCTAGAAATTTATTTTGTCACGCTGCTTTATATCTTCCAATTGCTTTCTTTGTCAGTTCCTTGACCTAAATCTCTTCTTGTATAGCACGTACCTCCTGTACTTAAGTATCTTATCTGCCATTTAAGCCAAACTAGTTGGGACAAGCAAACTCCTCCTGTAACCTTCAGAAGCTGTGTGCACCTAAGGGGTATTTCTGCTCTTAGTTGGTCTTGCTTTATAATTTTCCTGTCAATGCGGGATATTCTGAATGTTACACAGACACTTTGGTTATACTAAATATTATTTATAAAGTGCCACCTGAAATCTTCTGTAGGAAGGGATTTTTCATGTCAGGAAACTGCAATACAATATCTTTTCTGCTTGGTTGTATGGATATTTTTCTAATCTCTTGAGGTGTTTTTTTTCCTTGTGGTGGTGGCAGGTCTCGTAATACTTAAAGACATCTTAGTCATAAGCCTCAATTTTTGAGATAATATGTGGATGGAATAGTAGTCTTAGTTTCTTTACGCTGGCACTTATGAAACCTCATTATGAAAGCAAATGTTTACAAATACCATTTTGCAAGTCTAATGAAAACCTTGTGCACAAAGACAATGTTGGAAGTATCCTCTATTTTTGCACATCTTAGTCTGACCAAAGTTAAGGTATGGTATGTTTTTTTTAATTATTATTTTATCCCCTCCCCCCGCATTGCTCAAAAAAACCCCTTATTACTTTAATAATTCTTTTGCCTATGAATTAAATTGCCAAAGTAGATTTATACAGTCTTAGAATAAAGTGCATTTTATTAGTGTATTAAATGTCTTTTAATAAGACAATTAAGACCACTTATGAGCCAAAATAAGAAAATTGTTGGAGGCTGACTAAACCATTCTGGTGATATTTCATGAATTCAGAGTTTTAAAGCCCACTGCAGATGTACTTCTGAGCATTACTTGAGCCATCTAGAGCTACAGGCAAATTCCCATTTTTCAGTCGTGTGAACTTACCTGTGATGAGGGAGATGGGAGCCTGAACGCTATTGTAGCAGAATAAACTCAAGTAGGACAGGAACGTTAGGCACTGTCCCAACTATGATTTTTATTGCTGAACATTGTAGATTTATTGATTGAATAGATATCTCCCTCATAATATCTACCTGGTAAACGGAACCACCAAGAGCAGTGTTCTCAAATAGGAATATTCAAATTGCTAAATTGTTTAATTTAAAACCAAAGCACTGGAAGTTTACAGGAACCTAATGAAATTCAACAAGGGCAAGTGTAGGGTGCTGCAGCTAGGGAGGAATAGCCCCGTGGCAGGTTGGGGGCTGACCTGCTGGAGAGCAGCTCTGCAGGGAGAGACCTGGGAGTCCTGGTGGGCAACAAGTTGTCCACAAATGAACAATGTGCCCTCGTGGCCAAGAAGGCCAACGGCATATTGGGGTGCATTAAAAAGAGCGTGGCCAGCAGGTGGAGGGAGGTCATCCTCCCCCTCTACTCTGCCTTGGTGAGGTCGCACCTGGAGCACTGGGGCCAGTTCTGGGCTCCCCAGTTCCAGAAGGACAGGGAACTGCTGGAGAGGGGACAGCAAAGGGCTACAAAAATGAAGAAGGGACTGGAGCATCTCTCTGATGAGGAAAGGCTGAGAGCCCTGGGTCTCTTCAGTCTGGAAAAAAGACGGCTGAGGGGGGATCTTATCAATGCTTATGAATACTTAAAGGGTGGGTGTCAGGAGGATGGGGCCAGGCTCTTCTCAGTGGTGCCCAGTGACAGGACAAGGGGTAACAAACTTGACTATAGGAAGTTCCACCTAAACATGAGGAGGAACTTCTTTCCTTTGAGGGTGGCAGAGCCCTGGCACAGGCTGCCCAGAGAGGTGGTGGAGTCTCTGTCTCTGGAGACATTCCAGACCCGCCTGGACGTGTTCCTGTGCAACCTGCTATAGGTGACCCTGCTCTGGCACAGAGAGGTTGGACTGGATGGTCTCTAGAGGTCCCTTCCAACCCCTCCCATTGTGTGATTCTGTGTTTCACTAGGTAGTGCCCTTTAGCTGCTGTTTTAGCACCTTCAAGCCCACTTGTATGTAAGGTTACCTTCAAAATGCAGGTTGTGCTGAAAACACCTGCTTTGTAGGAAGCTCCTGTCATCTAAAGGAGCAAAGTAGAAAACTCTAGCAGCAATACTGGTGGAGAAATTCTAGGTAAGCAAGGCAATTATAGGATAGCAGTTATTGTCTTAACAGACTAAAACAACCATATCCAGGGTTTCAGAGTTGTTAATGACTTCATTTTTTTTTTTTTCTGCTGAATGTCAGAAAGCCTTTAAATCCTTATCCTTAGCTATATTTAGGTATTTGGAATTTTACCCTTCTTCCATCTCTTTTGTCCAGCAGCAACTTGGCTGTTGCTGCTATGCAGCGAAAAAATAAATGTTTTCTTTGGGTAATATTCTCGTTCAAGTCGTAGTTTTCCTGCTGCAATGGATGCTTAGCTCATGGCAAAAAAAAAAAGTTGGGAAACAAGGTTTCAAAAGCCACTGTGTGTGTCTTCTGAGCCCTGAAGGGTATTATTGCTTTATGGTAGGTGTCTGACAGTGCTCATGTAACTCCTTGAGCATTTACAGCTTTTCATCTCAATGTAACTACAAATGTGTGCTGCCAATATAGCTGCTTTGTTCTTAACTACATTTGACTTTCACATAATTGTACCTCCGACTTCTGCTTTTGTTCAAGCTTTTTTATTATTATTTTGTAGTAAATTGTGCAGCAATTTTGCTGGAAGATTTCAGAGGGATTCTGCTGCTTTCATCATAGCTGTGTCCAGTTTATTTTCCTCTTTCCTTTCTGGCATGGGACCACTGAAGCACTTGTTCCTCTCTGTTTCACCTTTTCTCATAATCGTACACTGAAACTATATTTGGATTTGCTTGAACTGGACCAGTGTTTGAATAAGGTAGATGTCAGCTTCAGAGATATTTTTTTGAAGCTGTCACGTTTTACTTAAAGGATTCCCCCTCCTTTAGCTGTTTTCTGAATCTGCTTGGTCTTGTCCGAGACTTCATCCTTGTGTGTAAAATTGCTTTTGATCCAGGTTAAACAAAATCAGTTCTGGGTGCTCCAGGGGCTTTCTTAAATACAGGTTTCTCCTTCTCTGGTTTCCTCAATGCCTTCCTGGCTTTCAAATTTTCTTTCAACCATTTTATGCTTGCTGCTACTAACTGATAAGATTTGCCCTTGCTCTTGCAGTGATATCTTTTCAGAAAGTGTATTTAGGGAAGCACATATAGCTTTTAGTTAATGACTAGCTTTCTGTTCTCTCCTTAAAGAAGGAAAACCAGAAATAGTCTATACAGCTGTCACAACTCAAAACATTTGGTTGTGGTCAGGGGTACAGGGGAACAGAAGGATATTCTTCAAGGATATTGAATTGTAGCTACTTTTTCAACCGTCAGGCAGGAAAGACCCTTATCTTTGGAAAGCTGCATCTGTTTCTCTCCGCTGCACGCGGTGTCCATCACTGCAGGTAGAGTCTTTCCCCATATATGCATTTTTTTATTTTATTTTTAGCAGCTAGATCCTGGCCACTCTGCACAAGCAAAGCCTTTTTGTGTGTTTCAAATACACGTGCCTGTATCTAACAAATGCTGTGGCAGAGAAGTGGACAAACTCCCCTTTCAAAGGGCAAACTTCTTTAATAGCGAAGTCTGAAACCCTTCCATTGCACGTTCTGCGGGTTTCCTCAGAGTTGAACAGTTTGTATTGACCACATGGTGTCTGATTCTTCGGGAATTTCCTTTCAACGCACTGTGGTACAGGGGAAAAATAAAAGGCTGAAATATGTGGCTATGTTATTCTAGGCCGCTCCACTCTATCTCTGAAAAATTTTATACTTTACTTTCCGAAGGCAGTGTTTCTTGAAACAAGATCAACTCCATGGTGTAAAATGGTGATGGTGGTAGTTGTACGTTTTCAGTTTTCCACCATCCTAACTTCATTCAGGCTTTAAGATGTCTTAATTCTGATGTTTTTTCAGGGGATATATGTATGGATTTCAGTATGTGGGATCCAACATCATGAGAATGGAAATGAGGAGCTGAGAGAGCTGCTGCTAAGCATCATATTGCAATAGAAGCTCCACAATGTAGCGTACAGATCTCACGATTATTTAGGTGGAACCATATTTTTGGTGGAAAGGAATGTCTGCTGCCTGGCTAACAGTTGTGTCAGTAGATGTTAGAATAGAATCATAGAATCATTTAGGTTGGAAAAGACCCTTGGGATCATCGAGTTCAACCATCAACTCCACTCTACAAAGTTCTCCCTTACACCATATCCCCCAACACCACATCTAAACGAGTCTTAAACACCTCCAGGGATGGTGACTCCACCACCTCCCTGGGCAGCCTATTCCAGTGTCTGACCACTCTTTCTGGGAAGAATTTTTTCCTAATGTCCATCTGGGAAGAATTTTTTCCTAATGTCCAGCCTAAACCTACCCTGCTGCAGCTTGAACCTATTCCCTCTTGTTCTATCGCTAAGTACCTGTGAGAAGAGACCAGCACCAACCTCTCTACAGTGTCCTTTCAAGTAGTTGTAGAGAGTGATGAGGTCTCCCCTCAGCCTCCTCTTCCTCAAACTAAACAGTCCCAGCTCCTTCAGTTGCTCCTCATCAGATTTATTCTCCAGGCCCTTCACCAGCTTCGTTGCCCTCCTCTGCACTCGCTCCAGCACCTCGATGTCTCTCTCGTATTGAGGTGCCCAGAACTGGACACAATACTCAAGGTGTGGCCTCACCAGTGCTGAGTACAGGGGGACAATCACCCCCCTCCTTCTGCTGGTCACACTGAGATGTAACTCTGCATTTCAACGTCTTCTATATAGAAACAGCCTGTTGAGGCAGGAAAGAATACGTAGGCAGGGATTGTGCTACTCGGAGTACATCTGTATCACTGCTGGAAAATTAGCTAATCAGCTGGGGCTACATCATACACTGAAATAAATGCCTTTTTTCCTACAATCCATAAAGTTTCTGACAATGCTGCCAAATGGTTTGACCTGCTTAAAATTCGCTTTATCATGTGAAGAAACAGTTCCGAGTTTGTGCTGTTTCTAGGAATTTGTGTGACTATGTCTGATAAGGAAAAGCTCAGTATCTGGCCTTTGCAGCATGAAGAATTGCTGTTTTGATGCCTCTTGTGCGGAACGTGTGCTTTGGTCTCTTAAGAATGACATAAGGGTTTGTTTTGTTTTTTTTTTTTTGGTAACTTCCAGAAACTTGTTCACATATTCAAAAGTAGGGTTGCTTTGACCTTTTAAATGTGTTACAATGTGGATAAAGCACAGAGCTTTATCTCATGGTCTTGTACATCTGAATGGGCTCTCGGGTCTGAAGCTGCAGACTGGCAGTACTGTAAATTGCATCCTTTGGTATTTCTGTGCATAAAATTTGTGCAGTAATAGATTATAAAATTCAAGAAAACACACTCCGTGTCTAGAACAGAGTGATAGATCATTAACATCTTTAGAGGTGTTGCGGTAGGCCAGACTTGAACTTGCTGTTATTGCTGCCTTAAATTATTTCTACCTACCATACATAAAACTTTATGAAAACAGATTTAAAATACATTAAATACAAGATCATTTGTTATCCCACCACAAGTGCATGCTTTTAGTCAAGATGGAAAAAATTTTTGATTCTCAAATTAACATTCTTTCTTTGCCTTTAAGGATCACTCAGGTACCCTGAAGAATAGTCTTCTCCAGGTGGATCAGAACTGCGTTCGTAACTCTTACGATGTCTTCTCTTTGCTTAGGTAAGGTTTTTTGAGAATATTATTTGTAGCTGTTGTAACTTCTTTAGTATGGAAGGAGCCTTTCCAAATTAAAAAAAAAAACAAACAAACAAAAAACCAAAACAAAAACAGGCAAACAAAAAACAAAACCAACCAAACAAAAAAACCCCAAACAAACACTTTTTGGACTGGAATGTGCAAAGGAGATACTTAAGTAGTGCTGCTTTGCTGCTGGTAGCAAGGAGATGGGCCTCAACGTGTGTTCTTTGGTGGTCTCTAGGCTTCTGCCACGTGGACGTTTGAGCGCTCTGAACCAGAGCTGGCTGTGTAGCCCATGGACTTGCCTTGTGAATGTTGAAATCGTGGACCTTCTCTGTTAGAGGGCTTCTGCGGAAAGCCCCTGCTCTGTTCTCCTTAACAGAATTAAAATTTCTTTAAATAAATTAGAACAACGGAAAATAAACAACTTGCCAAAACTTGACGCTGTAGTTGAAACAAAACAGCTATACGCCTAAGTGTGTGTGTGTGTGTCTGAGTTGTGTTGTTTTTTATTTTATTTTTTTAATGTTGAGCCACTGAATTGAATTTACCTTTTGCATAGTTCTTCCTTGTAATCCAGAATAAAGACACTGCGTAGTCAGGACTCGGTTACTTCAACGCATGTATAGTATAAGGAAGGTATGGTAACTGCACTTTTGGGTGGTTACCTAGGTGTCTCTGGTGACAAAAAACATGAAATTCTAGTATGAAGGTAAACGAGAAGGCCTTTTCCAGATCTGCTTTAATTATAACTGTTCAAGAATGTTAGCTGTGGGGAAATCAATAAAGGTTTTAAACACTGTTGGTAGGTGGGTTTTGAGGAATTTGTATTCAAAAGGTGCTTTACAAGACAGGTTGATAACTTCAGTTCTGCAGTAATAGCAATAGATATGCTAGTAAAGAAAGTTTTGAAATGGAAATGTTTAATATGCTTTGAAAAGTCTTTAGAAAAATGCATTTGTGTTTTTATCAGTTGTGAAAGTTGAATGCACTTGACAGAGTTAACAGCAGGTGTCAGTGTTGCCTGTATGAAGTGTTAGCTCTGTATTTTGTAGTGAAGAAAGCGGGAGGAAAAGTTAGCTCTAGGTTGCTTATTCAGAAGTCTTTATTTTATAAGCTCTCTTAAAATTTAAATGCGCTGTTTCTTGATTCTGTAAAGCATATTTAAACTAAAAGCTGCTTATTAAATGTCTGTCTTCCGTACTTTTAGTGGAAAACAACCAGGGGGCGCGTTAGCAAGTTCTGGTTACATTCTGGCACAGTCCAGTCTTACGCTACCTAACATTAAATCTTTGTTAAACAGAGGGAAGAAAACATGTGCCGGTCATCCTGATTGCTTTGTTCATGCATCTTTTTCACGTTTCATTTGCATTTCTTTGTAGTACGAAGCACAGTCCAGAAAAAACACTCACTATTATACCAGCTGGTCATGAACTTGACCGACTGGAGCCCTGCCTAATCTGAGTTGTGGTCTTTCTTCTGAAAGTGTCTGTCTGTCATAAATCTGATGAAAAATGAAGATGTCAGCTTTGATAAAGCTCCCCTTGCTGGGTGCTCACCCATGCTGTTTTGAAACCTGATTACGGGAGCCGTGCACTTTGCTCGGTCTTGGGAAGGTGAGAGTCCACACGCTGTCTCTTACAGTTTCTAGGCTCTTGGGAATAGTTCCTGTTTAGCGTGGACTCAGAGCTAAGACATCTTCCTTTTTTTTTTTTTTGCCTTGTCCTAGAAGGAACAATTTTTTTCCCGTCTTTAGTACCAGCCCTGCTGCTGATTATATTTCAGTGGATTCTACATACCTATCAAGGAGTATATATTGCCTTGTCTAGTTCCAGCAGGAGTTAGAAGATCTAATTTGTGACCATACTTAGCTGCTATTTTTACCTGTTTCTTTCCTAGCTAGGAAAGCTCTTCAGGAACTGAGGCAAAATCCTCTGTGGAATATTGAATTCTTTTTCCTCCCTCTCACATTAACTCTGCTTTTTTACAGGTACACTTTCTCTACTGCTGCTTACCTTTGATATCTAGCTCAAAAAGACTAGTGATAGTGTTTATTTCTTTTAAAATCATCTCTAGTCTCTTTTTGTGAGGTGTCTTTTTTTTTCTTTTTTCCTTTTACCAAACAGTCTGCTTTGCCACCTCCTACAGGAGTCCAGCCTTGAGTAACTAGCCCGTGAACTCTTTCCAAAGATAGCTTTTGTGAGCGCATGTTCCACTTACAGCCAGAAGAGAGAGACGGGTATAATTTGAGTTGTGACTCATTTGACAGGACATGTACTTTGGGAGGAAATGAATCGCTGTCTGCCTGCTGCTGTCCATTGGCTATAAAGAGAATAGGCAGGTGTCTACACCATAAAGGTTTGCATCTGACCACATAAATCCCACATTTTGAAGACTTCCTCATGATATGATATTTGTCTGTAGTAAAAATTCACAAGCTGCGCATGGGGTTTCCTAATGTTTTCACGAGGCATGTGAATCTGAAGAACAGCTTGTCCTGGCTTGGTTTAAACCTCTCAAAAAGGGAAGCAAGTCCTGGGGATGGTGGTCTCTGCATCCCAGTTATTCTGATGGTACCGTGCTGCCAGGTGTGGCATAGCCACCATGATCAGCTCTGCAGTGTCAAAATCAAATTGAGAGAGAAGGTTCTAGTTCAACTCTTAACTCTTGGAAAAACTGCAAAATGAGAACTTATGTGGTTGACCTCTGTCTGCTGTCAAAACTGATTTTTTTTTTTTTTTTTTACTCCTCAGAAGAAGTTAAAAACTTCTAAACTTGTGAATAGGCCTTAATGAAAAGCACGTGCTTTGCTCCAATTATGTTGATTAAAAAAAAAAAAATAATTAGGATTGCCAGACTGTGTGAGCAGTAGAGAATTTTTTGAGTGTTGGATTAAAATAGTGCCTATGTGCTCTGATGCTTAACTACATGGATTTACAAGTTAATTAAGCATGAGGAAAAGTTTAAGTACCCAGACAGGGTACTTTACACAAGGAAGTTCTCAGCACCTCTGTAGCTCGTGAACCTTCTTGTTTTGGAGGGGACAAGATCCTCAGGCAAACATAGTGGTGCTAATTAGTTATTCATGCCATATGGAAATGACGAATGTTCTTCCAGCCATTTGTTTTAAAAAGGCTAACTAACAAAAATTAACCACCCCAACTGGAAAGCTAAAATTTTGAGGGTTTTTTGTCCCTTGGCCATATTGTCAGATTTCCTGAAAAGAGGTCACTTAAAGGCTTTCTAAATATTATGTAGCTGGTAATAATAGGTTATACAGTAACACGTTTCACCTTTCACATAACACTTAAAATGGGCCAAATACATCTGAGGTCATGTTCTGGACATGTCTCCATAACCAAACTCTCGGCACGTTTGCAGCACTAATGGGAATAGATTTTATATTTAGTATTCTCTTAGTTTTCTATCCTTCCTTTTCTTTAAACTTTGAAAAAATGGACCTTTCAATATTAAGTGGTGTTGGGAAGATGGGATATGCTGTCAATTACTAAAGAAAGAGCTTAAAATCCTGTATGATAAAATTTTATGTCAGTTCCTAAATACAAAAAAATAATATCTTGTATCCTACAACAGCTTTTCATGGTATTGTGACACTTAGAGCAATTGGCTGGCTAATAGCTTTTGTGCTTTTAAATATGTGAGCACCTGAAATCCTCCCAAATTCTGCCTGGAGACAAAAAGTGCTCTAAGAATTTGTGAAACCTGCCCCTTTGAAGTTTTGCTTCCTGTATTTTTATCTCTCCAGTCAAACCTGCTTTCTCTGTGGTTTAACTGTTCCATCAGCAGATGGGATGGTACATTTGTGCTATTTGGCCAGCTAGTTAATGCAAATTGAAATAATTTCGATTGTATTTTTGTTTTTTAAAAAATATATATTTTTTTTTAACAGTAAAAGTTGATACTTGTACAATTTGAGTGGTGGAGATGAGGACAAGACCAGCTCCAGGCAACTGCTGTAATATTGCTAATATCTAACCTGGCTGAAGTTGATTTAACTAATACTACTAGGTGTCAAAGGGCTTCCTCTGCTACTGCCATGTGTGCATCTGATCTAGTGGATTAAATCTCTAAATCTAGAGCAACTCCACAGACCACACAGGCTGCGCCTTCATCAAGCACAAGAAGTTCTTGCAGTTCTAGTGATAAGCAAATAAATCTGGATGCAGTGCCCTGGACAGGTAAATACGACTTTTCAAACCAGGTCGTAACACTAAGTGAACAATTTCCCTGTGTTCCACATCACAACAGCGATGGTTCGGTGACTTGAAATGGCCTAAGATTGCCAGGGACAAGACACTGCTTTGCAAAGGTCCAGAGCTTAACTTCTGAACCAGCAACTAAATACTACTTTCTAGGTTGGGGGCTCCAAAAAGCTTGCAGTGCACTCTTGAACACTGGACGTGTTGATGCATGACAAGTAGAAATATAAATTATTAGAAATTGTCTTAAGTCCTAGTGTCTTAAGTATGCCCGTCTTCTTCAGGTTTCATAATCTGTCATAGGCCAGGAGTACGCTTCAGGTGACAGGCTTTGTTTCAGGATTTGCAATTTGTAATCATAGAATTATAGAATGGTTTGGGTTGGAAGGGACCTTAAAGATCATCCAGTTCCAACCCCCTGCCCTGGGCAGGGACACCTCCCGCTCTAGACCAGGTTCCTCCAAGCCCCGTACAACGTGGCCTTGAACACCTCCAGGGATGGGACAGCCACAGCTTCTCTGGGCAACCTGGGCCAGGGGCTCACCACCCTCACAGCAAAGAATTTCTGCCTAATATCTCATCTCAATCTCCCCTCTTTCAGTGTAAAACCCTTCCCCCTCGTCCTATGGCTCCCCTCCCTCATCCAGAGTCCCTCCCCAGCTTTCCTGGAGCCCCTTGAGGGACTGGAAGGGGCTCCAAGGTCTCCGCGGAGCCTTCTCTTCTCCAGGCTGAAACCCCCAACTCTCTCAGCCCGTCCTCCCAGCAGAGGGGCTCCAGCCCTCCCAGCATCTCCGGGGCCTCCTCTGGCCCCGCTCCAGCAGCTCCGTGTCTCTCCTGTGCTGAGGCCCCAGAGCTGGAGGCAGCACTGCAGGGGGGTCTCCCCTGAGCGGAGCAGAGGGGCAGAATCCCCCCCCTCGCCCTGCTGCCCACGCTGCTGGGGATGCAGCCCAGGCTGCGGGGGGGTTTCTGGGTGGAGAGTGCATGTCTTATCACTGAAGAGATACTAAAGAATACAAATGTAGGTGGCATTTGTCTGCGATCTGAAACTTTGAGATTTTGGTAAAATTGACTATCTTAAGTAACCAAGACTGAAATGTGGGGTCGCAATATTGAATTGGCTTTTTTTAGCTCTACCTATCTTAGGGAAAAAGCTTTTTAATGAATACATTACTCGTGTGTTTAAATTCTTCCATCTTTATTAGCAGTCTTATTGAACGAATAGAGCGTCCACAAGTTGATCTCTGAAAGTAGAAATAGAGACAGAAGTGCGTGGTCAAAGTAAGCAGTTGTAGTGTTGAAAATCTCATGAGTAGCGCGGAGTAGTTTCTCTGAGACTACAGAGTCAGTGGAACTGCACACGTGAAATGTAGTAACTGCCTTTGGGTAGCTATTTTTAACACATGGAAATTATGCTAAACTTGAAGAGAGTTTATGGACTCTCTTTCATAAGCTCTTTGAGTGGGGAATGATGGAGTGAGCAAGGTCTTCATGGCCTTAAACTGCTTTGTGCTAAGGTGTATCTCAGGGGTACATTAACCTGGTTACAGCTATGGAGAAGTCCGAGACAAGTCAGCCTTGAACAATTCTGGAGCGTCCTGTCTTGACAGCCAATAGGTCAGTCAGACTTCGCTACTGTATAGTTGCTATAAGCAGCAATTCCAAACTTGAGGCTTCCAAACCTTTGGTGAGGTGAAAAGGAGGGAAAGCAGGAAGAAAACCTGCTACCAGTGACGCTCTAACTTTGCGGGGTTGTGCAGCATCTGCTAACAAGCCCAGAGGTGAACCACACAAAGCTGTACTGTCTTTGGAACGTTCCTTGAAGTTCCTCTACTTCCACCCTCATCTCCGTGAAAGATGTGAACCCAAAAGACTGGAATAGGTAGGATTCTGCCCCCAGCCTCTGCAGTTCTGACTGCATGGAAATAGAGAGTTGCTCTTTGCTACCCTATTCCTTTTAGGACGCTGGTAGGTGCGTATTTAGAGATAAGGAGAGGTATGAAAGACTTCTTCTCATTTTAAAATATGCACCGACAGTTAAGTCTTTTGTTTCTAGCTTTTTCCTTTGCTGTTCTTTCCTCAGAGAAGGATCCCAAGTCATAGCCGTGTCCAAAACCTTTGTAAATGCGGTAGTTATGGATGTTCATGCAGTAGGAACAGCGCCACGTCCTGTGAAGGTGGCGAGTGTGTGGCAGAAAGTCTCCCACTGATACCCTGATGCTTTTCCAGTGCCTTGTTCTAGCTTTTCCTGTGAGTATCTTAGCAATCAAATTGCTGGATCGTGTCACAGACTTTCCGACTTTAATGTTGCTGCTGCTGCTGCCATCGCCCTCTCCCAGCAGATGTGGAAATATGCAGTCTCAAGTGTGGAATGGGTAGCAGGGTTCTTCTTAGCCCGACTTGTAAAATCAGTAAGTTCCTCTGCTAAAACTTCCCTTTGCTAGTGATAAGTGTCGTTGTTTTTCTGTGATGGCCAGGCTTGATGTTTCTAACTGGGAAAGATTTCCACCTGGAAGACTTGGCTCTCCATACTGTATAGGCAGCCAAGACAAGGCAGGCATCCCCTTGGCTTTGGACATGAAAACCCAGGTGGCCTAAGGCCAGGATAAATAAATATGAACTGTAATCGGACCTCTTGAGTGCCTCTGTGTACTTCAGTAAGCAGTACTGAAATGGATGAGCGGTATAACAAGTGTCATCTCTCTTGGCCTAAAAACCACGTGGGTTGGAATTGTGAGGTAGTGTCTTCCTGGGAAGCAACGATGGAGAATGGAAACTGGGATCTGAATTTTTCTTTTTTTGAGATGTTCCTTAGAGATTTTGATCTATGGAATCAAACTTTCAGACAAATCTGTTCCCAGGCATTGAACTTGTGTGGTGCTAAGCTATATGGAAACTGATGCTAATCAATCATCAGAGGAATCAATTTACAAACCTGACTTTTGCCAAAATCTGTAGAAGAGAGGGGCATGGGTCATAGCAAGTTGAAACAGTCCATGAAGCATGAGAGAGGTGGGGTTTTTTGTATGTTAACTTAGCTGCAGGGTTAGTAGTCTTCTGCTGCTACTCTTATCTTTGGCTTTCCTAATATGCCATATGGAATAAAACACCGCTACAGTGGCAGTTTTTTAGCGTAAGTGTGATAGGCATGTTGCTCGTTCTTGATCAGATTTGGTTTCAGAGCACTGTTAAGAGAGCAATTACACAGAACTGTGCAGAACTTCAAAAATAGCGTTCTTCTTTATTTGTGACGGCATGTAAAAGCCCATATCAGTGAAGCAATATTCAATTAGATTAGAAGTCATGACCCACTCCTTCTCGTATTTCTGGCTTTATTAGATTTGATGAAAAACAGAGCGTGTCACTTAACTAAATGACTTTCTAACAGTTACCTGCAAGTGTTTAAGAAGGAGGATTTTGTGAGCAATGGCATTGGTGCTCCTGTTTATTTTTGTTAGGACTTTGTCCTGGATATGGTTATAAGAACGATACAGCTAATTGCTTTATCTTTCAGCCTGGGCAAAGATTATAGTGAACGTGGAACAGTGAGTTGAGTAGGACTAGAGCAGTGATGGTCCCCCTGTACTGGGCACTGGTGAGGCCCCACCTCAAGTGCTGTGTCCAGTTTGGGCCCCTCACCACAAAAAAGCCATTGAGGTGCTGGAGCGTGTCCAGAGAAGGGCACCGGAGCTGGTGAGGGGTCTGGAGCACAAGTCTGGTGAGGAGCGGCTGAGGGAGCTGGGGGTGTTCAGCCTGGAGAAAAGGAGGCTGAGGGGAGACCTTCTCGCTCTCTACAACTCCCTGAAATGAGGGGGTAGCCAGGGGGGGTCGGGCTCTTCTCCCAAGGAGCGGGCAATGGGACAAGAGGAAACAGCCTCAAGTTGTGCCAGGGGAGGTTTAGGATGGATATTAGGAGAAATTTCTTGCCTGAAAGGGTTGTCAAGCATTGGAACGTGCTGCCCAGGGCAGTGGTGGAGTCACAATCCCTGGAGGGATTTAAAAGATAGACAGGCATGGTGCTTAGGGATATGGTTTAGTGATGGTTTTTTTCAGTGTTAGGTTGATGGTTGGACTCGATGATCTGAAAGGTCCCTTCCAACCTAGGCAATTCTATGAGAATTCCAAGCAGGGCAGGGTGGGGAAGGTATATATGACTGAGAAGCTGCGGAATACTCCTGTGAGCCTTAATGACCAGCCTTTTGCCTGGTGGGAGATCTCTCTTCTCTACTTCAACTGCAGAATTGCACCTTCCCTTGGAAGTAAACTTTGATTTGAGTTTGGGGATGGCTTCCAGGAAAAAGTGCAGTGGTGTGCAGCTCGAAAAAATGAGTCACCTGAATATTGACTGATGTTTCTCCTCCTCCTCCCTCCGGTGGGTAAGACTCAGTTGTCACAAACACCTTATCGGTTGTGTGGACTGCCAGTGGAAGAACATAATCAACTTGAGAGCAGCGGTTTCCCTTTTTGGGTGGAGCCTGTAACCCATTCAACCCGAATTTATGCATCTCCCTTTTCACTTGTGTGGTGAGCTCCAGTCTTAGCCTCGCTCACTGTCTCAGAGCAAGAATTGAATCTTAAGATCTGTTGGCAAGTTACACGTCAGCAAAAGGCTGTTGGATTATACCAGTGTCACTGTCCTGGTAGGAGTCACCTTTACATATTTATGCCCTTCAGAAATTCGTATTTGCATATAACTTACCTTTCTGCTATATACAACATCTTGAATGTGATTGTGTCGGTTGTCCTGGCGGCAAGGTTTCTGTAATCACAAACTGGTAAGCACCAGTATAAAGAACAAAAAGAAATATCCTTTTTTATTTGCCACGAATATGTTTGTTCTTCGAATAAAAAAAATCAAGCCATAAATCCCTTGCCATGCATCACAGTCAAATCTTTGAATTGGAGTTGTCCCTGGCCAGGGCAGGGGGTTGGAGTTAGATGATCTTTAAGGTTCCTTCCAACCTAAACCATTCTATGAATAAGGGGACTAGAGACATCTCAGGTTTTGTGACTTAATTTCCGGAAAAAAATTGTTTGTGCTTCACATCAAGACTCTCTTCTGTTGATGCCCTGTGAAGGTGACCTATATACTAGCTGGCTTCTTTAAATGCTCCTCATGCTGGAGGCCAGGACCTCCCCTGCTGCCAGTCTGATAGACCTGTTGGGTTTTTTTTTTCCCCACTTGCAAATAGCTCGAAGCATCCAGTGTTGCAGTGTCCGCATGGACTTGATTATTCAAAAACGTAATTTGTGTGTTATAAGACTCAAATTAAAACTGTTTGAAAGAATGATGGAAAGTGTCTGTGCTTCAACAGCACTGTCCTGTTTGAGTTTCTTACAGCGCTGGCTCTGGTAGAGGTTTAATGCCATAAATGAACAAGTCAGACTTGCATTTCATTCTTTTCTTACTCCCTACTGTCTTCTCTCGCCCTACATCTGCTTTTGACAAATTGTAGGTATAGGTTTCTGAGGAAATTGGGAAAGGGAGTATATGATTATAAATTAGAAAAATTTTTCTTGTGGGAAAGCAGATGTAGCAAATGATGGTTTAAGGGGCTATGTAAAATATATGTTATAGCTGGCTGGCACTCTCCATAATCTAATTTCTGGACTGTTGTAAGGTAGTGTGCATTCCATTTTTTTTTGGAATTTAATAGGAAAGTCTTGGATTATTTTTTCTTTAATAATAGGTTTGGGTATTTTACTTCCAGGATCCTACATCTCACTTATTGCCAGAAGTGTTCTGTTCTGTTTTCTAAATCCCTGGTAGTAATTCTTAGTTTAAATTTAGTCTCATTGTAAACTAAGGTTGTTCTGGCAAATAAGACTGTAGGCATTTATTTCTCTTGTGAGAAGTAGCTGTATTATTTGACTGCTGTAATCAATTGATGTATTTATGGCTTAAAATTCCGTACATGAAAAATCCAGATGTGTCTGATAGAAGCGAATAGATATTTGGAGTGTATGATAGAACTACAAAATCGTGTATCAAATGTCTAATAAAGCTGAGACTCTTTCATTAATGTAAATATAAGCATATGTTAGCTTAATAGGCACAACTGTCACTACACTCCAGCTTTCAGGTTTTTTTAAAGATTGCAGCCAGGAATGAACTTGCTGTATAAACTACTAAATCACTAGACTAATTCATGACCAAGAGGGATACCTCAGTTGCAGGATACTGCAGCGTGTCTTAAAGGAAAGAGCTTCAGCTGAACCTTCAAACATCGCCTCAAACGTACTGCACGCTGAAAGAGAGCAAATACATTGTTACAGCACGTTCCCCTAGTGTGAAGTCAAGTTATGTTGGACGTCTGGATTGTGTGGTCTTGGGGAAGTGAGGAAAACCGCTTGATCTTGCAGACAAGGCAAGGATGTTATGGCAAAGAAATCATGTCGTGGTGAAGAAGACAAAAACTTGGCAACCTTTTTTTCCCTCCAAGTCAGTACCCAGGTGGACTTGATCAATAGGACATAGTATGCTAGAATTGTTTCAAATCTCACAGCCAAGATAGAAGGTAGGGCTTTTTGGGGGGATAGAGGGAACAAATTTATGTCAGACTAGAAAAGCCTTGAAGAGACAACCCAAATATCCCATATTTCAGCAACTTGGGAACTATCAATTGAAGAGAAGAGATGTTGAAATTTTCCCTGCTGGCTCTTTGTAGATTGATTAGGGATGCAGCTTTTAGTGGTCTTTGCTTACCGTACATGGCTAATTTTTTTTGTATCTGTCCCATTGTCTCTTAAACTTCCAAAGGAAGGGAAAGTATTTTGTTTCCTCTTAGTCTCCCTCATCTCAGAAAGCAGGTGATATGGGAATGGAAGTAGAACAGCACCTTTGTGGATCTCCACCTCCAAACTATATTAGGGCGGTAAGGAATTTTAATGTCTGTTTTGCTTTCCAGTTCTTTCCCAGGCAGCAGCGTGGAACTCACCTGATGCTGGACAATTGCACGGCAGCTCTCAGGGCCCCAAGCAACAGCAGTAAATCTGTCACGCTTAACGTTCGTATTACTCCACTGTTGGCTGACAATGGCTGTGAGCTGCTGCAGAGACACCAGAGCAGCCTGCAGACACAGGATGACGACACTGTTGGCTAAATTATCTCTTTAAAAAGGTTTGAGTTTCTGCTGTAACTGGCTTGGCTTTCCTGACTGCCGAAGGAAATTTGGTAGCAGGCCAGTGGCCTCTTGAAGCCCTGAATTAGCTCTTAAAGTGCTATAGAAGTGCTAATTTTAATAATAAATCATAAAAAAAAAAAAACCTTCTTGAACAATCTAGGAGGAATCCTATGTTGGCTGATAGAACATAGATTATGGCATCAGTTGGCTCATCGCTGTCAATTACTAAACTCAGCCGGATTGTACTCAAAGCACAAATTGTGCTAACTTTAGGCTGTGGCATTGTACTTGCATTCAGACTAGAAATGGAAACAATATGAGGTCAATTAATGTTGAAATTTCTCTCCATTCGTTATACATAAATTTTAGTCCAGATTTATGGCCCGAACTTGCTGATCTCCATTCATCGGTGCAATCATAATTGCCTCCACCAAAGTCTGTCTTCTGTGGGCAGAAATGATGGACAAAATTTCAGTGCTGATGTTATTATGGCTTAGTTTGGACTCCTGTTGTTGGATGGCCAAAGATTTCCATGTGGGTGCTGTGGGGGCTTTTTTGGCTGGGGACAGGAGATTTCTGTTGATAGTTGCTGCTTTTTGTGACATGAAGTCCCTAAAATTTTAATCTTGGAAGGCTTAACTTCGGCTGTGGTCATGATATTACTGTTACCATTTTAAACTTCTCGGAACAACAGTGAACATACTGGGATTGCAAGAAAGAAAAGTTACTGATACTGGTTAACTCAATGTAAGTGACACTATTTGGCATCAAGGCAGCCAAGTTTAACTGTGGGGTGTTTTTATGTTGTAAGAAAGGCCTGAATGATGTTTAGCTTAAAAAGAAAACCATTTCTTATTTAAAATAGACTTGATGGTTGAATTGTTCTGTGTGTCAGTCTTTATAGGTTAGGAATATACCTTTAGATATAGAGTCACCAAATTGAAGTATCCTAAGGTATGTACTGGTTTGAGAAGTCATCCCGAATAGACGTTTGTTCCTTATACTTGGGCACGGGCAGAAGAACTTGAAGCCGTTATAAAATTTGGAGGTTGTTAGCTGAGGATCGCTGTGAGGAATGACGTGGCGAATCGTCATTAATGATTTATCAGTTTCATAAACGCTTTTTCAAAGAGTAAACCACTTTTCAGCAGCCAGATTTTGCAACCTGCATGGTGTGATGTGAAGACTTGTAGAATTTCTTTCTTAATCACATACCAGACTAAATTAAAAATGTTCTTCCAGTATAAAATTAGATGAAGGGGAGGGAAAGGGAAGTGTCACTCAGTTATTACTCTTTACCTGTAAGTTTTAGCTTTGGGTAAGGCTTTCTTATGTCTGGAAAGAAAATGTTCCAGACTCTTGGAAGGAAGCAGGCTGGAAACTATTGAAGTAGGAAACTTAGACCGTGCTGTATAATGTGACAGCAGAGCTCCGAAAGACGTTCAGGATGGTCAGCAAACCTTGGCTTTGACCTGCGTAACCCTATGTTACATAGCTAACAGCCTCAAGATGCATTTGGGAAGGTGGGTGCTATAAGTAGTAGTTCCCAGTAGGAAATAAGTGTTTCCAGGAGGTCTCAGAACTCCATTAGGGATGTGAGACCAAGCACTTGGGTGACCTGGTGCTGTTGGCCTCAGCAGTTTTACCTCTGGCAATAGCCAGCAGAGCCATGCTATGTGAGATGTGATTTGGATGGGGTACAGCTACCCCTAAAAAGCTCTTGGGCTGCTCGTGGTATGAGCAATCCAAGAAGCTCTAAAGAAACCAAAGGAATCACTTAGATTTTTGTTTCAAATCATACTGTTACAGAGAGTGGTGTTTAGGAGAAGTGATAGTGTGAAGGAACTGAAGGTGTCTGATGACTTAAATGTATTCACTTAAAGTAACGCCATGTAAAAGTCCTAAATCACAATAACCTTGTTTAATATTACTAGCACTGCTTGCTCTCTGTTGTCCGTGTATAATCTCCTCTTCCTGTATCTGTTTGCTGCGCCAGGTGCCTTGGGCACTGTCCTCGCACTGATTGACCAATATGTAATATGTGCTGATGAGTTCAGATGGGATGATGGTGTGAGGAGTAATGCTTTGTGGTTGCTCATATTTGAAGGATGTAGCCTGGTTATCTTGGTCTAGCTGCCTACAGACCATTATAGAATCATATAATGGTTTGGGTTGGAACGGACTTTAAAGATCATCTTATTCCAACCCCCTTGCCCTGGGCAGGGACACCTCCCACTAGACCAGGTTGCTCCCAGCCACATACAGCCTGGTCTTGAACCCCTCCAGGGATGGGACAGCCACAGCTTCTCTGGACAACCTGTTCCAGTGCCTCACCATCCTCACAGTAAAGAATTTCTTCCTAATATCTAATTTAAATCTTCCTCTTTCAGTTTAAAACCATTACCCCTTGTCCTATCATTACACTCCCTAACAAAGAGTCCTTCCCCATCCTTCCTGTAGGCCCCCTTTAAGTACTGGGAGGCCGCTATAAGGTCTCCCTGGAGCCTTCTCTTCTCCAGGCTGAACATCCCCAACTCTCTCAGCCTGTCCTCGCAGCAGAGGGGCTCCAGCCCTCGGATCATCTTCGTGGCCCTCCAATGGACCTGTTCCAACAGATCCATGTCTTTCTTGTGCTGAGGACTCCAGAGCTGCATGCAGTACTCCATTAAAGCTCATCAGCCAAGAACTTCAAATAGCAATGCCTCAATTGCTTATAAATCTGGAAGAGTTTAGAGAATGTGAAAGGAAAGGAGCCGAGTAGCCTCTTCGATGTGCTCTAGTGCTTTGGTCCCTGGCTCACAGCAAATTCATAGCCTTACTTCAGTAAAATTAGGCATTCCCATGAAGAGGCAGAGGTTTTTTAATTCTGGCAAAGCAGAGATGCTCATTAAAGCGTGCATTGGGCTTGGTCTTTCCATTATGTTTGCCTGGCAAAGCTCTAATGTCATACGGTAGGTTTTGATCATAGTTTTGCTGTTCCAACTAGACCTCAGTTGAGTGAGGTGTTCCACCCAGCAGCACGGCTGCCTGAAGAATGTCCTTACACAAGAAAAAGCTGTTAGTAGTGAAACTATGAATGGGAAAAGGAAGCCTGAGTTTGCCCACTTTAAGACATAGTGTATGACTGCAGACCAACTGTGATGATTTTTCTGATAAATGTGTTAAATCCTACTCCATGTTAATTCTAAGATAGACGTTAATAGACCTGTTTTTGCCATTGCTTTCCTCTGCCTTTTTTTTCTCCCTCCCCAATGAACATGGCAAATAATCAGTTTTTCCTCTTCACCCTGAAGCCAGGGCGAATGATCAGAAACACATCAGCATCTTTTTTTTTTTTTTCCTACCCACTTCAAACTCAATTCGTCTAAGAAACCCATACTTTTGTTACAGAAGGGCCCATGGCATGTTTGGGGATACTGAAGGGTGGTTCATGCTCTTGACCTGGGTAGCTGTGTGTTATCTGAAGGTTACTTGCACTTTTTAAAAGCTGGCCTGCATTAACAATGCTCCTGGTAACTGTCGTGTATGTATCTGTCTTGATGTTAACTGTGTTATGACTTAATTGTTACATGAGATCCCTATAATTACCTGCTCTCTCACCTACAGCTTTGCCTTATCGACATCTATTGAATTTAACAAATGAAGAGGACAAGTTGGTACTTGATTGAATTTAGAGACTTGCTTGTTTGCTTTGGGTGCTCATTTATAACTTGTGCAAGTTATGATTCCTCTCCTAACGTTTTGTTTCATTTCACAACAGAAACTGAAAATCTGATTCCATATTATCTCTGCTGGTTTTGAGACGGTTGCTGCATTCATTGTTAGGACACGTGTGGGGAACCCTTAGTACAGCTGTAACTTCTCTTCTCCTTACAGGCTTCACAGAGCCCAGTGTGCAATTAAACAGACTCAGGTAACTGTTCAGAAGATAGGAAGGGAGATTGAAGAAAAGCTGAGATGTACATCTACAAGCAACGAACTGGTAAGTTGGATTATTTAAAACCGTATTCTACAGGTTTGCTGAAGCATCTGGCTGATGTCTTGACCATAAGCTTGTTTGTTTTTTTTAACACTTGAACTTGAAATCTTTATTTAAACCTGTTATTTCAAATGGGAGCTCATCTCAGAAGCGTAATGGATTTTAAATTTGTGTGTCTTACTGGGGTTGATTTCTTACCCTTTTTTAGCCTTTATTTTGTATAATTGCTTTTACACTGTAAAAGCATAAACATTGCACAGTGCATGAAAGAGGTTTATCAGGAAAACCAAACTTTTAATGATTTAGATAAATCTTGACAGGAACCTGAGGTGGATTTAGTGGGGTGAACCTGCTGGCTGTATCTTCTTGCTCCTTGCTCCCTTTGGGTGAACAGAATTAGTGCGAAAGCTGTCACTCAAATGACGCATCCGTTTTAAGCAGGAATTGTATTAGATCTTTCAATAGCTTTTGACAGTTTGTTTTGCCTGTCCTCTTACACTTTTTTGGAAAGGGGATCAGTGCTAATTTCTACTTTCTGGCCAGAAAGGCTGAGCTCAGTTCAAAGCAGTGAATTGACAGAACAAGAGTGGCCTGTGGTGACTTCGGTACATTGGTAATGGCACCTGTCTGCTATAGGAAAGGACAAACTTGTGGTGTTACTTTATTCCTTTAAGGTAGATTCCTGCACTGGGAGTACTCAGCTAATTTCCAGACGTGCCAAACTGTTTAAGGGTTTGAAAAATGGAAATATGGGAGTTTCTTTACCCACCCTAATTACAGACAAAGGAGCAAAGTCGTCAGCTCCCTTACAGGGTGTCCTGGGTTGAGCGACACAGGATTGATTTCTCTTCTAATGCTGGGGAAAACTGTATTAGAAGACTCTAGTGTCTGAATTTGGGAAAATATTTACTTTATAGTCAGCTAGGTTACATGGGATTCAAGGTCTTAACATTTTTGAGCCTTGCCAGGTGCAGGGGGTGAGGCGCAGCAAGGCCTGGGCTTTTGACCCGGACTGGCCAACAAGATTATTTCATACCATGAAGGTCACATTCAATATAAATTAGGAAGTTTGCTGTGTAGTTCGACTCTCCCTTGATGGCTGTGGTCCAGAGAACTCCTTGCCCTGGTGCTGGACCCCTGAGCCGTTCCCTTCCTCCTGAAGCCGCAGCGCTCGCAGTGTCCCACACTGGCTGTCCCTGCTGGGAGTGCACAGCTTCCTGCTGAGAGAATGGGCTGACGATAATTCTTGTATATTTTGTATTAGTATCAGGATCAATACTGGTTCTTTGTTGTTATTGTTAGTTATTTAGTCTTATCCTATTAAAACTATTTATATTTCAACCCCTCGTGATTCCTTGTTTTCCCCGGTTCCCCTTTCTGGGTGGGGAGGGGTCATCGGGTGATAGAATAATTGTCTGAATGACAATAAATTGTTATGGGTTTTCTAAAACCATAACAAATGGCGATATAACATCTCCTACGAGTGACTCCAACCCAGAGCTGCTTTGACTTCTGCTGGTATCTTGGCTGTTAGAAGGTTTTTTTCCAGTTATGGATATCCTTGTCCCTCTATGCAAAGGTTTTTTCCTTTATGTGTGAGCAAAACTCCATGAAGAACACCAAAAAGGCAATGATCGTACACGTGATGCAACTTCTTAGCGACCATTGTCTGTGGTATAAGGAAACGATTACTTATTTTTCTTTTAATAGTAGAAACTGTTCTTGGCCTTCCATTCCACTTTATAAATGTGTGAACTATGGTTTCATTCCTTAATATTGAGTCATGTTTCCTGCTGGAGTCTTGAACCAGAAGGCTGAGCATACATGCGTAAATGAAGCGAATATGAAGTGGAGGGAAGAGTTCAACAAGAGCTTTTTTTCAGGCAGCTGGTGTTGAAGTAACATTATCTCCATTAACCGCTTGAAAAAGTGAAAGCTGGCCGAGGTACACAAAGTGGTGGTGTCTCGTAGAACTTAGACAAGAGTCGCTCATGAGTACCTCTGACTGCCCCTTCAGGTTTTGAACTCTTGTCAGGGATGTAGTTGGACTGAAGGGATGTAACTTCTCTTTACCATTTTGAATCTGTCTCCAGTTATTCTCAACAAGTATCTATTCAACATGGCAGATATTCATTTAAAAAAAACCAAAAAACCCAAAAAAACCCACCCCAAAACAAAAAAAAAAACCACCAAAAAAACCCAAAACGACAAAAAACCGCAAACCACCACCACCAAAACCCATTATTTATAATAGAAAATTCTGCTTCACTACACACATGGCAGCACGATTTCTTGGTGGAGACAGTGCGTCAAAAAACCAGATTCTTTTTAAACACGGGAATAGATTTAGAGGCGGTAAAGGACAAATCCTAAAACTTTATCTGAAGGATCCCTTCTTTAATAATTGTGCATAATGATGTAATCTGCTTCCTGCTATGTGTTTTCTATCCTTTTTTTTCCTCATCACCCTAAAGCTGGGAATGGGATCTAATAGTGCAGCTCAGACCTTTCCAACCTTTTTTCAGGTTCAATTCAGTAGAGACTTAGAATCATAGAATTGTTAGGGTTGGAAGGGAGCTTAAAGATTATCCAGTTCCAACCCCCCTGCCATGGACAGGGACACCTCCCACTAGATCAGGTTGCTCAGAGCCCCATCCAGCCTGGCCTTAAAAACTTCCAGGCATGGGGCTTCCACCACCTCTCTGGGCAACCTGTTCCAGTGTCTCACCACCCTCATGGTGAAGAAATTCTTTTTAACGTCCAGTCTGAATTGTCCCATCTCTAGTTTTAATCTATTCCCTCTAGTCCTACCATTACCCAACATCCTAAAAAGTCCCCCACCAGCTTTCTTGTAGGCCCCCTTAAGATACTGGTAGGCCACTATAAGGTCTCCTTGGAGCCTTCTTTTCTCCAGACTTTTCTACAGACTTCTCATTGCTCATCTTCCCTCTTGTTGCTGAAGCCTTTGCCAGGCACCGAATGCTCGTCGTGCTGCTCAGTTAGTCTCTGTGTACTTGTCCTGCGGAAGCTTCCTCCCACCTCTCCTTCCTCTCTGAATTTCTGCCCTGGGCCAGGCTGCATCACTGAACAGAGGAGATGCATCCCACAGGAGGAACAAGCGCTGTGGGACACAGATGAGCTTCTCCTCCTCCAAAGCAGCAAAATGATTAGGGTCTTTGGTAATCTATTGCTTGTGGTAATCTAAGAGCTCAGCCTTTCGTTTGGCAGGCACTAATCTTGCCCTGTTTTTCCCTTCCTTTCCATCATCCTTTTTGTGGAACTGTTTGTGTGCAGAAAAACTTACTATTTTTTTTTTAAATCTGTTTTCCTTCCACTAGAAAAAGGAGAGTGAATGTTTACAGTTGAAGATCCTGGTGCTACGTAATGAACTGGAGAGGCAGAAGAAGGCCCTTGGTCAAGAAGTAGCCTTGTTGCATAAGGAGAAAAATACTTTGCATGACAGAGGTACGCGTAGAATCGTTACTGCTTCTATTGCAGATATTCATAATCTGCTGATCAGAAGAGTAGTAGCCTTAGCTGTTATCATGGGGACCAAAATGAAGGTGATGTTTTGTTTTCGGTCTGGCTCTAATGTTTGTGCTTTTCTTTATCTGAAGCGTGCGGGCAGATATAATCCCTTCACCATCTGTTACGCTGCATTCTGGACAGCAGTTTCTGGTATCCTGTCTCTAAGTAACTTCTCTACTATGACACCTCTCTAAAGCAATCTTAAATCTGTGCTTAATTAACATTTTATGAGAAAATCAGAAGAGCTGCACTGTAATGCAGTAAACAGTGTTTTGATGCAGGCACGTCATAATGTCAGGAGGGATGTTGTTATACCTGTGATTAGGATCTAATTTTAAGCGTTAGAAGACAAAAATCCCTCTTAGTAGCTTATTACATACGTGAAAGGTGAAATTCTCAGTCGTCTTGGTATTTTGTTTTAGTGGCGAAGTGTCCTATAGTGAAATGCTGTATCACTGTCTCTTTGGAGCTCAACAGCAACCAAGCTACAGGGATATTTGATTGTTGCAGGACTTTTCATTTTTCTTTATTTTTTCTTTAATACCTAGTTGAGTCTAAAATAATCACTGCTAAATGATTTAGTGGTTAATCACTAGTGAAAATGAAAATATTTTTTTGCCATTTACTGAATTCTGGTTTTGCAAGTATTAAGATGCCTTAACTGATTTATTCCACCACTGTGGACATGAGGGGAACAGCTATTAAAGGAGAAGGAGGTTTTATTGGTTGTATTTGGCTGGTGAATAGTGTATAGTGTATCTGGTGCATGAAGACTTGTGTTCCTCCTGCGCTGTCATTCCCCAGTTTGGCAGTATAATGTGGAAAATGGGCATCTAAGAGTAAATGGAGGATTATTGGCAACATTAGTGTCAGTATCTACTTTTAAAAGTTCAGATAACTAAGAAAATTTATACTAATTTTTTTCCTGATTCCTCACGTTGTTTAGAAAATGCGTTTGAGACTGAATACCAGAAACTTCAAGAGCATAACGAATCCCTGCATGAATTAAGAAAGGAATGCACTGCTAAGAGGTAAAAAGACCTATGCTTTTTCTGCATCTGGAAAGGAAATAACAGGCTTGGGAGTAGGCTGTTTGAAGTGGGACTCCTGGCACCAAATCCTTCCTAATGTCACCCCAAAACTTCTTTTATGACATCTTTGCTCCAATTTGTAGATATCTAAAGTGAAAATTAAGAGTGGCAAGTCTAGAAGATAAGAAAATAGATACTTGGTGGCAGGTGTAGAGAGTGATAGGGCTTTTAATTCTGTTTTGGTGAAACACAGCTTTGTAATACTTAATTGTCATTGTCAAAATATGCCTATAATACGAGGTATAACTGAAAACAAAAAGTTAGCTTGTCTTCTTGTGGAATTACCTAGCTTTTTGAGGGAGGGGAGGTGATACTTGGGAAGATGTAGAAGGAATACAATGGCTTGCTACCTTTACTTAAAGCTTTGGAAGAAACTAATGGTTTTGGGATCTCTTTCCCCAAAGAGAACTGTTTTTGAAGACAAACGCCCAGCAGACTATTCGATGCAAGCAGTTGCTATCGGAGCTATCCTATATCTACCCTATTGATCTGGTACGTTTTTAACATTCTAAAACTCTGCTTGATGTGAAATGAACTTCCTATTTATTACACTGCGAGTAAATCTCGTGTTTTATTCGTGATGAATCTTGCTCTTTGCTCATGTTGTTTTTTCCAGCTTTTTCTTGGTTTTGGTCCTTAGATTGGAAACCTTCTGGGGAGAGAACGTATGCCAGCAGTAAATAGTCTCCGCTATAAAAGTAGAATGGCTGTAGCTGTAACTTAATGGATACCTTCCATTTTGTTTACAATTATATAAAGTAACCCTGACAGTAGGCTAGCTGAACTTTAATGGAATGCACATAAACAGATGTCAAAATATTGAGCTCCAAAACCTTTTATATAATGAATTGATTAAGATGAAGTTATTCCTACTTTAAAAAGGTTGCATTTATTTCTGAATTGAGATGTGGATTAAAACACTATGTCAAAGTCAGTCTGGGTTTCATTAAATATTTAGCTTTTTCTTTACAAAAATGCATTGTTGTCACTGGATTTTGTGCAGGTTTCTGTGTTCTGGATGTTATTGTTCCATTCTCACTTTCCATTGTTGATTTTTAAACTTACAGAATGATCAAAAGGATTACTTTGTTTGTGGAGTCAAGCTTCCTAATTCTGAAGACTTTCAAGGTAGCTGGATACTCTTAATTTAGTTGTTACAGTTGACACTGTTTCTAAACGTCCTAAAATTAAGTAAAATGATAGCAATAGCTTAGGATCCAAATTTCTGAGTGGAAAGGTCTAGACTACAAGAAAACTTACACAATCATTATTTATTTCTATTTCCTAGTTAGTACAAAGGAAGTTACTGTTGACTTTTAGAAAAGTACCTCTGTGTTCTATGACTCAGTACTGAAGCTCTGGCAGAGGTTACCCAGGGAGGCTGTGGATTCTGCATCCTTGGGGATGCTCAAAACCCAACCGGACACAGTCCTGGGCAACCTGCTGTAGCTGACCCTGCTCTGAGCAGGGGGCTTGGACTACGCAATTTCCAGAGGTGCCTTCCAAACTTAGTGATTCTGGAAAATATTTGTGTCTGAAATTCCATTGTGGCTATTTTCAGTCCATAAATCTTGATGGGGCAATATGCACAAATCCCCTTTCAGTTTGCTGTAGTTGCCGGTGAACTTGCCAAATAAATATCTTGTTTAAGTAAGACTTTAAAGCTGCCTGACAATATGGAGTATCTTACAAGTCAGCTTCTACTTTAACTGTCTACAGTCAACCTATTGCAGAAGCAAATATATAATATGCCTGTCTGACACTGTTGTACAGGTAACTGCATGCTTTCATCTACAAATGTTTGACATTAATTGGAACTTCATTAAAATCCTCGTGAGTTGCTTGCTCACTCTGCAAGGCATGCAGTTTCTTGGGCAGAAACCTCAATCAATTGTCTAACTCTGTAAAACTATCCTGTAGGAATTAACTTGTGCTAACAACATGTATATTGGATGCTAGAATAATGGAGGGACAATCTTTAAAACAAATGAATTTGTCAATGTGACAGAAGTCAATCTATTGCTTTGTTTTCCTGACTGCACTAAATGAGGTAATGAACTCAGTCTAGTAATTCTTAAGAAATCAGTGAATATTTGCATCTTTTTGGCCCACTTTCAGTTTACAGGTATTAATTCCTTACAAAAGAATTACTAATTTTTTATCAAGGAATCTAGAAATATTGTATTATGAGGAAGAAGTGCTAAGCATTCAACTTCGTGAAATATTCAGCTAAATTTGAAAACCAGCTGTCTGTGTATCTTGTTTCAGACTCTTAGTAAATAACAATATTTTAAAAATATTCCCTAAAAAGCTAGTTTTGCTGCAAATATTGAAGACTTCTTACAAAATCCTTTTTGAAAGGGCTGTAACTTTTAAATCCATACATCGTGTTGTGTTCTAATAGAGCTGAGTATGATTTCATAGCTGTCGCTGAACATCATTATCAGCTTTCGTAGAAGGTCCTCTATTTGATTTCCTGGGACTCCCTTGTGCCTCAGAAGAGGCGACTCTGTCATGTTGTTTGTATTGGTGTGTTCATTTACAAAAAGGAAAAAAAAAAAAAAAGAAAACGGAAAGGAAAAGCCCTTACATGGCTAAAGGATGTAATTTGAATTGCTGGACTTGTGTGTATTCCTGGCAGGTGAAGCTTTAGATTGAAACCTTAAATGTGAAATTGAAAGTGATACTTTAAAACAATGGGTTAATCTAAGTTCTTCCGGTTATTGGCAGAGAACAGAGTTCATACCCTGGGGTCGGTGTCTCTCCAACTGATCTCACTAATGAATAAGGTTATGGAGGAATGCAGCTTTTCCCTGACCCCGCTCATACATGTCAGCTACATCTAGAGAAATACAGAAAGTTTAAGACTTAAATTTTGTCTTGGGAATTTTGTTTTGCTTTTCCCATCTCTTTTTTACCCTCCCCCATCCAGCCAAATGTTGAGAATAGTAACTTGTAGCTTTGAAAGTGTAAAATTGGAAGGGGAACAAGCCGTCACCCATTTTACATTGCCCTTTAATGAAAGAGGAAAATACAGTGAACTGCAAACTATTGTAAAAATGAAATTTATTTGACTCGCACCTATTCTTAAGTTACAACTTCTGATAGCTTCATTAATTGTATCATTGTCTAAGCAATGAGGATGAACTTCTGAGCCTGCAGTGAGATCTAATTCATTAAATGATGGATTTATTTTTTTTTTGTTATTGACAGCAAAAGATGATGGAAGCATCGCTGTTGCCCTGGGCTACACCGCTCACTTGGTTTCGATGATATCCTACTTCTTACAAGTGCCACTCAGGTATCCTATCATTCACAAGGGCTCCCGGTCTACAATCAAAGATAATATCAATGACAAACTGACGGAGAAAGAGCGAGAGTAAGTATGTTGGAAATATGCCTATGTATTTTCTTCAAAACAGCAAATCAACAACAAAAAAAACCCCCTTGAACAGTGTTGGGTAGTCTGAAGGGGCACAGAGTTTGAAGTTATTTGTTCATGCTTTCAGGAACCATGGGACAGGTGTTTGAGTTTCTCATGTTGGAATTCTGTGACAGAATCACAGAATGGTTTGGGTTGGAAGGGACCTTAAAGATCATCCAGTTCCAACCCCCTGCCCTGGGCAGGGACACCTTCCACCAGACCAGGCTGCTCCAAGCCCCGTCCAACCTGGCCTTGAACCCCTCCGGGGATGGGGCAGCCACAGCTTCTCTGGGCAACCTGGGCCAGGGGCTCACCACCCTCATAGTGAAAAATATCTTCCTTGGATCTCATCTGATTGAGTAGATCTAGTATCTGAACTTTCTTTAATGCAGAGGTTTTTAATCAATTGAAAAAGAGCATTGTAAACTGTTATCTACTATAAATCAACTTAATATCCAATGAAGAGCTCTTAATTTGTTCTGTAATCGTTGTCTTTCAACATGTAGCTACCCTTGTGTTGTTGTGCTACTAGGAAACTATCTTGCTGTCCTTAAATTCACTCTCTGAATGCCTTCTCCGGCGTTTTGGCGCTTGGCCTGTTATCCCCCTGTCCTTCCACCTGTGTGCTCCAGTATGAAAATAGCGGCAATTATTGGTTAAGCCCCACTTTGTGGTCTGCAAACCCCAAGAACTCAGAGGAATGCGACGCTGACCAGCTGCGGGAGGCCAGCTGCTGCGCTCTGATCCCATGCGGGTATGGAAGGCTGCAGAGCCAGGCTTGCAGCACTGGTGACTTTGTGTTTTCCATAGGCACGGTTTGAAAAAGGAGCAAAGGAAATGGCTGAGGGGAAATGGATTTGTGGAAAAAAAAAAACAAACCATCTTGTTTTTGGAAGTATAGAATCATCTAGGTTGGAAGGGACCTTTCAGATCATCGAGTCCAACCATCAACCCAACACTGACAAAACCGCCACTACCCCATGTCCCTCAGCACCACGTCTGCCCGGCTTTTAAATCCCTCCGGGGATGGTGACTCCACCACTGCCCCGGGCAGCCTCTTCCAATGCTTGGTAACCCTTTCGGTGTAAAAAATTCTCCTAATATCCAATCTAAACCTCCCCTGGCACAACTGGAGGCTGTTCCCTCTTGTCCTGTGGCCTGTTCCTTGGGAAATGAGACTGACCCCCCACCTCTCTACACCCTCCTTTCAGGGAGTTGTAGATGCAAAGTATGCAATCAAAATGCTATAATATTTTAACACTCTTAACACTCCTAATAGTCCAAATCAAGACGGAAGGGTCTTATTGTGCATATTTGACAGGATTGGGATGCTCGGAAGTGTCTGACTTCTTTAAGGCTCAATGACCTTTGCAGGACAGCAGAGGTAATTTGCCTTAGGAGTTAAATTCACTGAGGTCTTCCTGTTTTGACACAATGAAATATGATTCTATAATTATGTCTTGCAAATTAATTTTGATACCACTTTAATAACTTGTCCAAACACTTCCTGGGTAACTTAAGAGAAACATTAATCTGTTTTGCTTCAGTTTACTTCTCTAAGCATATGATCATCCTCCTTCCCGTACATCGCTTTCAGAAGGCTAGCAAACGAGAACACTTGTATCTGGAAAACAAATTTCTGAGGAGTAGAGCTGCCTGTGTGTGGGTGTATAAAGATTAAACCAATTTCCTGTTGTCTGAGACAGATTGGAAGGTTTAGTCCTTCAGGCTCTTGCCTTCCAAACCCTCATGACTTAATACTTTATTTCACAACAGATTTCTGAAAAGGAGAAAGCTTAGCTAAGTATATAAATCCCTGCTGGCCCATTTACCTGTGTTCTGCAAGATTTTTTCAGGATTAGCTCCTGCCTGAGGTCTTCTCTTCCCAGCTATTGGAGAGTCAATCCTACCAACTCTCGAAGGACTTCGGTTGCTATAGAAAACCTCGAATGTCTTAACTTGCAGTTTTCTTTCTAAACTAATAGCTCATGTTTCTCACCTGCTCCTAACTGGATTGAACATAGCAATTAACATGCATTATTAAATTTCTTTATTTCAATCACCTCTCCTTTAGCAGCTTTTCAATCTCCAACATAAACTGTTGAATAATTTTAGTGAGGTTTTTCCCAATGCACAATCTTTACTGTAACACATAGCATCGTGATTATTGACTAGGTTAAACGTTTTACTTGGCTTTGTACGTTTTTTGGACTGCAGAGTTGTCCTGAGATCCATATTAAGAGCTTCTAAAAATCGTACATTGGGGGAATAGCTTATGTTTTCACTCGAGAGCATTTTCATGTGTTTGTTTTTAATGTTATACTGTATAAATGTGTTACTTCACTTTCAAGTTTCTTTACCAGCTTTTTAAAGCCCTTATTATAAGCTGGTTAAATATTTTGAGAGCTTTCAGAGTGTAAGTTGTGCTTGGGAAATACTTTATCTGCTACTAATTTCTTTACTTGGCTAATCCAGGTCACTTATATCTCGAGGCTCTTGTAGAAGTATTCCATTTTGTCTGCTGCAGTTCCTGTTATGTTGGAACTTAGGAGCGTACAAAAGAAGTAGGAGGTTGTGGCAAGAACTTAGTCTGGCCACGTTACTGAAGGTAGAATGAGGTATAAAATACCTGCCAGTGGCATACAACTTTTAGTCAGCTTAGTAATTGTAGAGATGTTAGCGTTTATGACCTATTCAGTGACTGTTCTCTTGCCGTATTCCACAACATCATTTTGGTCCTACTAAAAGGCTGTAAGTTTTCTCTCATAAGTCTACTTTTCATGACTTTCTGAACCACCAAGGTAAGGCAAGAACGTAATTTTCACTAAATATCTCATTAAGGCACTTCTTTAGTGCTCCATTTCAACATCTCCAGGGTGCATTGAATTTGTAGGAAGAGAGAGTACCATTCCTTAAAATTTCTGGAGTCTGAAAGATTTCAAAGCGAATGATGGATACGTAACTCCCAAATTTCAGCTACTTGGGACAGCAGCGTGTTCCTCTCTCCTGTGACAAACACACACGCATGCTGAATAAACCACCTAAATTCCTTGGCACTGGTCTTGTGGAACTGAAACCTAGCACTTCATTGCGTCCTCATAAATGTAGTAAGAATGCTGAGATTAAACTATTTGTGATACGTTCGGATCCTGTCTGTCAAGCCCTGCATGTAATGCTTTTATTGGTCTGCTCCCAGACTTTTAAAGAAAGAATGGCTTGCAGTTTAGAGCAAAATAAGGCGTGTTATGTCTGGAGTGAGACATACTTTGTGAATTTGCCTTTATTGGTGTTGCTGTTGTCATATTTTTTTAGATAGTCTTCCCTTCAGTTCTCTTCTTTGAGTGCCGATACAAGCTAAATATCTCGCGTTTTGCTGTCTGGAAGCTTATTGAATCTTCTGAACCAATATCACTCTCCTTGTTGGTTTTAAAGTGAGTACAGTAAAGCGCACTTATGCCATCTGTTTGGGAGTCTTGGCATCTCTGTTGACTCAAAGCTGTGCTCAGTTGCTATATTTTATAACTGAAACTCCACATGACACTTCTACAACCTGCCAGTTGAATATTTAAGAATAGAACACTCATTTCATCAAATCATGTTAGACAGCTTGGAAATGCATATACTCCCTTAAGAAAAATAACGGGTTTTGGAGTTCAGTCGCCTTTCTGGTACCTTGCGTGTGTCTGGACAAATGAAATGCACACGCAGAGCAATCACTTCTGTTGTATTTTTGCATTCTCATTAATACTGCATCTTTTAAAAAAAAAAAAAAAATCCCGAAACTCTTACTTCCCTGATAGGTAACTTGGAAAGGAGGATGGTTTCAAGAAATAATTTTGCTAACGTTGTTTCTCTGTAGTAATAGTAAAGAGAAATCAAAGTACTATATGCAGTCTGTTCTGGCTCATGCTACACCTTACCACCAAAATGTGTTTAGGGAGGGTTAGAAAACTAACAGTAGTAAGAAAGTAATCACCTCAAAGTCGTATTGCAGGTTAAGGGCAAAAAATGAAGGTGTAGAATGCAGGATTTAAAAAGGTTTTGTATTTAAAAGACGAAAAAGAACACTAGTTTTCTAGCATAGCTACTGGAGGATGTACAGGCATTTCAGAGTTGGCTGCTGTCAAAGGGGTGCTATTTTTTTCTTGGTTTATATGTTTAAATATTGAACTTGTTGCTACCTAATGTTATAAAGGTCAAAAATACATATAAAGTTTAAAAATAAAAAAATAAAAAAAGCCAACCAAACAGGCCCTAGACAGTCATGGAAGAAGCCTGATCTAATCTGGTATATTTTTTTTTTTGCAGGAATATTTGGCATTAGCTGACCTGAGATAACAGTGAAGAACTGTAAAGGTTTCCTTGGCATTTTATAGTTTATAGAAAGATTTAAAGTCTTTTATTCAACTTGGCTTGACAAATACAGACACTAACAGGCCGAAGGATACACAAGCAGCTGTGATGCAGGCTTAGACTTCTGCCTTCAAAGGCATCTGACCTCTTTGCAGTTGTGTCTTAACGATTTTTTAAATTTTTTTTTATGTACCTCAGCACCCATTTACCTGCAGTTTAGATATCGGGGACACTTGAAGAATTGAACTTTAGCACTTTCGTTGCCAGAGCTCTATCTTGCGACTGAAATCAAGCTCCAGAAGAACTAATCATGGAGAACAATTAATTTTTTGGGTTTTTTCTGGACCAATAGCTTTAGCTCCTTGAATTTCTGTATAAAGTAACAGTATTGAGCAACAGTACTTGTTAGTTTTGCAACAAATCTGTGAATTTTTCATTTTTGAAGAAATCACTCTGTAGCATAAGAGTAAGAATAGTGTTAAGTAGCAATGGTAGGGAGTTTTATGGTTAATTCCCTGACTGGCCTAGTTGGAATGACTTCTATTCTGCTTGTTTTTGTAAATTATGCTTTTTGTTCTGCCTGAACACCTTCTGTTGTCATTGGGAAATGTCTGGCAGTTGCCCTACTGTGTTCTCATGGAAAACATGATCCAAACGTAGCTGTGTTTGCAGCGAAAAGTGATAGGTCTGATCCTGAAGTAATTTTCTAGAAACTATTTCTGTGATGTGGAGTTGTACTTCAGAATTGTCTTTTTCTGTAGCTCAACTTTGTCATTATTGCAAACTTCGGGCATGCCAGAAGATTGTAATTATTGCACAAGTCTTGTGAGGGGCAGCTGAGAGAGCTGGGGGTGATCAGCCTGGAGGAAAGGAGGCTGAGGGGAGACCTTCTCGCTCTCTGCAACCCCCTGAAAGGAGCGGGTAGCCGGGGGGGTCAGTCTCTTCTCCCAAGGAACAGGCGATGGGACAAGAGGAAATGCCCTGACGTTGTGCCAGGGGAGGTTTAGGATGGATATTAGGAAAAATTTCTTCACTGAAAGGGTAATTAAGCATTGGAACAGGCTGCCCAGGGAAGTGGTTGAGGCACAATCCCTGGAGGTATTTAAAAGACAGGTAGACGTGGTGCTTAGAGATATGGTTTAGTGATGGTTTTTGTCAGTGTTAGGTTGATGGTTGGAACTGATGATCTTAAAGGTCTCTTCCAACCATAACAATTCTATGATTCTATTCCATGATTCTAATCTTTTCTTGTCTTGATGTTTAATTTAGGTAGGTGTTCTAGAATTAGCTGTTCTGAGCTAGGGTTGTGAAGATCTCCTGGCATCAGGCTTGATCTGGAACCAAGGTCTGAGTATGTCCAGCCTTTTAGATGGCAGAGGCACTGCAGCACTTGAATTGCTGCTGTGATTCTCTGGGTGCCAAAATCTTAAAGGCCAGGTTTTTTTCATTGCTGTAGCCTGTGTGGGAGGTACAAAGATATGAATAATAAAAACCGTGTCATCTTTCATTGGGATGAGGCAGTCTTGTAGCAACAGAAGAATGCATCAAGCATGAAACACAGGTGCCCTTGTTGGATCTTCAGAATAGTTCTGGACTCTTTAAGGCTGTAAAGCCTTGTGTGAGTTTATCCTAATTCAGCTTCTGTACGGCTCAAGCCGACATGCAAGTGCTGGGCCAAAGGGCTGCAGCACTGTGTGTGGGGAACGCGGTCGTCTCTGCGTGGCTTGCTCAGGTCTTGAATTCAAACCCAACAGGCTGCTTTATCCCAGTTTGGGATGCTTTTAATTAGTTTTGGGAGCCAAATTTTAGAGAAGTTGAAAAGTTAAGAGTAGTGGGGCCAGATCAGGGGGGTTGGAACTTAGATGATCTTTAAAGTCCCTTCCAACTCTAACCATTCTGTGATTCTGTGTACTTTTAATCACACTTTAATCTGCACTTTTGATCAAGCAGTTCATTCGATATGCTCATGTTGTGTTTTAGACATACTTATTTGAACCGATAAAGAAAACTTCCATTATATTGTATGTGGTTCACACAGTGTTAAGTCATGCAATCTAAGTTACTGACAGGGAAAGTTCTGATGTAAGAAGTCTCACTTCTCGGGTCTGTAAAGCAAAGTTTATGTCAAAACCCAGTTCTGCTACAAGACTGCTTCCAAATTACCTTTCTCAATGCATTGTATTTCAGTTCTTTTCAGTGTGACAAGCTGTATTTGTAAATAAGTGGAGATTAAGTGTTGCTGAACAGGCACATAGGTGATTTTGGAGCATTTGCAAACCACTTGTTGAATAAACGTCGTCTAAAAGTGTTCCTCACTACTGTGGCCGTGCTCCTGTGTTTGAAGAAGGGGGAAAATCAGAGTTTCTACTCTAATTTTACTACAGCGGAAGGTGGTTATTGCGTTGAGCCTGGTAACAGATAAGCCGCTTGCAACAAAGCAGTCTGAAAAACCGTAACACAAGCAAGTGAAAAATAACTTTTCACTGACATTACCATCTTCCAGCTTAATTGAGAAGTCTTTAATCATATTTGGTACTTTGGCTGAGATAATGAAATGGCAGCTTTGGGAAGAAATCTTGGCAAACTTAAATCAGATGGAGGGAGATGGTTTGTTGAGAAATCTAATAGCTGTCAAAGCAAAGTTGATTCTCTGTGGTAGATTGAGTGTGTGTTAAGTGTTCAACTATATTGCTCAAAGAATGCTTTTTGCCATGAACTTATCTTGAACTGTATTTTTACGTTCCACATTCTTGAGGATATTTAGCTAGAATCCTGCCTTATTTTATTCTTGATCACCAAAATAATGCTTTTTGCCTTTGTTGGGTCAGCAAATATTATTGTGTGGAGATTAAGAATTAGATCAGGTGTTCTTTAATAAATTTAGATACTGTTAATGCTATTTCTGGGAACTCAGGAACAGGCTCCTGGCCGGTCTGAGAAAGCAGATTTTGTTTACTGCAGTAGATGAGACCACTGACCCCAGACATCCACAGCTGACAAATGTTCCTGCGAAGACACACTAGTCTGAATTTACTCCCATTGGAACACTATACTCCTGATGAGATTATTTTTCAAAACATTACTTCATTTTTCAATAAGCGGGGACTTGACCTGTAGAAAGTGTCCTCTAGTTAAAAACAATCCTTCAGTGGCAGAGAGATTTAAAGCTCTGATAGCGAGATTGTCTGCTCTGTCCTTACAGATAGTCCTTGCCTTGTGATATCCATCACGCCGTGTATGTAGCAAGTCTTGAATTCAAGCTGAAATATGTCACGGAATTGCCCGATCTACAAAACACCATCAGCGTCGCTTGTTCCATGGTTTGCTGGCTGTTTTTGAGGTGTTTGAAAATGTTATTTGCTGAACTAGTAGAATGATACCCTCTTGTTTTATCAAGAACTGCCTGGCTTTCATAATCTGGGTCTTTGCTTTCTTTCCCTGTGTATTCAGCCTGTACACATTGAAGCTATTGTATGTTCTCCAAGAGCAAGGTCACAGCAGTTACACTTCTTAAAAGAAAGATGGCAGTGCTTCTGCTTTTGATTATTTTCCCGTTGAGCTATTCCGATAGGCATTTTGAAAATACATTTTGTAAAGTTAAACTGCCAATATGTTTTCCTTTTCCAGTAAACTAATTATCTTCATATTGTGTAAAGCTTGAACGAGGATATGCTTTTTTCCCTTGGCAGTCTGTATTTTTGTCATCAAGTTTGTTTTACAAGTATAGCTTTTTCTCTCAAGTAGAAACTAAAACCCGTGTAGTAATCAAATCTGAATTCACTTGTGATTTGTGATTCATATTCATGTCTTAATCTCATCTCTAACAAAGCAAAGTGCACGCTTGTAATCCTTTTTTTTTTCTGCCTTTTCATTTGATTTCAGCGTTGCTCACCAGGTGGGGATCTTATTTTTCTGTTTAAAACTTTTCTGATCATGCTGATTGTTGGCGGACTACTTAGCTGTTGCTGGTAGCCTAGTAGTCACCCTAAGGTCAGTTTGTGGCCTCTGCCACCAACTAGTAGCTTGATCTGAAAAGGATGTGAAGTGCTCTGTGTTGCATCTCTACAACTGAGAAGTCTGATGGTGAAGGCACTTTCGTACTGGCGCATTTTAATTGTGTTCCTTCCCATAAACACTCAGTGCTTTGGGTCTGGTACGGAAGATCTGTGCCAGTCTCTGCTCTGAAGCTGATAGAACTGTGGTCCAGCTTATCTGAGAAGGAAACAGTTTTTGAAGCTGTGTAGCCAAAGCTTCTTGAGCATTGGTCTTCTGCTGGAGTGGGAAGAGGTTGGAAGTGCTGGGTATTTTGGTGCCAGTGGCTCTTTAGCAGCCTACTTTTCCTAATACTTGATTCAAAGTGTCCTGGGGAATCATGATTTCAAGTGACCTGGCTGGACAGTGGTGGTACTTCTCACTTAAAAGGCCTTCAAGGTTTCTGATTGAGAAAAGTCTTAGCGCGGTTCAATAGCGTGAGCTTTCTCCTCTGGATACAGCATTCCTTTTCAGTGAGCAAACAGGATGTGGTTGGGTTGGAGGGAAAACACGAGCTCCTTCCTCCCCTGCCTGCCCCCCCTCACAGCCCCCCAAAAGGGGCTGAGGCTGAAATAACTCAAACTTCAGTAAATATTTAAACCTTGGTCTTGTACGCTCCTCATACTTCAGTCATATCAAGCAAGAACTTGTGACTTTTTCAGGTTGTTATCTTATCTGGGTTGGGCTGTTTAGTTCTATCCTCTTGTAGGGTGTCCTATCCATGGGCTTAAGCTTGAAATTCATCATTTTCTAAACTGCCCTGTTTTTCGGTAGTGCTGCGTGAGGCACAGTTGTTCCCTAGATCTGATGGATGACTCTCCGCTATCACACCAGCGACTGTTACAGTCGCAAAAATTACATCAGTTCTTTATCTGGATAATAGTGAATAATTGGGTTTCAGCTGCGTTCTGCCAAGTCTGCTCTACTGTCGTCTCCCTGCAGCTATTCTGCTTCCTGTCCTTGGAAATAAGAAGGGAAGGAAAAAGCCATGTCAAGTTTGTTCTCTGACAAATTCGGTGGATGAAGTTGGGCATGAAGCAAAGGTACAGCGAATATGGTGATGTAAAAATAAAGTGGTATCGGCTTCACTTAGTCGATGGACTAAGTTTCTGATCTTCAGTTGACTACTGGATAATTAAACATTCTTAAAACATAAATATTCTTGCTGTTAATTTCGCTTGCTAAGCTATACATATTAGAGGTCCTTAAACTTTTGCATCACTTAAAAAAATTAAGCTTATCTAACACCATTCCAAACTAGATTTGGAATTTTACTTAGATTTGCCAAATGGGATGTAACATGCTATTTAAATTGTGCCACGCTTCCAGCCTGTGGAAAACAGTTAGATGTGATGTGTAAAAAATCATTATTTTACTGACTTCTTCCCTAAAGAGCTTTCTGAAGGAGAGATTAAACTTTGAGACTTTAATGTAATTTGGGATATGGCAAAAGTCTGAACAGAAGAGAGAATAAAAGATCTAAAACATATGGTGTAATACCAAAGTAGAAGCAGGTGAAAGCAGTTAAATATGAAGCAATTTCTTAAGCTTTAAAAATAGTTGTATTAAAGACAGGCGGTTATAGACAATAAAAATTCGCCACCAATATATTGGTACATATGTGATTTTTCTGGATACAGAGGAGTTCATAAATCACAGAACACAACAGTAAATGTATTTGGACTTGAATTCATAAGAGATACTTGAGGTCTGAAACAAATGTATGGAATAAGGATTCTTTCAGCTTTTCCTAACAGTTACCATCTGACTGAACCAAGAATCCTGTGGTGACTTATTGCATGTTCACCAAATGCTGAGGTTACTATGTAAAACAGCTAAAGATTAGCTGAGGATATAAAATTAAACAATATCTTGATGGCTGATGCTTACTTGTCTAAGGTCAGCTAAAAAAGGTAAAACAGTGAAGTTCTTACTGGTTAGAGTAGAATATTTAAGACACTTTATTTATGTAAGAAGGGTTGTCCTGATGCTTAAAACACTGAAATTGGGCTAATCACATTTTTAGCTTTGAAACAGACCTTTGGTTTTCCAGAATTGATATCTGTGGGCAGCAGAAGCAATCTTTAAAAGATCTTTTTTTCTGTAGTCAATTTTCTGATTTTTATATACCTCAGTATTATGAGCAGTTTTGGCTGGAGACGCTGTAGTAGCAAACTTCCTGCCCAGGCTGTCTTAGCAAAACCTGTAGTTTAGTCCATATATTCAAAAGTCAGTAAGACATGGATTAATCCCCTTTCTTTTATTAAGAAGGAACTAATACTTTTTATAAGGGAAAAACACCCACTGAACCTGACTGATCCAAACTGTAGGCATCTCACCTTAATCTGTAAATATGGAAAAGAAAAATCCGTGCAAGAAGCTTTTCTCTACCATCTGCCCCTGAAATTTCTCAGTTACCTTCAGCAGCACATAAGCAGAGTCTCCTGTGGTGTGCTGTGAACCATAAAAAATAAGGTTGAAATGAACACTGGAAAGTAATTTTGACAGTCTTCCCACCCCAAGGAGGGATGAAACTTATTTAGAGGGAAGAGTTACCATAGCTGAGGTACAGGGAGGTTTGAACTTGCCTTAGAGACACTACATCATAGAAGCATAGAATGGTTTGGGTTGGAAGGGACCTTAGAAATCATCCAGTTCCAACCCCCTGCCCTGGGCAGGGACACCTCCCACTAGACCAGGTTGCTCCAAGCCCCGTCCAACCTGGCCTTGAACCCCTCCAGGGATGGGGCAGCCACAGCTTCTCTGGGCAACCTGGGCCAGGGGCTCACCACCCTCACAGCCAAGAATTTCTTCTTAATATCTCATCTAAATCTCCCCTCTTGCAGTGTAAAACCCTTCCCCCTCGTCCCATGGCTCCCAGCTTTCCTGGAGCCCCTTGAGGGACTGGAAGGGGCTCCAAGGTCTCCCTGGAGCCTTCTCTTCTCCAGGCTGAACCCCCCAGCTCTCTCAGCCCGTCCTCCCAGCAGAGGGGCTCCAGCCCTCCCAGCATCTCCGGGGCCTCCTCTGGCCCCGCTCCAACAGCTCCGTGTCTCTCCTGTGCTGAGGCCCCAGAGCTGGAGGCAGCACTGCAGGGGGGTCTCCCCCGAGCGGAGCAGAGGGGCAGAATCCCCCCCCTCGCCCTGCTGCCCACGCTGCTGGGGATGCAGCCCAGGCTGCGGGGGGGTTTCTGGGCTGCCAGCGCACATTGCCGTCTCATATTGAGCTTCTCATCCATCAGCATCCCTAAGTCCTTCTCTTCAGGGCTGCTCTCCATCCATTTTCCACCCAGCCTGGATTTGTGCTTGGGATTGCCCTGACCCGCATCTTTGTGCCTGTAGCTTTATGATTGTAAGATCTGCTTGTGTCTGGATGAACAGGTAGTTGTAGCAATGCGGAACAATGGATGGTGGTCTCATGGGGCGTGCTGCAGCTTTTGGATCAGATGGCAACAGAAATGTCATAAAGTCACAGACTCTACTTACAGTAGAAATGTTTTTAGGCCCCTGGACAAGCACAGCTGGCAAAGGCACTCATTAGAACTCATATCTGCTCATCCTATGCTGCTCCCAGACCACAAATGTTTGTAGACATACTCAAGACTACATCTTGAACTGAAAACTGAAATCTGCCTTGGTTTAGCACTGATATTTCTGTTTAGCTATTTGCATCTTAATGATTCAGCTGGAGTGGAAATCATGGCAACCAGCCACCACTAGTTTTCCATATTGACTGGGAATGCATATATTGAGTTTCTTTTTTTTAACAGAAAGACTTTGAAACCAGACTTGACAATTTAGTACCCTGTCTACGTTCTTTGTAACCTTAAAATGTGATTTACTCTCATAGGATTACACTTTGTTTTTCAGTTTTAGGGGTATGCGTGTTTGTAATATCTAAAATGTGTTCTACTTGACTAAATACCGTGTTAGAAAAAAAAAATCTCGTTAAAGACTAACTCCAAAGTAAGAGCTTCCTAAGAGTCCAGTTGATGGTTTAGTTGGGTGCCTGTAGGCTTGATACCCATCAGAATGGAATTTCTTATGCAAATGCTCAAAGTAACTGTTTGTTTTAAAACTTAGCATTTGTGAAGTGCTGCAAGATCCTTGAAGAACCCACAATTTACATTCCATGGTTGATGGTAGGATGCTGGTTCTGTAATTTCAACTTGGAGAAGAGGTAGACCTTCAGCCCTGATTTTTCTATAAAAGGCTGATTTGGGGTTACTTTTCCCCATCAGAGTAACCCTGAACAAAGCACGTAACCTTTGCCTCGCTTTTTCCTTTTCACAACTCTTTTGGGAGGGTTTAGTGAGGGTTAGTACTCTAGAAACTTTCACGTAGAGTCTACAGCGTAAAATAACACCAATGTTGACATTTCACTTAACCACTCCTTTTAGCTGGGATTTCTTCCTTTTCCACCCCTGTTTGCCTGGGCAGTTTACAAGGAAATTAGAGATTCTTCCTCTTAGGCTTGCACAAATCTGTATTCACTTGAGTGCATGCTTTGATTTGTTAGTCTCACTTGAGTTTCTTACAAGTAGATATATTTGGTTATGTAGATGAGTGGTTCTCCAAGCCTTGACTGGTTGTACTTGTTTGCTTACTCATTGCCTATCAGCAAAACCTCCTTGGGTATAAATAGACTGAAACGAAGTTGCCTTATGTGCTCCAAAACCCCAATGGTTCTTTGTTTTTAGAACTGCTCAGTGGTTAGTAGCATCCAGTTTTGTTAAACAAAAGATTTCAGTGCTAAGCTGTGAGGTTCAACAAGGCCAATGCAGGGTCCCGCACTTGGGTCACAAAAACCCCATGCAGCACTATCGGCGGGTGGCTGGAGAGCTGCTTGGCAGAAAAGGACCTGGGGGGGGTGGTCAACAGCCAGCTGAATATGAGCCAGCAGTGTGCCCAGCTGGCCAAGAAGCCAACAGTATCCTGGCCTGTATCAGGAACAATGTGGTGAGTAGGTCTGTGGAAGTGATCGTCCCCCTTTACTTGGCACTGGTGAGGCCCCACCTCGAGTGCTGTGTCCAGTTTTGGGCCCCTCACCACAAAAAAGCCATTGAGGTGCTGGAGCGTGTCCAGAGAAGGGCACCGGAGCTGGTGAGGGGTCTGGAGCACAAGTCTGGTGAGGAGCGGCTGAGGGAGCTGGGGGTGTTCAGCCTGGAGAAAAGGAGGCTGAGGGGAGACCTTCTCGCTCTCTACAACTCCCTGAAAGGAGGGGGTAGCCAGTGGGGGTCGGTCTCTTCTCCCAAGGAACAGGCAATGGGACAAGAGGAAATGCCCTGATGTTGTGCCAGGGGAGGTTTAGACTGGATATTAGGAAAAATTTCTTCACAGAAAGGGTTATCAAGCATATCAGGCTGCCCAGGGCAGTGGTGGAGTCGCCGTCCCTGGAGGTATTTAAAAGATGGGCAGACGTAGTGCTTAGAGAGATGGTTTAGTGATGGTTTTTGTCAGTGTTAGGTTGATGGTTGGTCTCGATGATCTGAAAGGTCCCTTCCAACCTAGGCAATTCTATGATTCTAAGAATAATATCCAATTTGAGTGTTAGTTGCTTTCGATGGAAGAGGAGAGTTTCTTGACTAGCTGTTAATAACGTGCTCCCTTCTGACTTCCATTCCAGTTCTTCCTGGACCACGTTTAAGTTGAGGAGTTCTTGATCCCGCAGCTGACATCTGCTTAGGAAGTGTGGCAGTAATTAACAGGGGATAAATTGAAATAAAGTGGTTGATGTTGACTTGTTGGGATGAAGATTGTTAGGTAGAGAGGAGATGCTTATTCTTGGGAGAGGCAGGAGAGAGGTAAGGTGGAGGCGGATGAGTTGAGTTGCCATCACTGTTCTAAACCCTGCTCAAATGAAATTATTCAGAAGTGATTAGAAGTGCCTTGTAGCTGCTTCTATGATTATTGCTTTTAATGATTGTTTTTTACTGTTGTCCATGAGAAATAGCAGTCAAACCCACCTCTTGTGAGACTGATAAAACTTGGCTCTTGAACGTATTAGTTTTAGTATAAGCCTCGTGTGTGCTTTGGGGCTGTCAAAATGACAGTTGTTCTAGTTCATTATGGAATAAACTGTTCTGTCATTGTGGTGGTACAGTAAGAAGAATACAACTGTTGTCCAAAGCAACGTGCCATGAAAGGGGAGGTGAGTTATATGTCTAAAAATGTAACGCGTGTGTATGTTTTGTGATTTCTTCTGCATTTGCCTCTGTTCCTGCAGTGTGGTAGAGCTGTGTAACGCTGGTCATCTGACTTGGATCCCAGTGAGTCCTATAAAACAGAACCCGTGACTCAAAGAAATTAATAAAAACTCTGCATTTGTCACACTCCTTCAGGATTAAATAAGCAAAACATAAAACTTCCAAACCAGACGTAAGCTTTTAAGATCGAGAATCCTCTTTATGTTATCTTAGATCTTAAAGGCATATATTGACCATCTGCTTAAAATCAGTCTGGTGTGCAGTTTGGATCACTTTTATGCAGTGTTCTCCACCTTCTGAAGTCAGGGTGGGACTTGTTTATCTTGTCATTCCCTTTATCGCTGCTAGACCTTATGGTTTTCCCCAGCGCAGGCTCTTACCATTGCTGACATCTCAGATGTCTTAAGTGAAGCAAGAATAGCCTTGAGTACAGTGGAAACATGAGGTGCAGAAACAACTCCAAATGGGGTTAACCTGTTATAAGTTTCTAAATATTTTGGGTTTTTTCTTGCATCAAGTTAACGTTCTCTGAACTAAGATCTTCTTTATGAGTCACTGTTAAAATTATTACTGCTGTATGCCAGTGTGCTTTTTTTTTTTATATAGAAATAGAATAGCTATTGTAAACTCAGGGTGTATGAGGGCTGTGTTTTAAGAAGTTGTTATGGTTTGAGAAACCCATAACAATTTATTGTCGTTCAGACAATTATTCTATCGCCTGATGACCCCTCCCCACCCGGGAAGAGGAATTGGGGAAAACAAGAAAACACGAGGTTGATATATAGATAGTTTTAATAGGATAAGACTAAATAACTAACAATAATGACAAAGAACCAGTATTGATCACAATACTAATACAAAATATACAAGAATTATCGTCAGCCAGCTATATCATCAGGAAGCTGTGCACTCCCAGCAGGGACAGCCAGTGTGGGACACTGCGAGCGCTGCGGCTTCAGGAGGAAGGGAACGGCTCAGGGGTCCAGCACCAGGGCAAGGAGTTCTCTGGACCACAGCCATCAAGGGAGAGTCGAACTACACAGCAAACTTCCTAATTTATATTGAATGTGACCTTCATGGTATGAAATAATCTTGTTGGCCAGTCCGGGTCAAAAGCCCAGGCCTTGCTGCGCCTCACCCCTGCACCTGGCAAGGCTCAAAAATGTTAAGACCTTGAATCCCACGTAGCCTAGCTGACTATAAAGTAAATATTTTCCCAAATTCAGACACTAGAGTCTTCTTCAAGTACCGTTTTCCCCAGCATTAGAAGAGAAATCAGTCCTATGTTGCTCAACCGAGGACAGAAGTCTACACACTATTGAAAAGTAATATTCTATAGCCATAAGATAAATATCAATGTATTTTTGCAAGGGCACACTTTGAACCTCAAAGAGCAGAAGCTGATTTGTTCGTAATTCCTGCCTGCTGGCATGGTAGGTGTGTGTTTTTCTTACGGTGTATAAATGTACAGCTCCGAGGAGGACCAGAGCTCAACAAATTCTCTACTGCTTGCTGACTTTTCTCAGATGATCCCTTCTGGTGATTACACAACAGACAGCAATGGCGTGGTGTTTTTCTTCTTTCCAGTAAACACATCACACTTATTCCTTTGAATTTGCCATCTTAGAGTAAGTACTTGTGGTCTGCTTTAAAGGAGTTCAATGATTTGTATTTTTTTTTTTTCAAACATAGCAAGAATGGAAACAAGGTACATGTTGGAGTAGAATGGGCATGTGGATGCCATTTTGCTTTTTATTGAGTGTTCCACGATTATAAAACTACTAAAATAGTAGCTTTCAAATGTATTTTTTTGAGCAAGTATAACTAAAACCTTACCCAGCAGACATAACTTTTTGCAGCGTGCCAAAGTGAGAGATTTCGCTTACAATCGTGCTTTTCGAAGGAGCAGGCAAGAAGAATGTCACAGAGGGAGCCGGCAGTTAAAGTTGTGTTCAATTATACTCAATGAAGCACTATATAAAATGTCGTGGTTCCTCTTCCTTAAGTTTATTGCTTGTGACCAGGCTTAATGGGCAAAGTGAGATAACATGCAAAGAGAGAGACATAAAAGTTGGTCGCATTTTTCTCGGAGCCGTAAATGTGCACGCACAGACATCCACTGACGTTCTTCAAGATTTTCATGTAAATGATTCTGTTATGAAAGCTGACACAGGGTCGTGTGTACTTTAGAGTCTTTCAAGATTAATTAGTGGAAGTTAGAGCACAGAAATGGGAATATTAGCAAAGAAGCAGGACGAACGTGATAAACAGAAAAGCTTGATCTTTACCACTTGAAAGAAACTGTGTGTGGGAGATGGTAGCGAGCACCGTAAAACCGTTTTTTATCCTCTTTTCTATATTGCATGTATTGAAGACCTCTGTGTCTAATAATAGAATACATGGTTCCCATTACTCGTGACTTAATGAAATACTATCTTCTAGTGAAACGCTGCTTGTGTTCCTAATGGTGCTTTTATTGTCAAGCTTCAGTTAGTTTTATACTGTTAATTGTAAAGGTATCCTTTAAATCTAAATTCTGCTCTATTTGGGTAGTGTAATTGTGGATATTGAACTGAATTCCTCTTTGATTTGTATTTTACACTTAGGACAATGCCTCATGGAATTTTTGTAGCGTGTGTTCATTTTGAAAGGTTTTCTTTGGTTGCACGGGGAACTAGTTGGATTTATAGATCTATTAAGCAAGGTGAGCTAGATATATACTGTTCTTGGTGATTTTTATATTCCTCAACTTAAAGTGACCTAGTGAGTTTGAAAGTGGCATAAAACTTGAAGCTGACGTCTTAGTATTTGATCTGCTGTGATCATGACCTCTTAACCTTTAGCTTTAATGGCGCTATATAATTCTCTTTAAAAGTTGCAAATGTACTCTACCGTAGGGCTGATTGATGATAAAATACACTTTGCGTAATCGCCCCTCTAGAACGTGTGTTGTTTCTAGTAGATATGGATCTCCTATATTTGTTATCTTATATTTGAGAGAGACTTTGGTTTCTGATGTAATGTGGGGTTTTGGGCAGATAATTCGCTCAGCGTCTTGATTAGGGGCTACAGAACACACGGGTCTTGAAAAACGCAAAAGCTCGTTTCGTGGTGTAGTTCCCAGAAACGTAAATTTTAGGTTGTCCGAAGATTATGGTGTTGACCGTGGTGACCTGGTGGTAAGGAAGAGTCAAAAGACAATCTTAAGAAATGCAGAGTACAGATATTAAAATTGTTTATGGGAACTGCTTCACTTAAGCAAAGATTCCTAAAACATGCACATAAAATTATATTAAAATTATATTCATTCATGCAGACTGTCAAACAATTTCAATTGTTTAGGAATTAAAATTTTAGTCCTCTGATCCCATGCAGCAGTTAGGAGAAAAATAAGCTGTGCTACTTTCTTATAAGCTATTTTGCTACATCTAGGTTATTTACAAATGTGAAAAATGCTTTATTAAATAGGAGAAATAAACATTAGGAATATAATATTTGCAAGGACTGTAGTGACCTGTGATGCTGTAACTGACTTGAGCCTTTGGGGGGGGGGGAGGGGTGTGAAGCTTGTTGAAAGGAAAGGAATTGCTTGTAGTCTCTAAGTTGTCTTCTGTGTGTGAAGAGATTTGTGCTCTTTTAATCACAAAATGCCAACCAAAAGAGAACATCTTTCTTCAAAGATTATTTCCCTTTGGCAATGAGCTAACGAAATGCGAACGGCTGAATGCAAAGCGATACGGTGGGATCTGGTATTATGCTTCTTAAAATGTGCTTCGCTTAGTGAGGGGAATGTTGCAGCACTGGGAGACTCATAAAACATTTAAAAACTTTCAAAAAAAAAAAAACCAAACCCTAAAATACTTTTAGAAAATGTAATTCATTAGGTGAAATTGTCATCATTTTTTTTTTTAAAAGGCTGGTTGACTGGAATTGCTGAGGGTTCCTGAGTACATCCTGTAGAGGGGGTTCCAGGGAGAAGTCAACAAGGGAGGCTTTTTAAATCTTTACCTTCTCAGAAAAGGCGTCTGTGGCTTTTTAAAGTTTACTTAAGCATGTGAATAAGTTCATCTTAAATGCTTTTTCTGTTTTGTTTTTTTTTTCTTTCCCATCAGATTTCCTTTATATCCCAAAGGAGGAGAGAAACTGCAGTTTGAATATGGAGTGTATCTTCTCAACAAAAATATAGCACAGGTTGGTACACTGAGATATTTTTTTATGAATATCTACAATCTACTTAGTGTCGGCGTGGCAGGAGTGCACATCTACTGTCTTGCGACGCTGTTCTCTCTGGCGAACATCTGTGAGCTATTGGAGGTATTCTTCAAATCATTGTCTGCACTTACCTTACTGCTTTGTGCTCTTGTGGTGCTTGGAGAAGGGCTTGCCAGGTAGTAATGAATCTTTTCTTTTTCAAATAAATACTGTGAGTCTGTACACCCTGATTTGAAAATTGTAAATATTTTCTGGTTTTTTTTATTCTATCATACTTGTTGATCCATTCACGTCATTCTCGTTGCTGCTTTAATTTTGGTGTATTATTACTTTACCTTCTATCATACTCCTATACTTATGATAAGGAAACACAACAAACTGGAAAACCTTAAGTCTTGCTATTGTATGACTTTATATTTAAAAAAAAAAAGTGCTCTAATCCTTACTAAATCTAATCTTTGCTCTTAATGTGTTTTTAAAAATCATCCTTTACTTTGGCAAACACATGAGAGTTTACAAACTTCTATTTGAGATGATACTAATACCTGCTGTGGACATATTTGGTATGGAATTTAGAAAATGTTTGAAAAGCTGATCTGAAAGGGAGCTGGGGAGACCATTTAGACTGTTGCCTAATCCTAGGGCAGGGTCATCTGCTCTTACGCCATCCCTGGTAGATATTTGTTTAACCTTCCCTGAAGGAAAGGGATCTGTGATCTCAGTAGTCTCTTCCAGTTGTTGGCTGTCCTGGCCATAAAAGTCTTTTCTGATATCTCATCCAAATCTGTCTTGCTTCTATTTAACCACATAATCACTTACTATAATAATCTATTCATTTAATTTGCTTCCTATTTACAAAATGTATGTATGGAAAGAGAACTTTTTTCTAAAATGCTGTCTCATGGTTAATGTCTCAACTTCTGAGCGTTCGTGTTGTCTCCTCTTCTCCATCTCAATCCACATCCTTCTTGAAGAGCAGTGCCCAAGGCTGGATGCACCATGCAGCTCTTCCCTTCAAAACAGTCTGTAGGATGGGAGAAGTGCGTCACAGGTCTTGTCATTTTTGTTCAGTTCATCGTAGTCTGATAGGTTTGTACTCTTTAACAGCTTAACACGATGAATTTTGTGATTCACTACAACCTGCAGCCTCAAGTCTCTTCTGCACAGCAACAAAATAGTCCATGCTGAATTTGTGCAGATCACTCACTTGATTCATGTTTTACATGCTGTACTTCACGTGCCCCTTTTTCTTCCTAATGGTGTCTCTGATTTGCTGAAATAACTCTAGCAGATGGGGAAAGGTGGGTTGAGAACTCAGTCTCAGCATTGTGCTATCTGCATGGGAGCTTAATCTCTAGCCAGGTCACCTAATTAAAATATTGAATAGAACTGGGCTAAAGCCTAGACCCAGGTGGAGCCCCGCTTCACTAGCACTTCCATTTACAGCAGTGAACCGTTGTTTAACTACGCCCAAAGAGTACTTACTAGCTCTGTATTCATTCATACTTCATCAATATCCCATTTCCCTGTATTTCCAAGCATATTACACCATAAAGTGCCAAGAGATTTATTTAAATTCCAACAGAAATATGACATTTCAGTCTCTAACCTGTTTGTATGGCTCGAAATTAGATTTGCCTGACAGTTTTATTCTTGAAAAAAATGATCTTTTTTATGCTTAGTTTTCTAGTTGTTTGGTTTGTTTTTCCAGTTCTCTCTTCCACCACTTTTTTTTCCCCATTCCCTACCCCAAATTGAAGTAAAGCTTCTGGGTCTTTTTGTGTTGTTTGTTTTTTAAGCTTGGATTGCATTTACCGTTTTCCAGACTTCTGGTCTCTTGCCCATGCTTAGTGTATTTTGGAAGATAACCTCCAATGGCTCTGAAATTACTTAAAGGCTAAAATACCTTAAGATGAAGTTAATCAAGTCCTGCTAATCTTGGAAATTCACTTAACCAAGCTGTTAATATAACTTAGACTGTGACTCTTTGTTGCTGGTATTAATAATGGCAGCCAGCTGTTCACACTTGACTTTCATAGGGAAGACTAGTAAAAGAAAGGGATTAAATACTCTTTCCTTCAAATGCTTTGATAGCTTTCTCTCTCCATTACTATCAAATCAGTGCTTTCCTTAATCTCTATTTATGTAAATACATTAGTTCATTCTGTAACTTGTGAGTCGTGATGCTGCTTGCTTTGCTTTTCAGCCTTTCATGGTTTTGCTTCTATTCTGGAGTTTGCTGTTCAGTTGTGTGATGCAAGGGCTCTGGGCTTCTTTCTGCATTGAGGATATGAACTCTTCATTGAGCCCAAGCTGGTCATCTTTCCAGTTCTTGTAGTCTGGGTTAGTTGTAGTATTTTTTTTTTTTATAGGAACTGCCACCACTTCACTTGTTTTCCTGTTTTTCTCTTTGACTTGTCATCTCTTGAGTTGTTCGCACTGTTGGACCTACTGAAATCTCTCATTCTGATTTTGTTCTGTCCTATTTCTGAAGGACAATGAACAGTTGAACACATGGTCACTTACCCATGTTGCCTTCCAAGTTCTTGCAGTTGGTTTCTGAAATCACTGGCATGCTTTTAAACTCATAAAAATAAATGAAGACTTTAAGTACGTATTTGTTTAAAAAAAAGTTTCCAAATTTACATGGGGTCACTGGTTCTGGTACAAACTAGAGCAGTCTATGGCCAAACTTTGAAGTGGTTTGTGCAACACCAGTGGTTCACATGTTAATGCTTGAGATTGTATAGATTGTTGAATATAAAAACATAATAAAAGTAAATCGTAATTTCTGGGGGGCTTCTACTTACTTAATCAGGAAAGTGTTACTGAGGTCCATATAAACTGTTGTAGTCACCTTTGTTTTGATGTCCTTGGTCAAATATTGCAGCTTTTTATAGTTCTGCCAAGGGGAAATTCCATTGTGAAAGCAGAACAGGTAGATAACGTGCAGAAATACATCACAAAACTTCTGAACTTGGGGGCTGATTTCATCTAAAAAGCTGAGATTGTTTGAATCCTTTGTGTGTTCCTTTGGAGGCTGGAACTCTTGAATTTAAGTAGCTTTTAGAAGATCTTAAGGCTGCTTTGAGAGAAGCTTCCAGGTATGTTTAGTTCACGTGAACGTGTGAAAATAATTAAGTTTGGATGGAGATATCTCTGTCTTATCTCTAGACCATCTTATCTCTAGACCATCACAACCTGTGAGAGCCCTTAAAAAGGCCCAAAAGTGTTGGCCTTAATTCAGAGAACCAGTCCTGCAAATTATTCTGTCGTTAATTAATGTGGATCAGGTACTTAATTCCCTCTGGCTGCTGTGGGCGGATTGGAGGTGCCTGGGAGGAACAGTGCTGACTCTACTGGAGCTTTAAGAGAAGAGCTTGTGTCTTCATCATCTTACTTGAATCATTGATGAATTGAATCATTGAATCTTGATCGCTGGGGGTGAGAAACAAAGAGCCCAGAAAAAACGTGTATCAACTTAAAGAAATACTTGGAAGGATTTGTGTAAACTCCCCTAGTTTCACAAATTTATTTATTTTTCCTTTCACAATCACGTGGAGTTCTGACAACAAGGAGGAACATGAGTGGGAAAGAAGTGAGACTGGGTTGATATTAAGTAGAATTACTGAAATAAAAACTCTTCTAGAGATAAAGTGGTACTGTTTTGTAAAACAGCAGGATAATAACAATGAAAACCACATCTTGCACTTGGGAGAATTCAGCTGGAATTAGAAGCAGCTCAGTTCTAGCTTGGTAGAGCATTTATTTGGAGAAACTTGCTTTGCTGTTACATTCCGAAGTCAAAACAATGTGTGTTAATTCCGCGAGTTCATAATAACTTCCATCTGTACGTGAGCACAAATTGTTTCAATCCCCATATTTTCTATTTGTAAAATTGAATCCCTCACGAAGTTCACAGAGTAGCTTTTTATGTTGGGTAATATTAGGTAAGACCATAAATTTCCAGTCTCTGACTCTTAACAAACATACAAATGTGTTATTTTTTTTCGAAGGGAAATTAGTGACTTATGCCTAATAACATCAACACCAAAAAAAAAAAATCATTGTTATTCCAGAGCATTGTCAAAGGTGAAGCACAATACAGCTCCTAAAAATGGGAGGGAATGGCTCAGCTCTCAAAAGCATTGAGCACTGGGAGAGCATTCAGTTGGTAACTGTCTCCACAAACTCTGCAACTGCCAAGTTCATAGAATCATAGAATGTGTTGGGTTGGAAGGGACCTCTAAAGGCCATCTAGTCCAACCCCCCTGCAGTGAGCAGGGACATCTTCAACTAGGTCAGGTTGCTCAGAGCCTCATCAAGCCTGGCCTTGAATGTCTCCAGGGATGGGGCCTCCCCCACCTCTCTGGGCAACCTGGGCCAGTGTCTCACCACCCTCAGTGTAAAGAACTTCTTCCTAAAGTTATGGATGTTATGGAGTTACGGATGTGTGTGGAGTATCTGAGGAAGATGAGGCTTTAGAAGGAGAAAGGAATGAACTTTAGCATTGGGTTTCACAGTAGAGAAGTTGAGATAACACGGTAAAAACCTCCTGTTGCAGTGGATGAATATTAGGAACTCACTGAAGCGTTGTGGTTTTTTTTGTTTTGTGGGAGATAAGCAAACACCCAGCCTGGGCAAGCTGGCATCTCTTGGAGAGTCACTACTTCCTTCTGCCTTTAGTGAACGTGGCCTCAGAAACGGTGGTGTTCTGTCCTTGTCTAAATTACTGGCTCTTGAAAGGAGACTTCCAAAACTGGATATCAAATTAATTTCGACTGTTCTACAACTCTTTAATTCCCTAGGGCCACGCCAAGGAGGGATTGTGTCTTGTCTTACCCCATTTCATCGCTGTTGTTTGTCAGGGAGGCTCTGTGGTTGGTGGTGGTCGGAGCATACCTTCCCTGGCATCGCTTCCAGGTTTTGTGAAATCTTTTTGATTTGTTACACTACATGAGTTAAGTGGGTTTTTTTTCTGTTCAGGCTGAATGTGTTGCACATGAGCGCCTCACAAGGCAAGGCTTCTCTTCTGATCCAGCCTTGATTTGTTTTGTCAGACAACTATTGAGTGATGTTAGACTGATAATCCTGCTCGCGTTGGCATGGTTTGCGCAGCCCCGGCCAAAGAATAGTTCTGCTTTCATCTGACAGTCATTAGCAACAGACGAACTTTGCTATTTGACACGAAAAAAAAATCACTCAAACAATCTTTTGTCAGCTCCCCCAAGGATGTTTGTTTTCACATCAATACAGTACAGACCCAAGCGAGTGACTTGTGTCTAGACCTTCTTTCATGTATCCAGAGTCACTCTGTCCACATGGTGGCAGACAACATTTACATCCTTGTCTCTTGATCTTGTGGAAACGGTGCTTTTTGGTTCAGTTGCTTGTCAATGCACGAGGTAAGTAACATTCACAGAAGCACAGCAGAAAAGCAAAATACTTCTTGATGTATTTTAGTTGCAGTCAAACTGATATCTTTTCTAATAGCCACATGGAATAAAAGTTGAATGCTTATGTACTAGAGCCACATGTAAGAAACTGAACTGAAATTCCGCTCTTAAACACGAAATGAGGCAAGATGTCCAGTTCTTGGCTCTATTAGACTATCTAGCATGTGAGAAAATTAACTTTATAATAGAAACTATTAAACTTTTCCATGGGAAGTTGAACGGCAGAAATGTTAGGACTAGAAATTTGTTTTGGCAATAAACACTAGGCGCAGAAGTGCCTTTAAGAGTTCTGTGGGTATCGGTGTGGATGCGGTGGTTATGACCCTTCGAGCGCAGGATACTGTGACTTGCACACTACATCTTTTTACGAGGCCCCTAAACTAAGATCATAAAATGTACAGTTCAGAAAGAATGCACTGTCTGAATTTGTGGCCAATTTAACTGCATAGGGAAAAGTGTTCTTGAAAGAGCACAGGTTGAAGCCAGAGCTGAGTCCTCATCTTGTAAAGTGCCAAGCATTCATTTTAATGTTAAGAGGAAGGGACTGCACCTGAAAAACCACAAAGTACCTTCTCCAGCTGCGTAGAGCCAAAAGCTTTTAGGAGAAGTTTCATTCCTGAAAGTCTCTGAGGGTAGCAATGGGCTGATCCCTAGCCAGATCATTTAGAATTGGGGAATTTACATATGGTTTTTTTGCAAACTTGTTGGAAGGCTTTCTTTTTTTCCTTTCCTATCGCTCATGCCAAGATAAAATAGGTTGAAATGAGACTGGATTAGCTGTAACAACAGCCGCCCTCTTCATTCGGATCAAAGCCTGCCTATCCTTGCCCATAGGCAGTCAGTACGGAGCAGCAAAAGCCAACGTTAACTTGCGGAGAAGATCTTGGCTCTCCAACCTGCGCCCATCACCGCACCTGCAGCGTGAGCCCGGCTAGTGCTTCTTGGTCTGGTTGTAGGGAGAATGGAGCAGACAAGGTGGGGTGAACATGGTTGGGTGGAAAAGAAGTCACACCACCAGCTATGCCTAGAGCCACTTCTTGGAAATAATTTTGGGGACCAGCCCATGTAAGGATGCTCTGTGTGTTAGATCGCTTGTTTGCTATGTAGCTGTCATCGTCTCTGGGTGTTAACTCTTCAGGCCACTAGTTTTTTTAAAAAAATGAGTATGTGTTTATAATAGAACCAAAATTTAGTAATCAAAAGGAAAATGGATTCCTGATATAGTTAAGCTGACATAAACACAGGTGATTTGCCAAGTTAAACTGCTTCGTTAGTATATATAAAGCGCTGCATTTTGAAATTGGAAGAGATAGGAAAGTGGGCTCTATTATCAAGCTGTGGCACACTGTGTTAGTGTAGGAAAAAGATGTAGTGGGTAATTTTTCCTAATGAGTAGGGTGTGTGCTCTGAGGCAAAGCTTGACTTTCAGATATAAAGTGTTAACACCTGTGGAATTCGTGGACCTCATTTGTGAGCCTGTCCCTTCCTTCTGGAGCCTTCTCACTTTTTGCCATGTTGCTGTCTCTTGATAGGGGAAAAAAAACATGCTAAAATGATTATCGTTTCCTGAAACCCCACTTGCGGTAATACATAAAAATTGCTCTTATGTGTCATTAGCAAGCAAGTGACAAGCTGTGACCGTTTTTTTGCTGAGCTTCTGTTATTTTCACTTCTCCATCCACGCATGTTCTTTTTTCTGCTGTTGTGTAGTTTAATATGTCTGTTTTGTGCGCCACGAGGCAGGGTTTGTCTCCTACTTCTATGCATAGGATTTGGCACGTGAGGGCACAATTCCTGTTTTGAAAGTTTTGGGTGAGAGAGCTGTTTAGTCATCCATAAATGCCTTTCAGGCCTATTATATACTGTGGTTGAAGCTTAGAGGGAGTTGTTCTCTAACAAAAGGAATAGAAATGTCTGATATCTATTGGATCATTTACTTTTTGATCAGTCCAGAATGCCTGGAAATCCAGAGCTTGAAAGTATTTTGTTTTTCAAGATACTTGAAATACTAAGGGGGATATTGTGTCTGCCTTTGCTGGCCTTGTGCATAATTTACGTGAATACTTCTCAAGTTAATATTGTGTAAACAGGAAAAAAAAAAAGCTCTGGTTCAATTTAGCAAATATAAGTTGCTAGTTGTTTTCAGGAAGGGTGTGGCTGAACAGAGCTTGCTTTAATGCTCCCTGACCTTGTCTTTTAAGTTTGAAATATACTCCATCATATGAGAAATGATTTCCAGTATTGGGCTGTTTTAGGTGCTATTTGGTGTTCGCTGAACGATGGTGTTATCCTGATAGGAAGCAAGCCTTACACAGATTAAACTATTGATTCTATTCTCCTCGAGTGAGAAATCTTCACGTTTGATTTACAATCTAGTCTTTTTAGAAGTCACTCTCCTTTGCCCACTACAAGTATCAGAGTGGATGCCTGGGAAGCAGTTCAGCTTAGGTGGAACGTGGGGCTGGGAGCTGAGAATCCCCAAATTCTTTCTACATTTCGTCTCTGTGGCATGGGCAGAATCACTTGCTCTTTGAGTAACGCTTTCTTGAAGGAAGAGCCTTTTCTTTTTTTCACTTGAAGGAGCAGGTTTCACAAACATGGATGAATGCTTTAGGAAAAACCGCTAAAAGCTCAATATTAGCCATTTTAAAACAAAGGCTTTCCCATTATAGCATAAAAGAACAAATAGCTGGAAGAATTTGTGTTTGCGATACCAAATGAAGTGTATTATTTGTGTGCACTGAAACAATTCTTACAGGTTTCCTTTCCTCAACGTCTTAAGGTACAAGGTAAAGGTAGACTGATGCCAAATGAGAAAATTACCCGGTTTTGGAGATTTATTAAACTATGAAAGTAATTAACAACTGTAGGAATGAGGACCATATAGAAATTTCTAAAAACTTGGAAACTTTATTATATTGCTCTGACCTGTTATTGAGCAATCATAGAATGGTTTGGGTGGGAAGGGACCTTTAAAGGCCATCTAGTCCAACCACCTGGCCATAAGCAGGGACATTTTCAACTAGATCAGGTTGCTCAGAGCCCCATCCAACCTGGCCTGGAATGTTTCCAGGGATGGGACATCTCCCACCTCTCTGGGCAACTTGTTCCAGTGTCTCACCACCCTCAGCGTAAAAAAATTCTTTATATCTAGTGTGAAAGCAGAGAGAGGCCACAGTCTTCGGTGCAGATGTTCACAGAATCACAGAATGGCAGGGGTTGGAAGGGACCTCTGGAGACCATCCAGTCCAACCCCCTGCCAGAGCAGGGTCACCCAGAGCAGGTGGCACAGGAACGCCTCCAGGCGGGTTTGGAATGTCTCCAGAGACGGAGACTCCACCACCTCTCTGGGCAGCCTGTGCCAGGGCTCTGCCACCCTCACAGGAAAGAAGTTTTTCCTCGTGTTGAGACAGAATTTCCCGTGTTCCAGCTTGTGTCCGTTGCCCCTTGTCCTGTCACTGGGCACCACTGAGAAGAGTCTGGCCCCATCTTCTTGCCACCTGCCCTTTAGCTGGTGATGAGAATTGATGAGATCCCCTCTCAGTCTGCTCTTCTCCAGACTGAACAGCCCCAGGGCTCTCAGCCTTTCCTCAGCACAGAGATGCTCCAGCCCCTCCGCATCTCCGGAGCCTCCGCTGGACTCTCTCCAGCAGTTCCCTGTCCTTCTTGAACTGGGAAGCCCAGAACTCGACCCAGGACTCCAGATGTGGCCTCACCAGAGCAGAGCAGAGGGGGAGGCAGATGTTCATCTGCCACTTGAGCTGACAATGTAGCCCTGGTGCACCCCCGCAGCCTTTCCAGCCTGGCTGATGAGTTCGGGCTCTGTGCTATATTCACCCTGATTTCCAGTCAGGACAAGGTTGGTGAGTTCTCTGTACCTGCCTGTGCGCTCCTGAGACTATTGCCCTTTTGGTGTTCTTAGGTAAAAAAAGCAGGTTTCAGAGGTTTTCATGCAGTGCAAAATCACCCTTGGGGAGCTAAACGCATAAAGAAAACATCACGTTTAAGATGTAGGTACAAAATGTTGTCTTTCTCCTGGCTTTTGCACATCTGACCTTTTGTTCTGTGCCTGATGTAATGATTTTTAATACAAAAGCTCAGGATGAATGAGGTCATAGGAAGTAAGTGTGCCCATGTCTTATAATCCAATAAACATCGCTTTGTGATACCGAGGTGTTTTAAGAAGGTCTGACCTGAACCTGGAAAGGTTATGCTGGATAGCTTCATCTCATCAAGCTCTAATGCAGCAAGACTAGAGCCGACCAGTAAACGTGGTTTGAGTTACTTGAGTGCTTCACTGGGGAAAGGGGGAAGCTTTTCTCAGGCCAGTAACTCCTCTATCTTCTAAATTGCCTTTTTTTTTTTTTTTAATGTTCTTTCTGTAAAATGGTCATGGTATATGAGAGGCACCTTTATGGGCAAGGGGGCCCAGAGATGTTATTTTTATAACAAGCCCATTAACCACCAAATTTTATAGGAATAACTTATATAAGTGGCTGTTTCCCCCAGCCTGTCTTTGACGATGGTTTCCCATATCCTTACTGGGACACCAGGCTCGAACCATGAAGGCGAATGTTTGAGACCCCTCTGGGGGGGTGTTGTGTTTACTCTCAGGAAGGGCTTCACGAATACGAGCGGGAGAGTCCGGGAAGAAACACGGCTTTTGGCTCATCTCAGTGTTTAGTTCTACAGTGTGTTGTGCATGTCCTCAAACACGTACTCCTATTTCCTTATTTTCTTGTGGTCTATCTCCAATAAACACTATTGCTGCGAAACCAAAATCAAGTATTAAATATTGCCTGTTATCACATTTCAGTTTTAAAAATTAGAAGAAAACTACTTCATAAATGTTTGGCAGACTATTACAAGTTGCTGAGCGTTAGCGTCCGGGCTGCTGCTGTGTTTGAATAATGATCAGACTTTGTATTTTGGTGAATGTGAGGGGAAGAAGCAGCTTAATATAATTCTAACGCAAATGAAAAAAGGCAGAAGGGAATTAGATCTGTTATCAGATGAGGATATAGTTTCCTTGGTCACTGCTGACTCACTCCTGTGCTTAGATTTCATGCATGAATTTCCCCTGCCTGTCAGATGGAAGGGAATTATAATTCTCCAGTCTGGGAGGAGAGGAAAGGAGCTGGCTGCTCTTGGGGCAGCAAGAACCAGTGGATGAGAAAAAAGTTACCATATGAATTTGATGCCCTCTGTAAGAACTGAATCAGTTAGAGCTTCCTGCTAACCTAGTGTGTGCAGACACTGAGCCGTAATGTAGAGATCATGGAATCATGGAATGGTTCAGGTTGGAAGGGACCTTAAAGATCATCCAGTTCCAAGCCCCTGCCCTGGGCAGGGACACCTCCCACCAGAACAGGTTGCTCCAAGCCCCGTCCAACCTGGCCTTGAACCCCTCCAGGGATGGGGCAGCCACAGCTTCTCTGGGCAACCTGGGCCAGGGGCTCACCACCCTCACAGCCAAGAATTTCTTCCTAATCTCTAATCTAAATCTCCCCTCTGTCAGTGTAAAACCCTTCCCCCTCGTCCCATGGCTCCCCTGCCTGATCCAGAGTCCCTCCCCAGCTTTCCTGGAGCCCCTTGAGGGACTGGAAGGGGCTCCAAGGTCTCCGCAGAGCCTTCTCTTCTCCAGGCTGAACCCCCCCAACTCTCTCAGCCTGTCCTCCCAGCAGAGGGGCTCCAGCCCTCCCAGCATCTCCGGGGCCTCCTCTGGCCCCGCTCCAACAGCTCCGTGTCTCTCCTGTGCTGAGGCCCCAGAGCTGGAGGCAGCACTGCAGGGGGGTCTCCCCCGAGCGGAGCAGAGGGGCAGAATCCCCCCCCTCGCCCTGCTGCCCACGCTGCTGGGGATGCAGCCCAGGCTGCGGGGGGCTTTCTGGGCTGCCAGCACACGTTGCCGGCTCATGTTGAGCCTCTCATCCACCAACCCCCCCAAGTCCTTCTCCTCAGGGCTGCTCTCCATCCATTCTCTGCCCAAACTGTATTTGTGCCTGGGATTGCCCCAACCCACCTGCAGGACCTTGTACTTGGCCTGGTTGAACTTCATGGGGTTCGCATGGGCCCATCTCTCCAGCCTGTCCAGGTTCCTCTGGATGGCATCCCTTCCCTCCAGCATGTCGACCACCCCACACAGCTTGGTGTCATCGTCAAACTTGCTGAGGGTGCACTTGATCCCAATGTCCACGTCTCAGACAAAGGCATTAAACAAAGATCAGCATTTCTGCACTGTAGCGTTGACTGTCTTGGACTTTGCAGCATCTGACTCTTAAGTTATTGCTGTTACAGATCAAAGTAAAAGAAGAGGAAAGTATCTTATTGATAGCAGCCTCAGCATTGTAAAAGATGGTGAAATCAAGCTAGTTTAGACTAAATATGATTTAAAAATAACAGTGTGATGGTAAGCAGCCTTTGAAGGGACAGCATAGAACAGAGATCTCTCCTGTTACTGCGTTGGTTGCTGTTTGTATGCCGTATTTGTTATTGCGAAATCAAAATTGTGATGGGACTCCTTTAAGATGGCATTAATGAAGACTTTTTTTTAAGCACGCTGGGTCAGCTTAAAGAACTTTAAAGCATGTGCCCTGTGGATTAATGAAGGACATGGGTCTTCAAGGCTGCTGATGTCACTTGTTTTTCTTGTTAGTTTAGTGCTCTTAGAAGAATTGCAAAGTAAACAGTTGCTTTTCAGGGTGGACATCTGAACAGCATGGAAATCCACTTGGGAGAGGGAGGCAGGCACTGGCAGATCAAGATACAAGTCAGCATTTCCATAAAAATAGCTGCGTATTTGAGCACTTCCCCTTGTTTGGATGAGGGCTGTCACTACTGTGGCTGTCCTCTGTTTGCGCCTTCTGAAAACAAGATTTGAGGACTTAAAGACTTGTTATAATCACAGGGGTTGCTATATTGCTTTTTTTTTCCCCTCTCCTGCTTCCCCAAGAATCTTTTTAAAAAAAAAAAAAAAAAAAAAAAGCTTTGGCTAGATTTACTTCCAAATTGTGATAGATGTATGCTCACAGTCTTGTAAATACGAACAATAAAAATGAATTTTAAATGTTTCGCTTTGAGATACGTGATCTCAAGAGCTAATTGATACCACGGTGTGTTTCGCTAATGTTGCAGCTTTAAGGGTTTTTCCGTAAACCCCCATAGCTGTTCAGAGCTAGAACAGCTAGCTACATTTAATAAAACAAAGGCAAGCAACATGTTAAGAGTGCAAATAATCTAAAATTTTTTAATTTCCCCCAAAAGGTATAAACACACACAACCGTTTATATAGCAGCAGGCATTATTTCACTGATCCCCCAAGGTTGTTTATATAGCAACAGGCATTATAACAACACTTTCTGTTTTCATTATTGCAGTGCTTAGTCATCTGAATCCCAGCCAGTGCTCCTTCATCCTCTGAAAAGTCATCCAGGATCTTGTAAAACAATTAACTATATCATTTTATTAAAACTTGCATTTTTATATTTCTGTCCCAGCGTTGGACAGCCTCTGAAAACCCTCGGTGAATGCTTGGCTTCTACCCAACCCTGTGCACTTGATTGAAAGAACGCTTTTGCTTCTATTTTTATTTGTGGGTTTTCACATTTGTGGAGCAGATGTCCTTTCAAATGCTCGATGCTATCAAGAACAACTCCTCATTTAATTGCAAATAATTCAAAATTGCTCTTGACTTGCCTTAATGTGAGCCTGAATAGTGTAGTAGTGGGTTGGGTCCACCTCTTGTATAGAAACAGACGGTGCTACAACATCAAGGACCTGCAGTAGAGACTAAGGGAAGTGTAAAATTGCTGGAGGTTTCAGTATTGAGTCGAGTATTATGCATAACGTGTACTGAAGTGACTGGTATTTTGAATTTTATTAACATAGTCTGCGCTATGAGACTGTTTCCACGTGGCTTAGAACAATATGGTTACGGCTGGGGAAACAATATGGTAAATGATGAACAGATGAGTTCAGAATTGGAGTCATTCTGTGCTCCCAAAAAAGGATATTCCAGTCGAGGTACTCCGTGGTTTCTGGCTGGAAGTAAATGTATATGCTTGTATACCATTAGTCATTAAATACTGTTACAGGGATTAGTGTAGGAAATGGGCTATTCTTCTTTGCACGCAAATGCAGGATATCGTTATTTGTCTTAAGAAGCAGCCCCTTAGTGTCAAAAGCCCTAATTTTGATCTTCGGTGCAACCTGATGTTACCCAGAATGGAAAGATAGCTAAATGGTTTCTTTGTAAGCCAACTTTAATACTCCTAGTACTTCTTATCTTATGGACTTTATAGGAGAATAACCGGCCCTTTGCAGGTTTGTATTTTAATTCATTAACAAATGAGGTAGCTACACTTGTCGTGATTTGTTTTAGCGTGGAAGGTGGTAAGCTTTTATGTTGTCTGATGTGACTTTCATTAACCATAACAGTCTAGTTGACAAAATAAATTACTTGGAAGATGCTTGGGTGGCAAGAGTAGTTTCGAGGTGCTCAGGGTGGAGCTGATTCACTGCTCAGGACCGACAACTTCCAGTAGAAGGTGAAGCCGTTGCACAGAAGGAAATGCAGGTAGAAACTGGAGCAACTGAATATTTATTTTTTTTTCCCTCTTCTTAAAGAGTCTAAACCAATTATGCCCAGCTTGTTACGAGTTAACTTTAATTTGTTTGTCATGCCTCATGTGCAGCTGATGCTGTGTTTGTGTGTTAGCTGGAACAATTTTCTTAGTCTTTGATGGAAATCAAGTATTTAAACATTTTATTAAAAACCTAATGTGCATTTTAAGAATAAATCTTACCTTTTACTCTAAGAACAATTGCTTTAAATGCAGCTTACTTCTATGACGTTGGAATAAATAGCAAATATAATAAAAATACCGACCAGTATGATGGGGTGGTCTTCCATAGAGGTAGAGTTGGCTTTAATATCAATTCAGTCTCCTCTTTCTTCAGATTCTTCTGTACAGGTACTTCTTGAAATTGTCTTAGGACAAACAAAAAACTCAGATTTTACAAAGGCAATCTGGGCAGTGACCTACTGACAGTCATAAATTTTTGTCCATCCTCTTTTCAAAGTCTTTTTGTAATGTAGAAATATTTTTAGAAGTTTGAAACTTTATCACACTGGCTTTGTAAGTCAGGTTTAGGGGATACAAGTTTTCTGAGAAACTAATCAAATTGGATGAATGTTTTCTAAAACCTTGTAGAAATGTGAACGTGGTTTGGGTTTTTTTTTCTGGTTGCTGTTTATTAGCAACTTCTTTACATCTTAATTAAATAACTTAAGTCTTAGTTAAATAATTTGCAATGGTATCAGTTAACACAGAAGCCAAAGCAACAAAGTTCAATAAAATGTTGAACCTTTCACTTTTTGAGATGAGTAAAAGGAATAAATCTGTGTAATTGAAAGAAATTACAAAGTGAAACTATTTTTTTTTTTTCTCCCTTAAATATCCCTTAAGTTATTCTGCCTTGAACTGTTCAGAAAATACGATGCACCTCATCTGCTACGTCTTGTTTCTGTGGAGTAGGTGTCGCTGGTAACTGGTGTGAGAGCAGGCTGGGAACCCTGGCTGAAGTGTCTTTAGCTCGTTTGTTTTCCAGTTCGTGTTTACTACGTGTTTTTGTTCAATCAAGCAACGTTTCACACAGCACTTGGGAAAACAAAGCTGTATAGAGGAGCTAAACATTAGTAAGGAAATGGCAATTAATATTTTATTAGTTGAACATCATTAATGATGTACTCACAGCCCCGTGGAGAATACGCAGTCATGAATGTGAACCAAATCTTGGACATTTGTTCACTCGAATTAAAACAGGCACGTTTTCTTCAGATGGCCGGGTCCCTGATATCCTGAAGGAATAATTGGACCTTTAAATAAAATGCTGCTTTTGCAAGTGGTACTTGGTTCCTTTGGAAACTTTACGTGGGGCAGGTGGAGATGGGTGATGTTTAATTTCAACAATTGAAATGTGAACTCAGTTTCTTCGGGGAATCGAGACAGCACATGGTCACCTCTTTCTGCTGTCATGTTCCTATCCCAACTTCATGTTTCACTTGTCTCCTTCATGCTTCTTTTCATCTTCCATCATGCAAAGCTCAATCTTTAAATTCCTTTTAACTCTCATGAGCAAAGCAGGTGTCCTCTCCCTACATTTTTCTCTTTTTAAAATTGATTTTGATGTTATGAATCCTACTGTAACAGGTCGCAGGTGAAGGTTGTTACTATTGTTCAGTGTCTTACTAGTTATTGGATGAGGGGGAGTAACCATCCCTGTATGTGTGGTGTTGGCTGTTAAAAGATATTAAACTTAAGGAAAAAGGTATGAGAAATGCTTCATGGTTTGGGGGGAAAAAAAAAAACAGTCCTTACTAATGATGGCAGAGGGTAAGAGTAGGAGGAAGAAGAGTTCTGCCTCCGTCTTTCTTCTGCCTCCGTCTTTCTTCTGCCTCCGTCTTTCTTCTGCCTCCGTCTTTCTTCTGCCTCCGTCTTTCTTCTGCCTCCGTCTTTCTTCTGCCTCCGTCTTTCTTCTGCCTCCGTCTTTCTTCTGCCTCCGTCTTTCTTCTGCCTCCGTCTTTCTTCTGCCTCCGTCTTTCTTCTGCCTCCGTCTTTCTTCTGCCTCCGTCTTTCTTCTGCCTCCGTCTTTCTTCTGCCTCCATGCTCCTGTTTGCGGTGTGCTATATGTGTGGTGGGTTCTGTCATTCAGCGGAAGCAGAGATTTCTTTTTGGGGGTCTGTGAGATTACTGCAGAGCACTGTGAAGCAGGACGTAACCTTGTTGCATTAATGGGGAGGTAATTTTGGAACCAGACTAAAACGTGAGAAGTGACTCATGGCTCTGATGCTCTGACTCTTTTTTTTTTTTTTATTATTATTATTTTCATTATTATTTTCTGACACTAGAAAGCAGATGAGTTTTTCAACACCTTCTGGGATTATTTGTAGGTTTGTTTCGTGAATACATCATCGTCAGCTTGTATTGATACAGACACATAAGGCAATATTGCTTTCATTTTAAGCTATTACAAAGCCAAAATAGAATGCAGTTTATAAAGTTAAATTTATTTTTTTTCCTAGCAGCTTCACAAAACTTACATCCTAACTTTACTTACTCTGCGTCTCTACTATTTGCAAGATGGAAATGAGTTTTAGCAGAAACAGTATTTTTCTCATGTTTTGGTAGAAGAGTCTCGCCTGCGTTCCTCTGGTGTTGGCTGTTGGAAGTGGAGAGATCCCTTAATCCAATTCTTTTCATGCTCTGAAACCTTAGAATTTAAGGATGACTATAAAAAGGGGTATTCTATGAACATTTGATTTTAGTAGGAGGAACAAATGTAATGGGTTTGATTTTTTTTTTTCCTTTTTTTTTTTTTCATTTCTTTTGCCCCAGGCTAGTTCTTTGGTTAACCAAATCCACCGTAATCCCATCAGGAGAATGTGGTGATCGTTTAGTAATTTATACTGTATGGTTGTCTTAATCCAGGTTCTATCATTGTAGCAGAAAATATGAATCCAAGCCCACCATATGACTTGAGTGTGTCCATATGGAAATAATAAACGGGGTAATAAATGGTCTCCTGTTGTACAATGCAGTACTGAGGATGATTTTCTTCCAAAGCTATTTTTCTTTCTAAAACTCAGACAAGCATAGAAATCAGTCCCAATTTCAAGAGTCTTTTTCAGTGGAAAAACCGATTGGGCCATTGTTTGGGAGAAGTCAAACATCTTTCTAGCTTAGAGGATGCTTCCCTACACCTTACTTTCCTGAATTATGGAAACAGGCGTGTTAATTCTAATTCTAAAAAAAAAAATAAAATCAAATTTCACTTTGTGTGGGAGTATCCCATGTTTCAGCAAGTAGCTCTATCAGCATCGAATTTGTGTAGTTATTGTATGTGTATATTGGAGGGCAGCTGTGACTTCTAGAGCATGTTAGCATCTGCTGAGAACTGCACATTAAGTTGATGCTGCTTCATTCTGATAGTCTTAAAGGTACTGGAATTTAGGGATATTTTTTTTCCTCAATTTTAACCGCACGAGGGATAAATTTCCCTGCAAAGTTTCCATGAAGTTTTGAGATTCACACTTGAAAGAAATGAAGACTTTTTCCCTTCCACGTGCCCTTCTCTTTGGAGGTATTTTTCGTTTGGGGACTTATTTACGAAGCAGTTTATAATTACCAGCAGTGAGAGTTATATCGTGTGTGCTTGATTTGATCATCTGAGGGTAAAAACAAGTTACGGTTTGCATGGAGTCACTGTATCAAATATTTTCATTTATGTTTGTACCCACAAAGGAGTTAATACTTGGATTAAAGTCAGTCAATGTTTGACGCCTTTCTCTTAGCGACATGGCATTTTATTTAAATGCTGGGTTTAATTATGAGAATAATCGCAGCAGTTTTAATCTTGATGGAAACTGTATAAGGAACACAGATTTAGATGAGTTGTGTGGCAGTACGTATTTTCCCGAGTTGATGTTGCTGAAATAATTCCACTGCTGATTCCAGCGTGCATTGATACCCTCGGGGTGACAGATGACATGCACAAATAAATGTTTTGAATCGGTGAATATAGAACATTGTGTTGGAATTCGGTCCTTTCACTTAATGGCTGTATTCTTATTAAGCTGTGAGGCTGCTCTCCTGTTACAGATAGGAAATGGAAAAAGTGTAATGAGGTTTAACAGTCAGATTGACTGATTATTTTGTCCCTATTCTTGGGTGGGTTTTGCTAATAGGAGGTTATGAGTATTAAATGGAACATTTCCTTAAGGAGAAGAGATCTCTTGGAATTGCTTGATTATCCTACACTTTTTTTGAAACCCTAGTAAATTAACTGACCATAATGTTATATTCATTGGAATCTGGGATTTGGAAAGCGGTGCTAATTTCTTTTTTTTCTGGTTTTGTAGCTTAGGTATCAGCATGGGCTGAGTACTCCAGACCTAAGGCAAACTCTTCCTAACCTGAAAAACTTCATGGAGCTTGGGCTAATGGTTAGATGGTAAGTATTTTTTTAATTTTTTTTTGTAATTAAAAAGAAAAAGGTGGATGCTACATAAAATTTCGATGTAAGGATTTTTCACGAACAAGCAGGTCCTCTTCACAAGAGTTCAGCATGCTTGGGGAAGACTTGTGACTTCCCCAAAATACAGGCCATTCAAGATGTCCACAATATTCTACTATTTTCTTCTGCTTTTGTAATATCATCCATGTGATGGGCCCACAACACTTCTTGCAGGAGTCGGGGGGACAGAGGAAGACTGTTTGAAAAGCCATGTTCTTTGCTACAGGGAGATGAATTCATCATTCTTTCAGGACTACGTCTAAGGGTTGGTAGTAGATGCACCTTCTGTAATATGGTATTCCCTGGAGGTGTTCAAGGCCAGGTTGGACGGGGCTTGGAGCAACCTGGTCTAGTGGGAGGTGTCCCTGCCCAGGGCAGGGGGTTGGAACTGGATGATCTTTAAGGTCCCTTCCAACTCTAACCATCCCATGATTCTGTGATAGTCCAGGAGGGTAGAAAGGCATAACAACCTTAGCAGAACAGCTCTCAGACTGGCTGGTACCCGCCTTCCCAGTTGCTTTAAATGTGTAATTCCAGTGAGCTGCATGGGGGGGGGTGAATTATAATAAGCACAGTTTGTGTTGGGCATTTTTACTGCTAATGAAAGCAGCTGCTGCATGTGGAGTATTGTTGCTAAATGGGAAGCTACATTAATGAGTATCTGAAGGTTATAGTAACCTTCCAGGGAAATCTTGGGCACTTCTGCTCTGGTTCACTCTGGAGGATCCAGACTCTCTCTCTACTGCCTGGGTAGAAAATCAAAGCAGACTGGCTTTGATTTTCTAAGACTAAAGTTAGTGTAGGCTTCTCTTGCAGCAGCTCTTTGAGCGTGAGGCTTGACCAATTCTCCTTAAACCCACTGAGATAAACTTTAGTAAATGTGGAAGGCACAATTCACTAGCAAGTGTATTTGTGCAGGTGTTACATGCTTTGTATTCTCATTTTTTTTAATTTATGGTCTTTGAATTGTGTGCACTCATGCAGCCTCTTACCTTGAGCAATTATTTTGTCCTGCATTCGCATCTTTGTTCTTTGGGTGCCTGAATCCCACCCAAACGTAGCAGTGTGCCATTTTAGGATCCCTAAGTTAATTATTCGCTGCTCCAAAGGTCTTGTGTGGTCCGTGGGTCATACTTGGCCCCATGCAGATGCCCTGGATCCTCCAAGGTATTGAAAATCTCATCCAGCATGAGGTAACCCCACCAGGTTTTGCTGCCAGATGCTCTGGTGGTGGATATGGATATAGATTCCCTCGCCGCTTCAGTTGATCTGAGAAATAATTTCTTCTGGCACGTTAATTAAGATGAAAGAGTGCTTCCAGTCTTCCTAACGGAAACCAGTTATTCCTAATAAGATAATGAACTACAAAGCACTAATAGCCAAACCTAAATATTTTTGGACTAGTATATGGCTTTTAGGAGATACTTATAAACCAGGCTTGAATTAGTCTTTAAACCTGATGAGAAATGACACTAAACATTGTGTCACTGGCCCTTCTTTAACAGAGGAGTTAAAGCTTTTTACTGCTATTCATACTATATCTGAATTCCTTACATTTTCAACCAACAGAAGTAGCAAGGCCTTTATTAGCTAATGCAGACTGGTCCCTTGCCATGACCTGCCCGACAGGTGTAGAGGCAGCGTAGCATAATGTGGATATTTGTAGTGATGGGAATACTTGTCTGAAACGAGTGCAGAAAAAGTGGTACGTGATAAATAGATTTGGGTTGAAAAACAGGGACAAAACTGCTGATAAACAGCCTTCTCTTAAGTACTTGTTTCTGCAACTTTTAAAGGATTTTACTATTCCAATAGCGTTCTTACTGCTGTGTTTTAGTAGGGTCCTAAAATGTTGCTAAGCTCTAAAAGTCTCTTTTTTATTTTTTTCCTGCAATATGCCGAACATGGGAAGAACACCACATCACTTCTAAAGACAGTGTGTGATCACGCATCCTTTTATCCAAAAACAAAAGCAAGCTTGCTATTACTGCTCCATTTGAAAATTATAAGAGCAGGGTTCAAACGGAGGTAGTGCCCTGGAGTAGCACAGCTCAATATATCAGACCCTTGGGACAAAAATTCTGCTTCAGTGGGTACGGGTGATGGAAATCCTATGGGACGTCGTCACGACACGGCTCCTGCCAGCCCTTATTTCTGTGTCACTCTTTGCCTTTGTTACCTTTCATTCCTTGCACAGAAATGCTGATCCAGGTGAACTCCAAGCTACTGTCCAAATCACTTATTTCTGGGAGGAGAGTCTTGGCAAAGGAAAACAAATACAGGAGTGGAAAAAGTAGCATCTTTGAGCAATACCGTAAAAAGTGTTGCCTGATGGAAATTCAACAAAACCGTGGAAATAAACGGGCCCTGAGAAAAGGAAGTTCAGTCCCTTGTGCGGTTTTATTCTGTCAGTAATTTCAAGCACAGCTGAAAAGATTCTCCCTGCTTTTCTTATCCCCTAGCAAGATATATAAAGAAAAGCTTTCTTCATCAGGAACATATTACCAGGTGTTTTTGCATGGTATCCATCTCTATGATGTAAAAATCCTCAGATTTTTACCTAAACCATGACTTCTGTAGCACTTGTGTGTACTCATCAGTAGAGCGGGAGGGGTGGGGATCATGGATGTCTCCTTCGGTCTTGAGTAAGCAGGGATGGGATGACTCTATTAAATGGGAATCGTTTTCAAAGCGTGAGTATCTTTCTTCCCGTCTGGTGTGCGCTGGCTTTGAAGAACTGATCATGGAAGCTTTAGTTATGCCTTAAGATGTTTTGCCATCGTACAACCAGGGCGTTTTTTTTTTTTTTCCCCGTAGGTGATACACAGCCATTAGCAAGACAAAACACACTTTTTGGCTGGATAATATTTCAAAACATGTAGGAATATTAAGCGTAGTTCTCCGGGAGTATCACATTCCCTCCTTCCCTCCCCTATGACTGTCTATGCCTCATTTCCTTCTCACCTCCAAAACTTGTATGAATAGTTGTTCATTTTTAACATATTTTTTTTTTTTTAAGGCTAATGATTCTAAACAATGCTTCTTAGTACTTCCTTATAATATAAATGGAAATGGGGCTTTGCAGGGAGTCTAGCTCAAGGGGAAAACTGGCTAGACTCTCATAACCGGGCATTGCAGTTGAGCACATGCGTAGGAGTGTACAAATGCCCACTGGCTTGTGGATAATATCTGATTACTTATATTTTAACAAGCATAAAAACCACCAGCTGTTAAAATGAAGATTTGAAGGAATTGTTTGTTTTTAGGATGCTGTAGGTGAGTCGTCTGATACCCTCTGCCGCAAAGCGTAGTCAGTAAAGTGTTTCCACGTCATCCTTCGTTTGCAGGATGAGAGCAGGAACATGTGAGGCAGTGAGGGGGTTTTCTTATCTACAGATTCACCCGCAGCGCCTGGTTTGGGTTCAGCGTTGCTGGTCTTCGGTTTCCTTTCTCAGCCCTGTAGCTGATTATTGCTGAATTTAGGTTCTGTCAAATCATCATCACGCCGGGAAAAAAGCAATACATACACTGTACTTAGTTTCTCTTTAAACAGGACTGGTTTTAACTCCGAGCCCATGCAGCGTCCTCATGTTAGCTTTTGACTAGAGACCTTTGTATTTCTGTGCTGTCTGGAATAGAATTGAATCCGTTAGATATTCAGGGTAACTGAAATACATAGCTGTTTCAGGCTTAACCTCTTTATCTGATAAGCATCAGTTTAGATTTGAGTACAAAATACTTTCTTTACTCCTTCAGACTAAAAACAAGCAAACAACAGCCTGGAGAAGAGAAGGTTTCAGGGAGACCTTAGAGCCCCTTCCAGTATCTGAAGGGGGCCTACAAGAAAGCTGGAGAAAGGGACTTTTTACAAGGGCACATAGTGCTAGGACAAGGGGTAATGGGTTCAAACTGAAAAAGGGGGAAGATTTAGATGAGATCTGAGGAAGAAATTCTTGGCTGTGAGGGTGGTGAGCCCCTAGCCCAGGTTGCCCAGAGAAGCTGTGGCTGCCCCATCCCTGGAGGGGTTCAAGGCCAGGTTGGACGGGGCTTGGAGCAACCTGGTCTGGTGGGAGGTGTCCCTGCCCAGGGCAGGAAGTTGGAACTGGACAATCTCTAAGGTCCCTTCCAACCTGAACCATTCTATGAAAATGACCTCACAGCTTTCGTAGAAGAGCCCATCTAGTTCACACTTCTATCAGAGCAAATTTGTCTTTAAAGTCTCAGCTTCAGACTTTCATGAACTCTGTTGCTCTGTCTGAAGCTCTGGGGCAGCCCTTGGCCGTCTTGAAGGTCTGCGGAGTCCGATGCCTTTGCATCAAGGTTTAACTGCGTTGCTGCTGGATCCCTGTGCCTGGCGAGATTCATCTTGTTTGGGTTTCTCAGGCATGACACTTCAATGATTAATACGTGTTTTCACATCCCAACACGCGTGATTTATGGCAGCAAGCCTGCGGGTCTACAAGCTCTGCTTCCCTCTTCATATCTCTCCTGGCACCTATACTCTGCTGTGTTTGCTTTTCTTCCCCCTTACCCCTACTGCAAAATATTATTTGTTCTGTACGTAGATGAAATCAAGACAGATCAGTTGGTTCCCGCACACACTGTTATGGAGGCTATGGAACTGCAGAAACATATTTTTCTGATCTCAGATCTGGATGTTGACTCTTCAGGTGAAAGATGATGAGCCAGAGTTGTTGTGGATTTAGACTGTCTCAGTTGCGGTCCCCCATATCTTTTCTGTTTCCTTTTGGGAATAATTCTCTAGCTTTCAATTTTTTTTAGTCCTGGAGTCTCACTGGCTTCCAGAAAAGCAGTTTATTTTTAAGATTAACTTTTGCTGATGCAAAAGGCCCCATGCAGTTTTTCTCTTAAATTCTTTTTCTTTTGAGTATGCAGATTATTCCAGCCTTTGAGAGAGACCAAGTCTGTGCATTTTGAACATTGTTTGATTCCTTTTTGCATGTTCGGATTTATCTTTCACAAGCCAGGCTCTTTAGGTCACGGTTGCATTAAATCAAGCGACTCTTTCATTTTCTTTCCTTTTCTTCAGCTTAATTTTATTTACTCTGTGTACCTTTTGAGGGTTACTATTTGTGGTTATTAACAGCAAGTAAAGAGCGCACTGCAGACCTGAGCAGTCCAGTGAGAAGGAAACTTTTTTCCTAGTGAATAGATTAGACAATAGGCTTATCTAATGTTGGCAAATAAGAGACACTCCTTTAGAAGGTCCTGTCTGTAGTCAAGGAGATGTCCTTTTGAGCCTGCCTTTAAAAGCTTTACCCAAAAATACTTGCGTGCCAAGGCTTAAATCTGTGTTTCAAAGGTACGTCTTGATTCATATACTGCTAAATTCAAGAGAAGCCTAAAACTTAATGTTCAAGTAAAGAAAATTCTGGTAGCTTAATTTATGAAGATTTTTTTTTTTTTTTAAAAAGCGTGTGTCAGAATTTCTTAGCTGCCAAAAGACGCAATTTCACCTTAATTTCATATTGGCAGCCTCCTTTTGCAGCCCTGTCACTATTGTGCGTTATTTAACCAGTAATCTCTAAGAAGGTGAGAAACTATTATTGCTTTTTAGCACAGTTGACATGAGGTTGGCTCCGAGCTGCACTTGGAGCTTCAAACATTTCAGATGGCTATAAACCAACTTAAACACCTTCATTTAGCGTTCTTACTGCCATGAGGTCATAGTTTGCAACGAAAAAGATCAAATGGTGTTTAAGTTTTTTTTTTTTCAAAGTATTCTCATACCAAAGAGCTGTAGCTGTGGATTTTGGCTTTTGGCCAGACAATCAAGATTTAGTATTTTGACCAGCTGTGATCCAGTAATGTCCCTCAGAGGAAACATTTTGTGTGGAGGAAAAGATACATATTTGAGCCTGTGAATTGTATTCTGTCTCTCATACTGCTTTACGGTTTCTCCGAGCCCCTTGCAGACAGATTAAATAATCACAAGTGAATCTGACTTGAAGAAACTGTTTCTTTTTATCAAAACTGCAAACAGATTACAACCAGAATCGGTTCCCTAAGAAAATAGCTTCAGAAATGCTGCTGTCCTACTTCAGTCACTTCATCTCGCCTGTCTGCAGCGCGGAGTCTGTGTCGTGCCCGAGGTCTGTCAGAATGCCCAAATGGACTAATTATAACCAGTGAAAATGAATATTTTGGGGAGAAAACAACTACTTTGTAATTTTGCTGCCAGCAAAATTTACAGCTGAAGTTCCACTGTTATGAACTGGCTTTTGAGATTTGGATGCAATTGAAACGTTGAGATTGGTGATGATGTAATTCTCTTATCTATAATGTCCAATAAATCTGAGGTTTCTTTTCTTTTTTTTTTAATTTAGAAATCCTCCTTCCTGATAGGAACTATACGCACTCCTATACGTAACCAGCCCTAGTCTGATCCAACTCGATGACTAAAAGTCATTAAGGCCTGATGACAGTTCATCAAATCAGGTTTTATACGCCACGAGTCGCAAGCCGTTCTTTTTGGACAGGTGTCCACATCTGTTTGCTGTCTCAGAAGGTTGACCAAGTAATTGTGGCTGGAAGCTGAACCAGTTCAACCCCAGTAATTCAGGTCAGGGTTGTACCTTTGTAGAGTAAAGGGCTGTGCTCCTGCAAGCCAAGCACTTCTCACTGGTGATGATACTTTACATTCTCTAAAGTTTCTGGGCAATTGGATGTTAGTTATCTAGCATGACTTACTTTTTTTTTTTTTTTTTAATATATTAATTCCATGAGCTGTGAAGCTGATAAAGCATCTCTTTATCTGGGCTTTGCCTTGATGCAGTGCTATGACTTGTGGTAACAGTACAGCTTTTTCCTCAAGGAAGATGCAAACGGCATAAAGACTCTCTGTCAGCTGCTTGTTTGCATGAAGATTAATAGCAACTTAGTATTTCTGAGCTCTGTGCCTCTCTGTAAACATTACTTTTGAATCAAAACCTCAATCTGACTTCTCATTCTCACCTGGAATGAGGCGATGGAACAGGAAAAGATGCTTTGACTTAACTGCTTAACCCACTGTACCTAGAGCCATTTGATTTTTATTTTGCTTGCCTGCAAGACTATGACCATTATTCTACTTAAAGGTACACAGAGAGCTATTCATCTTCTCATGTTTGCCTTCTAGACACCCGTCACTCAGCTTAAACTAGTTGCCCCTGTGGTCAAAAGAGTACGATTTTCCCACTGGTCATAAACCACAGAATCACAGAATGGCAGGGGTTGGAAGGGACCTTCAGAGACCATCCAGTCCAACCCCCTGCCAGAGCAGGGTCACCTACAGCAGGTTGCACAGGAACGTGTCCAGGCAGGTTGTGAATCTCTCCGGAGACAGAGACTCCACCACCTCTCTGGGCAGCCTGTGCCAGGGCTCTGCCACCCTCAAAGGAAAGAAGTTTTTCCTCGTGTTGAGACAGAATTTCTGGTGTTCCAGCTTGTGTCCGTTGCCCCTTGTCCTGTCCCTGGGCACCACTGAGAAGAGTCTGGCCCCATCCTCTTGCCACCTGCCCTTTAGCTCTTGCTGAGCATTGATGAGATCGCCTCTCAGTCTTCTCCAGCTAAACAGTCCCAGCCTTTCCTCATCAGATAATTGCTTCGTTCCCGTGATAATCTTTGTAGCCTATGCTGGACTCTCTGGCAGTTCCCTGTCCTTCTTGAACCAGGGAGCCCAGAACTGGACCCAGGACTCCAGATGTGGCCTGACCAGGGCAGAGCAGAGGGGGAGGATGACCTCCCTCCACCTGCTGGCCACACTCTTTTTAATGCACCCCAGGAGACCATTTGCCTTCTTGGCTACAAGGGCACATTGCTGGCCCGTGGGCAACTTGTTGCCCACCAGGACTCGCAGGTCCCTCTCTTCAGACCTGCGCTCCAGCAGGTCAGGCACAACCTATGCTGGTGCATGGGGTTATTCCTAGCTTGGTGCAGGATCCTACACTTGCCCTTGTTGCATTTCATTAGGTTCCTCTCCGCCCAACTCTCCAGCCTGTCCAGGTCTCACTGGATGGTGGCACAGCCTTCTGGTGTGTCACCCACTCCTCCCAGCTTTGTATCATCAGCTAACGTGCTGAGGGTGCACTCTGTCCCCTCACCCAGGTCGTTGATGGATATGTTGAACAAGACCGGACCCAGCACTGAGCCCTGGGGACCACCACTGGTGTTCTCAATAGGGTGTTACCCACTCCTCTCCAGTGCTCCTTTTCTTTCTCCAGTGACTGTGGAAGGAGCCTAGGCAATGACTTTTAGATGGCTGGTCTCCAAAGTCCTTCATGCATATTTACTTTTATTTAAATGCCTTAGATAATATTTGATAAGCAGTTAAGCCATTCTATTGACTTCATTCGTGCTTTTTCAGATTTGGACTGTTATCCCTGTATTTATTCCTCACTGAAGCTAAACCCATCCTATTCCTGTTTATTGGCAGCAATGGAGGGTTTCAGAAATCTGCCCGCTTATGTCTCCAGCAGCTTAAAACCTGGTTTTGCAGTCTTAAGTAAGGTCTGTTTCATTGCGTGTAGCTTAAGGAACCTGGCTGCAAGTGCTTTTTGTTCTAATTCATTAGTTTGAACACTTGCATGATAAATGAAGATCATTCCTGTTTTACTGCCCTGTGGGGCAGCCCTTATGTACTCTATTAACTGGGAAGTTATTTTGTAGACGAGGGAGATTAGCTTTGTATTGCTGCTCCATTTAGGCTGTTAGATCACTTAATATAGATCATTCTGCCAGTTCAACTTACTAAAAAAGGGAAGATTTTTTTGGCTGCTGGACTAAAGAGATATTGTTCAGGCATACATAACGTGTTAGCTTGAATAGCCTTGTCATAACAAGCTCTTAAAAAAACCTCTCCTGGTCCTGCAAACTAATTAATTCCTCCCCCATTTGCCTGTAAGGCCTAGATTTACAAAGGAATTTAGGCATGTTTCTTTTTAGGAGGAACTTAAATTTACATGCCCACCGGAACAGTTTGTAAAAGCTGCTTCTCTCCAGCTAATTAGATGCCACAGTTCTCATGTTGGTTTACTCAGACCCTTAAATTTCTGCTGCTGCATAGAAAGGTTGCTGTTGTGCCTAAATTGGGCTGATCAGCGCTTGCTGAAGGTAATTTGGGGTTTACTAATTAGACAGTCTTATATCATGCTTAAGTCTTTGCCCTTTAAAGAGTCTGATCTAAGAGAAATTAATTTGAGCAAGTTTGAAGCACAGTCCAGCCCAACCAGTAAGAGCAGCAGGTATTACTCGTTCAGATGGTGAAGAGGCTTTGCCTTGAGTTCAGTCTCTCCAATAACTAATTGCGCTTTGCGTGACGGTGTGCATCTTCAGGAGCTAGGATTAAACCCAGGATTGCTTTCTGCTCTTCTTTCCCTACATGTCCTCCTCTTCTGAGATGGCTCGTACTCTTTTGAGACTCTGCATCTTGTGCTGCAGGGTGGTATATTCAACAGGAGGATCCCCTACAGACCTGTCTATAGGCTGGTTGGTGTTTAGGCCACTGTGCGTGTAATTTGTCTGCACCCTCTTCTGACTGCTTAAGTTTCAGGCAAGAGCATTTATCACTAAAATACTGTGTACAGAGTAGATAGCCTTGTGACTATTTTAAGAAACGCTCGTCTGTACTTAAATCCACAAGGTACGGCTTGAAATTCTTCCTGGATTAGATTTTAATCTCTTAAATGCCTATTTCAACCTGTGGAGGGTTGAATACAATGCAGAGAAATGGCAGAATTTCCTATAAATCTGTCCTGTCATCGTGCCTAAATCCAGGAGACAGGAAAACCTCACTGCTTTACGGGGTGTTGCAGATCTGATTCTTTGACATCAAACTCTTCTTTTAGTTGTAACGATAGGATGAGGGGCAATGGTTTTAAACTAGAGCAGGGTAGGCTTAGATCAGACATTAGGAAGAAGCTCTTTACAATGAGGTTGGTGAGACACTGGCCCAGGTTGCCCAGAAAGGTGGTGGAGGCCCCATCCCTGGAGACATTCAAGGACAGGCTTGATGAGGCTCTGAAGAATCTGATCTAGTTGAAGATGTCCCTGCTTACTGCAGGGGGGTTGGACTAGATGACCTTCTAAAGGTCCCTTCCAACCCAACACATAGAATCTTCATGGTTGGAAAGGACCTTTGAGATCATCAAGTCCAGCCAAACAACCTACAATCTCTGCCACTAGAGCATGCCCTGAAGTGCCGCATCTAGATGTTTCTTAAATACCTCTAGGGATGGTGACTCAACCACCTCCGTGGGCAGGCTCTTCCAATGCCTGACCACTCTTGCAGTAATGTAATTCTTCCTAATATCTAATCTGAACCTCCCCTGCTGCAGCTTCAGACCATTTCCTCTGGTCCTGTCATTATTCACCTGGGAGAAGAGGCCAACACCCACCTCTCTCCAGCCTCCTTTCAGGGAGTTGTGGAAGGCAATGAGGTCTCCCCTCAGCCTCCTCTTCTCCAAGCTAAACATGCCCAGCTCCCTCAGCCTCTCCTCATATGACTTGGTCTCCAGACCCCTCACCAGCCTGGTAGCTCTCCTCTGGACATGCTCCAGCACCTCAATGTCCCTCTTGTACAGAGGGGCCCAGAACTGAACACAGGACTCGAGGTGAGGCCTCACCAGTGCCGAATACAGAGGCACCATCACTTCCCTGCTCCTGCTGGCCACGCTATTCCTGATACAAGCCAGAATGCTGTTGGCCTTCTTGGCCACCTGGGCACACTGCTGGCTCATGTCAAGCTGGCCGTCCACCAGCACCCCCATGTCCTTTTCTGCTGGGCAGCTTTGCAGCCACTCTTCCCCAAGCCTGTAGCGTTGCTTGGGGTTGTTGTGACCGAAATGCAGGACCCGGCTCTTGGCCTTATTCAACCTCACAGAGTTGGCCTTGGCCCATGGATCCAGCCTGTCCAGGTCCCTCTGTAGAGCCTTCCTACCCTCAAGCAGATGAACACTCCCACCTAGTTTGGTGTCATCTGCAAGCTTACTGAGGGTGCACTCAATATTCTATGATTCTACTTTGCAAAGGATACAAGTGTCTTCTACCGTAACTTCTGCAGCTGGCATATAGTCTGTTCTGACTGTCACTGCTGAAGTCCCTTAGTGAATCTGGACCCAAACTGTCTCTAGAACAACTAACATGATACATCTGTGCATGGCATCATAGAATTGTCTAGATTGGAAGGGACCTTTAAGATGATCAAGTCCAACCATCAACCCAACACTGACAAAAAGCACCACTAACCCATGTCCTGCAGCACCACGTCTGCTGGCTTTTAAATACCTCCAAGGATGGTGATTCCACTCCTTCCCTGGGCTGCGTGTTCCGATGCTTAACAACCCTTTCGGTGTAGAAATCGTTCCTAATATCCAATCTAAGCCTCCCCTGGCACAACTTGAGGCTGTTTCCTCTTGTCCTGTTGCTTCTGTTGTATGTGGGGGAAAAAAGTTCTCGTTTTCTTCCTGTGCATCTTGTATTATTCCTAGTCTTGCTTTTTTTTATTTCAGGTATGTGGGGCTGTTTCTCTGGAATCTGCCCTTCTGGTTTCCAGTTTCAGCAGGAATACATTCCCATTTGACTCATCCCTAAAATCTTGATAGAAACTCAGAAGAATTACTTTTATCTTTATTGTTGCAAGGGATGTAATACTGGAATTGGTTGTGGGAACAGCTCATTTCTTTTGGAAAGGAATGGCAATAAGCGGCCTTCGAGTTTGAAAAGGAGCTTGTATAAGAATGGCGTTCACAAACACCCCACCTTCTTTTTGAACTGCATACGTGCTCACTATTTTAAATGGTATTAGACAACTGATTTGTCAAATAGGTCCAAACTTAGGAACGCCTTATGTACAGGTCATTCTAGAGCTGCAACATCAAGTGTGTTGCCTTTTGGATCTTGAATTGACAATACAGTACAATCAAAACAAAGCAAACTTCATCAACAGGGTTTTTCTCCCAACCTAAAATACTAGATTTAGCACAGAGCCCTCTGCCCATCTCGTTATTTTGAGCCTCCTGCATTTAGAGCCACAAGGTGATGGATCAGCCCAGTGCATGTGTCCAAGCCCTTGTAGCACAAAGCTCATCGCTCTCCTGCCTGGAGGCTCCTTTTTGTACTCCTCAAGACTCGTGGCAGGTTTAGGCTTCTCTTAGCAGCAAGTCTTATCCCAGCCTGTGCTTCGGGCTTGGTTTTGTACAGAAGAGGGGAGGAGGGAGGCCTTTCCTGCCTTGTTCCATTGCACGCAGCCATTGCTTGGCCTTGTTTCTGTGCCTCAAGGTGTCGGAAAAGTGGCTGGAGAGCTGCCCAGCAGAAAAGGACCTGGGGGTGGTGGTCGACAGCCAGCTGAATATGAACCAGCAGTGTGCCCAGGTGGCCAAGAAGGCCAACAGCATCCTGGCCTGTATCAGCACTAGTGTGGCCAGCAGGACTGGGGCAGTGATGGTCCCCCTGTACTGGGCACTGGTGAGGCCCCACCTTGAGTGCTGTGTCCAGTTTTGGGCCCCTCACCACAAAAAAGCCATTGAGGTGCTGGAGCGTGTCCAGAGAAGGGCACCGGAGCTGGTGAGGGGTCTGGAGCACAAGTCTGGTGAGGAGCGGCTGAAGGAGCTGGGGGTGTTCAGCCTGGAGAAAAGGAGGCTGAGGGGAGACCTTCTCGCTCTCTGCAACCCCCTGAAAGGAGGGGGTAGCCAGGGGGGGTCGGTCTCTTCTCCCAGGGCACAGGCCATGGGACAAGAGGAAATGCCCTGATGTTGTGCCAGGGGAGGTTTAGGATGGACATTAGGAAAAATTTCTTCCCCGAAAGGGCTGCCAAGCATTGGAAGAGGCTGCCCAGGGCAGTGGTGGAGTCACCATCCCTGGAGGTGTTTAAAAGCCGGGCAGATGTGGTGCTGAGGGACATGGGGTAGTGGTGGTTTTTGTCAGTGTTGGGTTGATGGTTGGACTCGATGATCTGAGAGGTCCTCTCCAACCTAGGCAATTCTATAATTTGATGACACGCATCTTGACGCATCTCTTTGGTAAGACACACAAATTACAATGGTACATGCCACCTCATCCAAGTAGAAGGGAGATAATTCAGGTCTGCAACATCTCTGTATCTGGAATGGGAAAGGCAGCAAAACCTTAGATATCTTGCACTGTAAAGCACCATCTACTTAATTATGAAGTGTCTTATAATTTGAACTGTAATAATCAGCTGTCACATATCTGTGAGGAATTAGTTCATGTAAATATAGGATGATGTGCCCTTGGACCCAGAGAAGCGTCTTGAATGGTATCTGGCTTTGAGAATACATGAACATCTCAGAATTTGGGTAAATTCCTAAAACCTACCATTTAATTGTAAGGTTTCTAACAACTTGATAGAGAGCAAAATACTTTGTTTTGTAGCATTTTGCTGTTAAAGCTGAAAACAGCAGTCTTATTTTTCCTGTGCTCTTGCTTCAGCAAACCTAGAAGAAAGGTGAAAAATTTTCCTATCTAAGACTTAAAATAAACATAATCTAATCAAATAAGTAATACTGAGTATTCGTTTATCTTGTCAATCAAGGCCGAAAGCAGTAAGCTGGGGGAAGGGAAGGGGAAAACAGACCATTCCCAGTATGTCTCCAATGCGCATTGCCCAAGTAAAGTTCACAAGTGTCCCCCCTCAGATTCTTCTGTTTGTCATATTATATCATTTTAAAAATAAATGGTTAATTGTATTGGGGTTGGTTGAAGTATTTTGAAGTCTCTGGTCAGTAAGGGACTTGAGGGCTGCTCTCCAAGACCATATGTATACAGCACTTAATAGCATCTATAGCCCATACTGCCTTCTCTTTGGTCATCTCTCTTAAGAATGCTCCAAATCTTTGCAAACAAAGCTGAGAGTGCAACGCAGAGATTGGGTTAAAAAGGTCTGAAACAGCAGTTGAACTCAAAGAAGAAAGCTGATATTTTTACTGCTACCTGCCTGTGTGGCGCTTATCTCTCTGCTTCACTGTCTGCAACTCTAAATTCTGAAAAGCAACATTTCCTTAAGGTGATTTGAGGGTTTTTATGGAAGAGAAGGAAGCCCTACGCATGTATTAAGGGGCAGCCCGGGAGGTGGTAAGATGGGAGAGGAAATTAAAGAGCGGTAGTTCTCCACGCTGCCCTTCCATGGGGATGCTTATTTTTCACAGAGGGACTTTTTGCAGTAACACTTCTCCTATTTACAAAGGGGAGAAAAAAAAAGAGAAATAATGTGAAAACAATCCACGCTAGGGACTACTTATAAATGCTATTCCAAGGTTTTCCCCTGCAAGACAGACCCCAAAATGTATCAGGCCTTGAGTTGAAGGAGTTTCTTTTAAATGGAGTTAATGAAGGAGACTCATGCTGACATCAGTTGAGTCTTATGTATTCAGTGTATCATTAATAGCTTTTTTTAAAAAAAAATTTGGAAGGAAAATGAACCGGTTGCTTAAGTTAATGTACAACATACTATTTGCATATAGGATGGTGATTATATTTGGATAAGGATTAAGCCGATGAAGGAAAATTCACATAACACACCCCAGATGACGTAAAGCGGATGTTCCAAATTACAGACCCTGAGACAGTGTAAGTGGTCTGTGGAACTGTATTAAATAGTAAAATCCAACTTATAAATTAAGCTTGATTAGTTCATGTTCCTCAAGAAACCGAGGTTGACGTTTGTCCAAAATGGTTTTGGAATGATTGGCACAGAAAAGCAGATGATCTGGCAAAAATAATCCTCTGCAAATAGCAAAGTTAGTGTGGGTTTTCTCCTTTGTGCAGCTGTCAGGAAAGTCCACTGTTGGAAGAAGTCGCTCTTAGAGGATTCGGCCATTATTACTCACTTTTGAAGAGTTTATGATGGCCTAGTACAGGCCATAAATACATAAATATACAGTCAACAGTAATAATTCATAACGTACAGCTTGGTCTTATAAAACGGTGTTAACAGTGCAAATTAACATAATGTGGTGGTTTCTTGGGTGATTGACTCTTCAACCCATGGAGCTTTGTAAATGTTCCTGCACGATCTTACCGGTTTTCAGTAAAGCTGTCCTCGGGGGTGTCTTCTACAGTTCACACAGCATTAAACACGTTTGGGGTTTTAGCACTTTAGGATACAAGTAGTTGGCCAAACGGAGCCCAGAGTTGTGATAAAATAATTGCTTCAGCCTTTGGTTAAACATCTGTATTGCTCGTGAGCATGCCTGACAGCTGTGATTTATCCTTTCCTTCTTTTATAGTGATCGACACCATACATCCAGTGCAATTCCCGTTCCAAAGAGACAGAGCTCTAGCTTCGGCAGATTGGATATTGGCTTTTCCAGTGGGCTTCCTTCTCCAGATAAAGGACTCCGAAAACGAGCCAGCACGGGAAACGAAAGACTACAGTACAAAACTCCTCCTCCTAGTTACAACTCTGCTTTAACACAGCCCGTTGCCATCACAGCCCGTGTCGGAGAGTCAGATAAAAAACCTGGATCGCTGTCTTCTTCCTTGGATACCTCTATGGACTCCTCGAAAGGAAATACCAAGAAAGGCGAGGACTTGTGCAGCAGTTTAAATGGTGAAAACGGGAGCCTAAACAATACCCAAGACCGGCAGGAGTCTTTCCTAGGACATACTAGTGCAATAAATGGGGCGTTGCTGCCCAGTGAGTGCTCTGGCACTGCGAGCAACGAGCAGCCCCATGAATTTCGTCCCTCGCTCGGCCCCGTCCTTTGCTGCACGGTGGAACAAGCGGAGGAGATCATGGGGATGGAAGCGACGGGCTTCAACCCGGGAGATCAGCTAGAAGACTTTAACTCCATCCCGGTGGAGCACGCCGTGGCCGTGGAGTGCGATGAACAAGTCCTAGGGGAGTTTGAGGAGTTCTCTCGAAGGATCTATGCACTGAATGAGAACATGTCCAGCTTCCGCAGACCGCGTAAAAGTTCGGACAAGTGAGCTCGGACAGGGATTTGATAGCAGACATTGAGGTGAAATCAGTGATCTGGAATAGAGATTAAATTGCACTTATTCTTTATATTAATTATAAAAAAAATAAAAAATAAAAAAGCTAAAGCTATTCCTATGGTGTTAGACAAAACGGACTTAAGCACGATAACACAGGATCATGGTATATTCACAGCCCAGGTAAATTTTGATTCTGCTTCCAGTCCTCTTATGTCTGGTATTTATAATCTGTTGGAATATTATTATTTTTTTTAGGCATTGGAATCCATTTATAAAAGGCTTTCCTGGAAACAACTTCTAGTGCTGATCAGGCCCTTCTATGAATATTTGTTAATTACTTAATTATTATTTAGAATTAAATTTATTTTAATCTTTTCAGAGGGAAAAAAAAAAGTTAATTTAAAAGTATGTTTATGGCAAGACCTCTTTACCTTCTCCCATGTACTCCTGTGTTTTCTTGAGCAATGTAGCCAGCGTTACAGAAATACCATGAATTCGTTAGAATTGGACAGCTTTCTCTTGGCTGTGCTCCATAGCCTTTGAAGTTCTGGTTTGCACTGATGGGTCTTCAGTCGGTGGTGTAAGCTCACCCCTTCCTACCAGTAGAAGCCTTGAGGACTAAACCGCCTCTGAGGTTTCTTATAAAAAAAATCTCAGCCTGCCCGTTCCCCGCTTTGCTGGGGCGCAGACCTCATCAGCAGAGACCTAACGAACTCCCTACTGAAGTGGGGTTCAGCTGCCCCCGCTCCGAGGTATCTTAACGGGGGGACAGCGTGCTGCGAGGCACTTCAGACATCTTCATAAAAACCCAGACTGAAAATGCGGTCACCGCTTTGGAATTAGGGGAATTTGGGGAATCGCTCCACCCACCTGTAGAAAGGGAGGCACTTAACATTCTTCGTCGAAATTAATATCCTTTTTAACCATCTGTGTTTTAAAGGAAGCAACGTCCAGCGGTTCGCTGGAGGTGCAGTTTGCCGTTAGGTAGGTTACCACGGGCACATGTGTTCAGCTGCACTAATGGGAAAGCAATTTGCAGCCTGCTTTGTGATTCCTGGTATTTGTTTCAGTTGGGATTTCATTGCTCTTGCTTTCTATATTGTATACCCAAGAATTTGGGCTCGGTTGTGAGCTCTCAAATATAAAAAATATATAGCAGAATAAAAAACACTTCATCATGCCTGGCTTTTTTTTCCCCCTCCCTGGTCTATGCTTTCTTTTGAACCAATGACCTAGTCTCTTTCCTAACTTCACCGTAAGGCTAGCTGAAATTAACGTTTTAAAATGTGGATATGTATAATCTCGACTATCTGTTGTCGAAACAAGACGTGTATGTGAGAACCAATATACGTAATAGCACTGTTCTAGAATATGCATTATTTTTTTTTTCCAGGTAACACCTTAATGATTGTATTAAAATTATATTCACATTTCTTCTGTTAGCTTTTAACGGTTGTGTCTGCAATTGAGTTGTTGGATCGAGCCTGTCTATGCCCATTTGTTATTTGTGGTCTGTCCCAGGACGATGCGCTGGATGGAAGCATCCAGAAGCAGAGACCTCCATTCTGTAAAGGCACTGAAGGTGATTCCAGCTGCAAACTTGGGCATGAAGTTGCACATATGCATGAGTATCTTCTCCCCCCGAATAAGCTCCTCTGTTCCAACCTCATGAAAAGCTTCCCTAAAGGAAACCGCAGCAGCTGAAAGCACTGCCATCCTCTTAGAGGAGATAGGTAGGATGCTCTGGCTGTGCTTTGGCACAGAGAGAGCAAGAAATTAACACCTTATTAATGAAGTGGGCGTAAGATACTCCCTACTGTGACTGTATCTTACCGTCTTCTGATAGCAGCATAATTTTAGGTGAATTTAGGGAAGGTTGAGTCAGTCGTGCACCCTGTGAAATGGGATCCGGCATGCTCAAAGCAGCACACACCTTCAGTTTGTAGGCGCACTCACTTTCCTCTATAACAGAAAGGCTTTAGCTTGTGTCTGGTGGTGACTTTTCAAAGCAACCCAAAGAGTAGGTGTGAAGTGGCCGTGTTCCGGAAGCGAACACAGAGCCTCTCAGTGCAATTAAGAGACATGAGGTTCGTAGAGCATCAGCGGGACTTTGGATTTTTATTTCTTTTTTCATTAGTTGCGCATTTTCTCAGGTTGCACCCGACCAAATGAAGTCGGGTTTTCCTCCCTGACGTCGTGTTGCTGTTCCTGTTTGAACCCTGTAATTGTTCATGTGTCAAACACGATGGTTGATTCCTGCATCTGCCACACAAACCTTCTCTGACGGGCTTTCTATGGATGTATCTTTAGTGGGCCTTAAATTGTCCCCATGTTTCTCTTCCCCTTTCCTCGCTGTCTCTATAGAAGGCGGCGTGAAGGGGAACAGCATCGTAGGGCTAATTAAAACATCAACAAACTTCTCGTTGCTGTGAGGATGGGGGGATTGTACAGACTGCAGCCACCTCATGGCTTTCTTTTTTGTGTTTATTTCCACCCCCCCACACACACCCCCCTTTAAATTACTTTGAGAATAGCATAGTGGGAGAGAAACAAATGGTAGGTTTTGAAGGTGAGATGATATATTACAGTGTGCTTTAAACTGTCAAGAGCCTTTAGGTTCCTGCACAGCTGTGACACTGTGAAATGTCTGCAAATGTCTTCAAGTGGAGAAAACATTTCATTGCGATCTTTTCCCCTCACTTAAGAATTCCTGGGATTTTTGAGAATATTAGTTTTGGAAGATCATATCCCACTCTATTTTTATAGCAAGCACAACAGCATTGGCTTATCCTTGCTTGACCAGGTATTTAAAATAAGCAAAACCAGAATAACCCGTAGTAAATGACACGTTAAAACTATGTTGGTAATTGCAGGAAAGCTCATCTGTATTTATAAAATAAAAGTGGTTAGTATCTCTCGACTTGTGTGTCTTCTCTTAATGGCTCCTTTTGTGTTTTCTTTACAAGCCCCATTTGAACGACAGTGTCCTACCCAGCCCCAAAAACTCTTTGCCTTTTTTGTTCATCAAGCCCATATGGATCCAAATGTGAATATTTGGGAGAGGGGATTCTCTAGGAGACCTGACTGCCCTGCTGGCTCCAAATCCTATTTCACGTGAGATGGTATGGCAATTTTTTATTTTTTTTTTAATCCTCCTTTTAAAAAAGATGGCACGCAGCTGGAAAAACACTGTACGATGGGGCTGGGAGACAGCTGGATTTGCAAAACTTTTATGGATAGTGGAAAGGTATTGGGGAGGCATCGCTACTCATCCAGCACCTTCTGGGATCCGAGTTAACCAGCAACATATGTCTGCCTAAAAACCTTGTGTTCCCCTTGAACAGGAGTCTGCACACACATGTCCTGGGAGGAGGCTGGCCATGGTGGAGTCGCTGGTGGGAAGCCGTGTGACGTGAAGAGCTGCAGGGACTCTCCAGGCATCAGCAGGACGACAGGTTTGTTCGCTTTTTTGCTTTTCTTTTCTCCCACCCAGTCTGTCTGTCAGCAGAGCGAAATGCCAAGACACCAACTCGTATAGTCCCAGAGCTGAAGGTGATACGAGAGAGAAATTTTACTTTAAGCTGGTTTGCAACATTGAACAGCTTTATTGAAATGTAGTTGCATTAAAGCGAATATGAATGGAAAAGGTTTGTATCGAAACGTAGCTGGTGGTGCTGCTGGAAAGAGTGGGCTTGTTCTCGATAATCATAGAATGATTGGAATTGGAAGGGACCTTAAAGACCATCCAGTTCCAACCCCCTGCCCTGGGCAGGGACACCTCCCACCAGACCAGCTTGCTCCAAGCCCCGTCCAACCTGGCCTTGAACCCCTCCAGGGATGGGGCAGCCACAGCTTCTCTGGGCAACCTGGGCCAGGGGCTCACCACCCTCACAGCAAAGAATTTCTTCCTAATCTCTAATCTAAATCTCCCCTCTTTCAGTCTAAAACCATTCCCCTTGTCCTTTTGCTCCCCTCCCTGATCCAGAGTCCCTCCCCAGCTTTCCTGGAGCCCCTTGAGGGACTGGAAGGGGCTCTAAGGTCTCCCCGGAGCCTTCTCTTCTCCAGGCTGAACCCCCCCAGCTCTCTCAGCCTGGATAAACCTTGGGCTCTCCTCTGCCTCAGTTTGACGCTTTTCAAACAGCCGAATTTCTCCTTGGTATGTGGGTTTTGACCTTTCTCAGATGGAAATTTTTGCACGTGCTCTGTGTCCTCTGAACTGACCCAGTTTAGCCAGTGCCTCTGGGCAGCCGTGAGCACCTCCTGGCTGCAGGCGAGGTCTTCTAACCCTATGTGAGGAGTAGAGCAGTCTAGGTTGGAAGGGACCTTTCAGATCATCAACCATCAGAACGACTATAATTTTCCGGGGAGGGGGAAGAAATATCTAACTAAGACTTCTTTTAACTACTGGCTATTGTGATATCAGCTTATTTTGTATATGGCAGAATGCAACATTATGTTACAATTTTTCATTAAATAGTACGAAATCTTTTTTCCCCACTAAGTAATTAACTGTCAGATGTCATCTCTGCTGCTGATGAAATTTGCCCTGTATGTATTGCATTGACTAGCTTGACGTCTAATCTTCAATCTGGTTTTATTAGGTTACTTCTAATAGGTTGCTTTGATAAAATCATACTTGAATTTCTGAATTTCCGACTTCTAGGACAGCCGTATCCATTCTGGTCTGGATCATCTCGGTTTTGGCGGGGACAGAAAGTCCTTTTGACTTGTTAAAAGAAACTAAAGCACTGGCCATCAAAAAACAGAAAAAATAAAAATAAGAAAAAATGTAAAAGGAAAAAAAAAATCAGGTATTACAAAGGTTTCATTGACACAGGTCCATTAAGCCTTGAGTTGGCTGGAGTAACCCACGTGAACTGGCGCTGCCTTCCCCGGCCACAGCAAGCAGATGCTTTCTCCCAGGGGGAAGCTTTTTCCCAAGCGGAGGAGAACGCGAGCAGAGGAGAATGTCACCTGTGCTTTCTGCCGGGTCCCAAGCCTGGCCAGCCCGCCAGCATCTCCTGATGCTGAGCGCCTGTGTTGATTACCCACGGTAACCGAAACAGGTTGTTTATTTAGGCAAAACTAAACGTAGTTTCCTTGGCTGGGCAGAGGTGAGATGGGGAATAAATCTAACACTTGCTCTAATTATTGATTTATTTCTTTTTTTTTTTGGTCTTTTGGCAGTAGGGCTTTGGCGTTCCGTTGTGTCCAGCTGCCAGCAGTGGCACCCAGTCTGTGTGCCAGTGCCAGAGGCATCATGTCATTACAGCAACCAGTCCTCGGCTCCTGCAAGGTACCTGTGGGGAAGGGGTTTGTGCTGTTCACTGGGGTGCAGGCAGCGCCAGCCAGACCTTTATCCCGCTTTTCAGAGAGGGATAACGCTCTTCAAGTATTGTTGAAAGCAGCTAGTGCCTTTTGGTGAAGGTGTTTGAAGTGTGAGCTGCTTGAGTCAATCTTGTCAGCCCTCTTATATGGTGTGTTTTTTCATGGCACTGTTAAAAAAGCAATTGCAGATCAGGTTGCATGGCTGCTTCTCAAGAGTTTAACTGAAATCATGGACGACTCCTAATTGGCAACTCCTGGAGTGCCGTAGTGTATTATAGAATCAGAGGATTGTTGAAGTTGGAAGGGACCTTTAAGATCATTGAGTCCAACCATCAACCCAACACTGACAAAACCCACCACTACCCCATGTCCCTCAGCACCACGTCTGCCCGGCTTTTAAATCCCCCCAGGGGTGGTGCCTTCACCACTGCCCTGGGGAGCCTGTTCCAATTCTTGGCAGCCCTTTCAGTGAAAAGATTTTTCCTAATATCCATGCTAAACCTCCCCTGGCACAACTTGAGGCTGTTTCCTCTTGTCCCATGGCCTGTGCCTTGGGAGAAGAGACCGACACCCCCCGGCTACCCCCTCCTTTCAGGGGGTTGTAGAGAGCGAGAAGGTCTCCCCTCAGCCTCCTTTTCTCCAGGCTGAACACCCCCAGCTCCCTCAGCCGCTACTCACAGACTTATTAATTAACGCTGATATAAACATCTGCAAACATTGAACAGTGCCAGCTGCCTAAAATTTTCATATAAAATGCCTGTATTTTTTAAATAGTGTAATGAGGTAGTTTGGTCAATTAAGCTGCATATGCATGAGGAGCTGTTAAGCTTGAACATGCAGCTGGTGCAGGTGGAAAACCTGCCAACCAGCCGTCATGGTTCTGCCCAGCACGTTGGCCTGGGTGTGGCGACTGCACCCCATGGACAGGACGGGCAGAAGAAATCCAGCTGTCGAGGAGAAGTTTCTCTCTTCATCCACCTCCTTACAGATTTGGGCAGCATGGTGTGATGGTTGGGTTACCTGTGCCTACCCAGGTCTTTATCCCAGCTCTATCTTGCAGCAACTGCTCTGCTTGCAAGTCTCCTTGGATTTCTCCGCTCAGGAAGGCAATATCCCTCCAGCTGGTTGGTTCATTGCTGCCAACGCTGGCGGGGCTGAGTGCTTCTATTTTCAACTGAGATTTGCAAGTGCTACCAGCAAGTGAGGCACTTTTGGGGAAGAAGGTGTCCTTTTCCTTGCAGGTTATCTCTTGGTGGAGGACGTACATGGACTTCTTTGCCCTTCCTTGGTGAACCTCTGCAGCAGAAGTGTGTCTGTCACTTCTTTTCAGCCCTTCCATCGTGGTTTTCCTTTCAAAAGACTAGTTTCGGTCATTGGTCTGAAATTAGAAAGAGTCTTGGCAGAGTTTGGGGCTGTCGTCTGCGGTTTTGTCTGACCTGGCTAGCGCTGCTGAGAATGTGGCTCCTGGGTTTGGAAATCATTTTCTCATATTAATCTTCTTCTCCCAGCAAATTTGCAATGATGGTGAAATTTCTCTGCAACCTGATACATCCTTGATGGTTTAATTGGAGACATGAGCGCGCTGGCAGAAAGACAGAGGACCTTTATGTGTATCTGTTTTCTATGGCTTTGGTTGTATGTGCCCCATGCGGGACCGAGAGGGAACGATTCCTTGAGGGGAGATTGGGCATCTGACGGACACAGCACAGATGTTTTGATAACATCTCAGTTTTGTGGTAATCTCACCCAATTCCTCCTTTCACACATGTTTAAACCGATGCTGGAAGGAGTGGCAATAAACCAAACTCACCTCTAACTTGGTCCCTACAAAGTTCTCCTGTGTCTTGATGCCTGGTCTGAAAGACGGGGAGAATTCCCGTTAATGGACCACTGTGCTCCTGGCCACAGCTTAACGCCTGTCCCATAGAGAGCTGAAATCTAAATATGCCTGGTTTTAAAAGATCCCTGGGCAGCTGCGGCTCTGGGTCTGTAGGAATCTGAGCTTTTAGCACTGCAATTCATAGTTATACTCTGCTCTTCTGGAGTACTGGGGTTCCTCAGTCCTTTGCAGCAGGCAGAGATGCTCCATGCTGTGTTGCAACAGCAGCATCAGTGTGCTGTTCCTTCACCTCTAATCCCAAAATGCTGGTTACAACGCTGTTTTTTTCATATATTCATTACAGATAACGCTGCAGGGTTGAATGCAGAGCTGAGCGGCTGCAGAGATGCTATAGGTCCCTCCTTATGACCTGGCTGCAATTGCCTTGGGGTGGATGTTGCGTTGGAGGAGCGTTTGTGGTGAGATGGGTTAATGGGAGCAATTTCAGCCACTGTGCTGGAATTAAAAAGCACTTTTCTGGAAGCAAATAAAGGTAATGCCACACTTCTCAGGGCAATCAGGGCAGCGCATAAGCGCAGCACCTCTCTTGGTGATCAGAAACATGGGACTGTGATTCTGGCTACAAGATATTTGGTTTTAAGAGCAAGATCATGACTCTTCCTTGGTGATGGGCTGTTCCTTCTCGGTCATGAGTTGTGTTGCGTGTTCAGGCAGGACACCTTCAGTTCTTGCACGAGTGAAGGACAAAAGCAACTGGACGGTGGTTTTCTGCAGTCCAAGAACCTCTTGTTCAGGCTCAAGGGTAGCTGGGGATCAGCTATGAAGGATAGCCAGGCTGGATGGGGCTTTGGGCAACCTGGTCTAGTGAAGGTGTCCCTGCCCATGGCAGGGGGGATGGAACTAGGTGGTCTTTAAGATCCCTTACAACTCTAACTACTCTATGGTTCTATGTTCCTGTTGCACCTTTTTGTCATCTACCCAGCCTAGTTTTAACATCTAGCCTTTGGATTTCATACTTGCCATCTACCAGATGGACCCCTCCTTTTGCAGATCACCTTTCTCAGACCCTGCACGCTGATATACAGCAAGTGCAGCTCCACAACCTGCGGCACCAATCTTTACCTCTGTCTCCGTGTGTATCCTTAATAACCTTTTCCCCTGTGCTCGCAGGAAATGCTCTCATGCTGGAGTAGGTGGAGGGCCCCGGTTGGCTTGGCTCCGGCTTGTTTTTATAGCGATAACTTTGTCAACAGCGCGTTGTGTGACAACACCAAGCGGTTGTTTGGCTACCCCTTTGTCCACAGAGGAGACTTGCTAAATCAGGGTAGGATTTGTCCTGGGTGAGAAGTCCAAGATGCTGTCAGCTTTGCTGGGAACTGCAGACGGCCGAAGAGGGAAGCTTTAATCCACCCTGCCCTGACGTTAGCCAGATATCAGGCACTGGAGTACGTGGGCTGATTAGCGTGGGCTTGATCTGCGCAGCAAAGCTTCCAGCGCTAATGAAAAGTTTTGCTGCCTCATGGGGGTATTTGTCAAGCTGGGGACCAGCAGAGCAGCATTCTTCATGCGCTTCGGCTGAGCATCTCCGAAGCCAGCGACCTCCACCTTTGCTGTGATTTTTCAGCATAAGATGAATGAATAAAACAGATACCATTGACTCTTTTCTACTTGACGAACAAAGGAGTCCCAAGGTTCTTCATCATTTTCCTTAAAGGGTTGTCGAGCATTGGAACAGACTCCCCAGGGAAGTGGTGGAGTCACCATCCCTCGAGGTATTTAAAAGATGGGTAGATGTGGCGCTTGGGGACTTTGTTTAGTGATGGACTTGGCAGTGTTACGTTAGTGGTTAGACTTGATGATCTCAAAGGTCCATTCCAACATAGACAGTTCTATGATTCTATGAATACAAACCACACAAGCAGTCCCGGAAATGGAGGAGGGAAGGGAAAGGATGCAGTCTCCAAGGGGGATTCTCAATTATTCAGCTGGGGTGAACACCACCACTCTGAGCTGCTCCCAGGGACTGGAAGCCAGAGGAATGGATGAAGGGATGGAGGTCACCAGCTCATCATGTGGCTGAACATTTGTAGGGAGGAAAAGAGGCTGCAAGTGCCCTGCAAACCCCATCCCTGACCTCGATAACCACACTGGGGCCCATGGCCTCCATCTCCCAGATGACTGTGTGTGTGCACGTGCAAGGGAGCGGACGCTCAACATTTCCTCAAAGCAAATGAAGGTCTGATCTCATTGCCAGCTTCACAACAAACCCATTAGAGCATTATGGGCAAGATCTGGGTTTATGAATGAAGATTTTTTTTTTTTTTTTTTTTTTTTAAAAGACTCCAATCCCATGACCTTCGGTTGGAGGAACCAAATAGCCTTCCTTGTCTCCAGGACTCTTCTCCATCCAGCTAACCACAAGAGGCTGGAGAGTCTCCGTGGAAAGGATTTAAAAGGAAATCTCAGGCCACGTGACATTAATTGGAAAGAATACCAAGACCATAGATAATAACGTTAGTCCCCGGCTCATGGAAACTTTAGCAAAACTGTTTATTTAGGGGACACATGTATTTGCATCTGATTCTTGACTTCTATTTTGGAATGACTTTAAGATCCAGAACGTGGGTTGTACCTGGGATTTAAGCTTTTCCAGAAAGAATCCCCTTGGTAGGGTACCTTTTCTCATCCCTGTGGCATGGTGTTACCCCTTCTGGGTATTACCCCTTTGGGGCCTACAGGAAAGCTGGGGAGGAACTCTTCATCAGGGAGTGGAGCCATAGGATGAGGGGGAACGGTTTTAGACTGGAAGAGGGGAGATTTAGATTAGAGACAGGAAGAAATTCTTGGCTGTGAGGGCGGTGAGCCCCTGGCCCAGGTTGCCCAGAGAAGCTGTGCCTGCCCCACCCCTGGAAGGGTTCAAGGCCAGGTTGGACGGGGCTTGGAGCAACCTGGTCTGGTGGGAGGTGTCCCTGCCCAGGGCAGGGGGGTGGAATGAGATGAGCTTTAAGGTCCCTTTCAACTTAAACCAGTCTGTGATTCTGTGGAGGCAAGCCGTGCTGCCTGCGCTGCCCACCCTGTGCTTGCAATGAGCAATGGGCAGCAGAAGAGGATCAGGTCTCACCCCGGAGTGCTCGGAATGCAGTATGAGAAACAAATGGAGATCCCCAGCTTTCCAGTCCAGCCTCCTTCCTTCTGCCTGCATCTGGGGCTGCGGAGAAAAGGGGATGGATGGGATGGAGCACAAACTGCCTGCAGCCCCTGAACAGGACTGTGGCCACGTGCCTGAAGGGGAAAGTGTAAATTATCCCTCCTGCCCCCACGCATCTCTCCTCTTGCATCCCATGCTCCAGATGAATTCCTGTGTGTCTTTAGCCCAGGGCCGGGGAGCAAGAGCTTGTCTTCACCTGTGCGTGCTGAGTGTCTGGGAGGATGGGAATCCGGATTGTGCCTGGGACTTGGGGTCCCAGAATGACACAAGTGGCAGTGATTTAGATGTGCACTAATAAAGGAATTTCGCCTCCCAACACATCTGACAACTCCTGAGCTCTTTGAGCAGCTCTAATGGAGCATCCCCAGCCAAGGAAGACCCGTGCAAAGTGGAAGAAGGCGCTGGGGAGAGGAGGAGGGGGCTCATCTCCAAGATGCAGTAGGTTCCTTCAGTTTTAGCTGTTGTATTTGCACAGGGAAAAATATAAATCAAGGCTGCGCTGGTCTATATCTGGCCAATTTCAGTCTGGAGTTCCTGACAGGTGACCCCAGGGTACGGTTGCATGCTCTCAGTGCTTATTTTTGACATCGTAATCCAAATTGACGTTCAGTGCTTGAATATACAATAAGTTCATTACAGCTAAACCCCTCCAGCTCAGGGATTTCCTGTTGGTAAGTCTCAGAAAAATCAGGATTCCCAGCGGTATCGGGCCGCAAACGTTTGCAGATAAAATTCAAGTTAGCAAGTTATGCCAAAATATTTTTGGAGCCGAAGCGGAGCTGTATTTTCTGTCCAGCACAGTGATGCCTTATCCTTCCTTGTTGCCTGGGACTGGAGGCGTAGGCTCCCTGCACACCTCCCAAACAGGGTCTCAGTGCTGCTTTCAAGGGGAGCTCATTAAAAAGCAGTGGATGAATCCACAATTCTATGGCTAAGCACACGTCTGAGTATTTTTTTGGAACCTAAACTGTTGCCTCTCATCCCACTTTCTAAAGAGCAAGAGGAAAAATCTGTACAGCATCTTACCAAAGCAGCCTGTGATCAACCACCATAAACTCCACAAGCAGATAAGATTTTAGATATCCCCATTATCTCCATGAGCAGGACATATCTCTCAATCTTCCCATGTCTACATGAGGGTTGCAACACAGTGGGGTTACTACTCAAGCCCTTGACCTGATGGTTAATAAGCTGTTATGATGAGGTGTGAACTTGGCCTGGGACATGTCCATGCCCATCCAGCACATGGACAGCATCTCTTCTGCTTCCACCTCCTCCCCTTGGTGAAACTGATACCTTATAAAAACAGATACAGCTCTCTCCATTTGATGGGTCTCAGCTGGGATTTCCAGACTACCAGGGGAATTTGAAGCTGGTTTTCTAATGAGTGGAAAACATTGCCATGTCCCAAAGAGGAAATGTGAAGTGGCTCCACGTGGGGGTTGAGTGGTGGGAGAGGAGCTGAAGTGGAGCAAGAGCCAGGGGTGATGCTAGTACAAATAAAAATAAAAATAAAAAGATGCATCTCTTGCAAAGCATCAACAAGATGGGATGCAAAGAAGAGAGTAGGAAAGGTCTCATTTCTACACATCTGCTGCCAAGTGGCGCAAAATGCATAAACACAGAGCAAATGCACACTTGGTATATTTTAGGAAAAAATTCAGAACTGTAGAAGTAGAAAATACTAGAGGAGGTGATCCAAGGAGACTGCAATCCCTGCTACTGGAGGGTGTGAGAACAGAGACATACAGAGTAGCCGGGACTGGAAGGGCCAGCTTTGAGGTTGATGTGAGGTTACCCAAGGTCAGTTTTGAATGTCTTCAAGGATGGAGATCCTGCAACCTGGACCCCTGTTCCAGTATTTGACCACCTTCATGGGGAAAAGTATTTCATAATGGCAATTTCTTATGTTCTGAATTGGGCTGTTGAGTTCCTTCCTATCACCAAGCATCTCCTGGGAGACCTATTCTCTCTTTCCTTCACGTTATCCCAGCAGGGAGCTGCAGAGCAGGATAGAATCCCGCTTTGCTTTCTGCTCTCACTGCACACCCAGCTCTCAGCCTCTCCTTGCGTGCCCTGATCTCCAGTCCCAACCAGCCTTGTGCTCTCCTGGGTTCTGTCACCATCTGCCTGGTACTGGCTGGCCTAAACTGGTCCCAGTGCCCTGTTTGACAAATTTTAAACAGATAACAGAGAACCTCTTCCCTGGCCCTGCTGGCTCCACTCCTACCACCACCACCTGTGGCGTGGTCGGTCTTCATCGTCGCAGGTTCTTTCCCCAAAAGCTGTTCTCCAGCCCATCAGGCCCCATCCCTGAGAGATGTTCCATACCAACGTCATCCTGTCTCAGCAACCAAGGGTGGTATACGCAGGCTCCTGAACTCCCTTCCAGCTCCATGTTTTTATTCATCCAAATCACACATATCCGTAATTCCCTAAGAATTCAATAAAAAGCTCAGGAAGAGATTGCTATTCTTTCCTCCCCCAGTGGTTTTTAAATTTTACACGTCTTAAACCCAATTAATTTGCTAGTCACTGGAAGCGTAGCATCCTATATGGTTCCTGTGAGAAGAACACGTGATAAAAGCAGGATTATCACTTGCAAGAGAAGCTCAATGGCATAAGAACAAATATGGTAACGCTTCCTTCTGAAGCATGGGACCGTCTGTGGAGGATCAGCCGTGAGCTCTGCAAAGAAAGCTATTAACCACCGGACTTGAAAACAGTTCCTTGCCGTGGTCTGCTGTCTGCTTCTCTTGATAGCTTTTTGTTACAACAGCACACGATTGCTTTTTCTACAGACTTGTGTTTGTGTTGCACAAGTGTCTAGAAGCTGAGATGGAGAAGACCACCCGACCAGGATGAGGACACAGATGAAGTATTCTATAAGCGGCTGGCTGAAATCTCGCAATCGCCAGCCCTTGTTCTGGTTGGAGACTTCAACCTGACGGGTATCTGCTGGAAAGATAACACAGCAGAGAACAGGCAGGCTAGGAGGTTCCTCGAGTGCATGGAAGACAACTTCCAGACACAACTGGTAGGTGAGCGTACCAGGGGAGGTGCGTCGCTAGACCTACTGTTTGTAAACAGAGAAGGACTAGTGGGAGATGTGGTGGTCAGAGGTCGTCTTGCATTTACTGATCATGAAATGGTCAAGTTTTCAATTCGTAGCGATGTAAGGAGGGGGGCTAGCAAAACCTCCACCTTGGACTTCCAGAGGGCGGACTTCAGCCTGTTCAGGACACTGGTTGAGAGGGTCCCTTGGGAGACAGTCCTGAAGGGCAAAGGGGTCCAGGAAGGCTGGACGCTCTTCAAGAAGGAAATCTTAAAGGCCCAGGAGCAGGCTGTCCCCAAGTGTTGCAAGTCTAAAGGGCGGGCAAAATGGCCAGTCTGGATGAATAAGGAACTTCTGATGGGACTTAGGAATAAAAGGAGGGTTTACCACCTTTGGAAGAAGGGACAAGCAACTCAGGAGGAGTACAGAGATCTCGTTAGGTTATACAGAGAGAAAATTAGGAAGGCAAAAGCCCAGCTGGAGCTCAACTTGGCCACTAACATTAAGGACAACAAAAACAGCTTTTATAAATACATCAACAAAAAGAGACAAAGGGAGAATCTCCATCCCTTATTGGATGCAGGGGGGGAAAGTTGCAACCAATGACGAGGAGAAGGCTGAGATACTTAATGCCTTCTTTGCCTCCGTCTTCAATAGTCAGACCAGCTATCCCCAGGGTGTTCGACCTCCTGAGCTGGAAGATAAGGATGGAGAGCAGAACAACCCACCCATAATCCAGGAGGAAGTAGTCAATGATCTGCTTCTGCACCTAAACACACACAAGTCTATGGGGCCGGATGGGATTCACCCAAGAGTACTCAGGGAGCCGGCGGGAGAGCTCACCAAGCCTCTCTCCATCATTTGTCAAGTCTTGGTCAACAGAGGAGGTACCAGATGACCAGAGGGTGGCTAATGGGACGCCCATCTACAAGAAGGGTCGGAAGGAGGATCTGCGAAACTACAGGCCTGTCAGCCTGACCTTGGTACCAGGAAAGATCATGGAGAGGATCATCTTGAGTGAGCTCTCACGGGAAGTGCAGGGCAGCCAAGGGATCAGGGCCAGCCAGCATGGGTTTAGGAAAGGGAGGTCCTGCTTAACCAATATGATCTCTTTCTATGACCATGTGATCCACCTTCTGGATGTGGGGAAGGCTGTGGACGTTGTCTATCTGGACTTTGGTAAGGCCTTCGACACCGTCCCCTATAGCATTCTTCTGGAGAAGCTGGCGAATCATGGCATAGACAAGTGTACTCTTCCCTGGGTTAAAAACTGTCTGGATGGCCGTGCCCAGAGAGTTGTGATTAGTGGGGTGAAATCCTCTTGGTGGCCGGTCACCAGTGGTGTCCCTCAGACCTCAGTATTGGGGCCAGTTTTGTTTAATATCTTTATCAATGATCTGGAGGAGGGATTGAGTGCACCCTCAGTAAGTTCGCAGATGACACCAAACTAGGTGGGAGTGTTGATCTGCTTGAGGGTAGGAAGGCTCTACAGAGGGACCTGGACAGGCTGGATGGATGGGCCAAGGCCAACTGTATGAGGTTTAATAAGGCCAAGGGCCGGGTCCTGCATTTCGGTCACAACTGTGAGGGTGGTGAGCCCCTGGCCCAGGTTGCCCAGAGAAGCTGTGGCTGCCCCATCTCTGGAGGGGTTCAAGGCCAGGCTGGACGGGGCTTTGAGCAGCCTGGTCTGGTGGGAGGTGTCCCTGCCCATAGCAGGGGGTTGTAACTGGATGACCTTTAAGGTCCTTTCCAACCCAAACCATTCTATGATTCTATGATTACTCAGAATAGATCTAGGTCTTAAAATTTCATGTTTCCAGGACTCGTACATTCCCAAATTGTTCCTTCTCCCTGCCCCTGTGTCCTTCCTCCTCCTCTTCACCAACGATGTGAAAGGAAGAGGCTGCAGGAAGGGAGCACCGGACTGCTGATCCCCATAGCTCGGTGTGATGTCCAGTTGCTGTTGCATCTACCCGCTTTGCTGGAGCAGGGGCAGAGCAGGACCCTCTGTCCTCATCCGAGGTGGGACTGTGGAGGTTCTTCCTGGGTGGGACTCATGGCCCAAGGAGCTACTGCTCAGCTCCGAGGAGGGGATGAGCTGAATGGGGGGGTCTGGTGTGCCAGAGGGTGGCAATGATCCAGGTGCTGGGTCCCTCTCTGACTTGCACCTCTCAGCCGAGGTGGAAAACAAGCTGTTGAGGTTAGCCGCAACCTTGCGGGTTTTTTGGTTCTGGGAGCGTCCCTCCCACATAACCAGCACATTGCTCTTACTGGCCACCTTCCCTATGGTATAGGGGATCAAAAATAAGGGTAAGTGTCCACCTCGGTGCATTCCTCAGCAAAATGCTTGGAGCCCTTTGTGGGGCAGAGCTCTTCCCAACAGGATCAGCCGGGCTTTCTGCTTGTGTGCACCGTACACTAACATCTCCACCTTTCCAAGGACCACTATCCATGTACCATGGGGAATCCAGGACCTACTTTTCATCTGAGGGGTGCCGTTTGTGCACTCAGCTATAATTTAAACCCTGACCCTGGGGAAGTCAGAGCCAAGGACGCCGGCTGGTGCCACGCTGCTCAGGTGACAGACTGTGGGGAGAGGGATGGGTTGGAAACAGGAATTTGGTTCAGCTCCATCGTGTTTCCATCGGGTCTCAGTTTATAAATAGTTCGGGTCAACCATGTGCCTCTTACTTTGACACTTTTGCGAGGCTGAGGACGCTTTGGGTTTTATACTTAGAAACTTTCCTTTCCTGGCTGCCCTCATCTCCCTGCCTGCCAGGAAAGTCCAGCGCAAGAGTCAAAAAGGTTCCTGTCTGGATTAACCGGGAGCCTGCCACAGCCAGCGCTGAGCCCGGGGCATGGCCTGGGTGATACCGAGGAGCAACGTGGGTCCTGGGTGCTGAGCTGCTCCCAGGGCTAGTCCCCAAATGAGGGAGAGGATGGGAATGGGGTTTCTCCCCCATCCTCAGCAGTGGGGAAGCAAGCTGGGAAGTCAGGTAGGAGTGGTGCTTGCGAAAGATAGTTAACAGATGGAAATGATTAGCTGCGAAGTCACCGAAGCATCCAGAACTATCTTCCTTTGCTGGAAATAAATGATTTTTTCCTCCTGTCCTTGTACATTTCTCTGCTGAGCAGACAGGCATTGCAATGCCTGCCTGGCTGTCTGGTGGCTGCGTGGCCAGATTCCGGGGCTGGGGGCATTTGCTCCGACAGCTCTCTTCTGGCAGTATTTGGGATAGTGAGCAACTGATGCATTTCTTGCCATCGGCTGGGCAAAACCAGCATCACAGCAGCCATCTCCCGAGGATGGGTGAGGACTGTAAGGCTGGAGGGAAAGCAGTTGCATGCAGAGATGTTTTCACTGCAGCTCGCTGCAGTTTAACTGGTTTCTCTGGCTTCCAGTTAGAGCCAAAGAAAAGAGAGCATGGTGTCCCGTTCTTGGGATGCCTGCTTTGGAATGTAGCTTTATTTTCCCCTATCAGCCGTAGAAACAGCAGCACATAGAGGGCCATTCCTGCAGAGCTGCATCCCTAGCCTGACCTACAGGTCGCACTTGTCCTAAGGGGCTGGTTTTCCATCTTTCTCTGGAATTACACTGTGACTTCACAACTCAGATGGTTCTCCCAAACCAGCCTCCAAATCCCAATGTAGTCAACGCACAGAACCTGGGAGACAGGGTTTGGTAGCTCGTGCAGTTACCTCCAGCAGTGACGCCTTTGATTTACCATTCTGAATGGCATAAGAGCTAGAAACACTTGGAAATGCTTCATAATCTTTGGGTTTTACATACCACTTGCTTGCATAGGGAGTGAACCTTCTTATAAGTGAGAATGCAAGCTGAAACGTGCCTGGAAACCCAGAGGCTGAAGCATCTTCTCCACAAATTACAGTAGATGAAGTAATTTTCTTGAGTTGTGGGTTCTAATTCTTCTGTTAATCGCACAATGGTTGGATGTGATCTCTTACCACCATCCAAGTCCTCTCAGAAATCAGTCTGTTTGCTGCTGGTGGTGATGGAGAAAGAGAGAAGCCACACTACCTTCTTCAAACCAGGTAGTGCAGTGGGATCAGCTTCAGGATTTTTTCAAGCCCAACATGTCTGAAGGGTTTAGGTCAGGGATCTGCAACCTACAACATGGCCCACAACGGTGAAACGTGGGGGATTTGCAATGACTTGCTGGGAACCTCCAAAACTTCATAGAGGCAACAGGCAGCACCTCCTGGTGCTTGGGTTCCTCTGAGGTCTGAACACCAAGAAGCTGGGACCTCCTGATGAGGGAGGTCTGAGCTGAGCCACAGTCAGTCAGCGAACTTAGGAGACGCTGTCATCTCATTCCTTTCCTGTTCTCTTGGTGTGTGGGGTTTCGGACGTGGCAGGAGAAAGCGTGGTCTGACACAGTGCTCCTGAAAACTGTTGAGTGGGCAGAGCATGGCTGTCCCTTGTCGTACATCAGTCCACAGCTGCCGTAGCGAGAAGGTGGGGGAAGAGAAGATGACAGACTCCAGTCAGTGAGATCCTCTTCCCACCCTTTCGGGTGCTGGAAATGGATGCAACCTTTGAGTCACAGCTCATCCTGAGCTCAAGTTAATTAGTCTGGATAGGTTCTGACGTTGACAAATTTATGCTGTTGGCTTGTTCCAGGCTTGTTCCTGTTCATTGTGCTGCTCGGAGGCAGCACGTGAGCACTTCTGCTGAGCACAACGTTGCATGATGCAGTGTTTCACACTTTCTAAGCACATGCATCTCTAAAATCTGTATGGCTTACTCAGCCAAAACAAGGATGGTGAGACAGCGAGATCGAATCCTTTTCTTACAACAGGTATCTACACAAAGTAACATCTTCAGGATTGTTGCAAGGACAGTCATAGTGTTGGTGGTCTCCTGAAACTCTCTCCAGCTCATTGACTCTCATCTGCTTTGAGCGGGGAGTCCTAAAGCAGAGATCACACTGACTTCGTTAAAACCAAAAATCCGGCCTGGTCCCCCAACAAAAAAATGTGTTAGTCAGAAAACTTCTAGGCGGCTTTAATGGAAGTGGTAGATGGAATTTTTCCTGAATGCATTATGTCTTTTTGTGTCAGCAATGTGGAGACTTTAGCATTGATGTGGAGAGTAGAAGCAAGCCCTCCCCCAAAGACCTTGAAGTCTATATGTGAAAGAAGTAAGAGGATGCAGGTGACTGAGGAAATGATGAAACAGAGTAAATTAGTGAGGAGGAAAGTGTTCTCTGTACTTCAGATCCTTTATGAAATCCTTCGTGAGTATCTTGATGAATGAGAGTTTTGCAGCCGTGGCTCTGCCGTTGGGGGTTACCCTTGAGTTCAGGCACTGGAATAACCCTGGGATTGTTCTCCTCATTCCTATTTAAAAGTCAGAGCACTTTGTGTCTCCTGGGATATCAATCTGTCAGGCTGCAGAGATTATTACTACATTAAAATCATGCATGGAGCACCTGCAACCTTGGATCTTTATTATTACAGGTGTGCATCTGTAGGCAAGAAGAATTTAGGAATAAAAGAGGATAACATCGCTGAACAACCTGATAACAGGGGAACAAGCTGATTGAATGGTAGACTTAGCCACCGAGCGTGTGGTAGAGCGGTGTGTCTTTCCCTGCCTTCACAGCTTGGGGCCAGGAGGAGTGGGGTGATCTGCCATTTGGGGGCCACACTTTGCTGCGATGGTCACAGTTTGCTCTCTCCAAATGAAAGCGTTTTGTGTGAGAGCAAGACTGAACTGAACTTGCAGGATAAAAGTAAGGCTGAGGAACCTGATCTGACAGCAGAGCTAGTCCTGCTGTGAGCAGAGGTCAGACCACAACCTCCAGAGGTCGGACCACAACCTCCAGAGGTCCGACCACAACCTCCAGAGGTCTTTCCAACCTCTATCATTCTCTGATTCTGGTTCTCACCGCAATGATGAGGGGAGCCTCAGGCAACTAGCACTGGTGCAAACATCTCAGAGGGTTACAGTAAGTGCTGCAAAGTCCGCCTGTCAGCCAATAACGAGTGGCATCCCTCAGGAATCAATACTGGCATTGATAATGTTGAATATCTTCATTGGTAACCTGGATGATGAACTCTCTCAGCAAGCTTGTGGCACCAGACTTGGGTAGGGGAGAGGTCAATGTGCTGGAGAGCATGGCTGCTACTCTGAAGAGTAGGAGAGAAATGGGACAGGCTGGGGAAACGGGCTGACAGGAACCCTACAAAGTTAAACAAGGGCATGTGTGAGTTCTTACATCTAGGGTGGAATAACCCCATGCAACACTAGGGATGGGGAGGCTAAACCCTAGGAGACAGCTCTGCAGGAGAGGAATGACAAGGCTCTGTCCTCACCATCATTGTGTGTGGCAAGCTGAGCATTGCAGACTCTTCCTGCCATAAAGGGGATGCAGTTCATCAGGTGGAAGTTTGAAGGCTGTCCTGGATAAAATACCAAGAAATGTGCCATGCGGAGCTACTGCACAGCCAAGGAAAACAGGGTTTTTCTCATCTGTCCAGCATGTCCTGGAGCTTTCCCCAAGAATTGTATCTTCCAACCCCTGCCTTTCCACCTATAGACATGAAGAGGAGGCTCTCCACCGAACATGTTGGTCTTTCCCTATGATTATTCCTCTTAAATGATGAAGGAAGAAGACAAAGCTTGGTGGACACTTGCGAGTCCTGCGTTGGTGTTCTGCCACAAAGGTCTTCTCTATTAACTCTCCCCATACAATGCTGTCTGTAGGAGTCCTTCTCAGGCGTGTTGTGGTCCAAATCCATCAGAGACGTGTCAAAGCACAGAGGTATTCCAGGGATGTTGGTGCTCAAAGTCAATCAATGGTGGTGGGGCAGGGTGTATTATCTCCAAACCCGAGATAAACACGTCCATTTGGGTTGCCTGAATGTTCTCCAGCTTTCACTGTGCTGCCGAGATGCTGCTGAGGGGTCCGCTGGACATGTTGTGTTGCTGAAACACCCGTGTTGCCTTCCTGGTGCCAGTCAAAATAAAGAGCTTGGCTTCATTTCTGCGTTGGCTCCTGGCACTGACACCTCTCTGGGGATTGCGCTGGAAGGGCCAGCGTGCAACTGCCCACTGATGACGGGCCTGGTGAACACCTTCTCGGGCTGAAGCAGTGAAAAATGACAGTAATTTCCTGCCCACGCCAACAAGCAGAAACGTTCTCCCGTGAAGTTTTATGAGGCTTCAGAGCCTGGAAATGTATGAAAGGCAGAAAGGACTGATCAGCAGAGAGGGAAAAACTGATTGAAAGGAAATTAATGTTGTTGAAACCTTGTGGAAAATTTAGAAACTCCTCTGAGGACCTGGGGCCTGATTCTGGCCCGACACAGCAAGGCGCAAAACCTCACCAAATCTAGCGCTGCAGGTTTGAAGAGCTCCTCACAGAGACTTCAAGACACTGAAAGTGTGCAGGAACTGATGCAAAGCGTGGACACAAAGCAGATGGGTGCCTAGAGGCTGGCATTTCCCTGCCCTGATCATAGATACCATGAGTTTTGCGGGGTTTCATGGTGTGTTCAGGAGCATCCCAACCACCAGTGCTCCGTGGGAGCTCCCCACACCCTGCTTTTTGGTGAGTCCTTCAGGGGATGGCATGGGAAGGCATGTCTCTTCCCTCATGGGAAGGCATGCAGTCCAAGGGCGCATGCACTTATAGGCACGTATTTTCAGATGTCCTGGCTCCAACCCAGAGGTTGAGGCGCATGTGGGGACACCTCCAAGCTCTGGCTCCTTCTTACACCTTCCATCCCCACCAGCCAAGGCTAATGACTTTCCAGGGGCTGGGTCTTTTTCCAGCCTTTCAAGGCATCGGGTCCCAGCTTTTCCAACCCCAGCCCCCTTCCAGACCCAGGGACAGGAGGTCGTGACCTGGTGCGGCCTCGAGGCACCCACAGCTTCCCATGGGCTGGACAGGAGAGGCTGAAGCAGCATCCTCTGTGCGAGAGCCACCGGAGAAACGCCGGCTCTGGAGGTGACTCCGTTCCGTCCTTGTTCTGCTCTTGCACCCTGAGGGATTCATTGTTGCTGGGGAGTCCAAAGCAAAGGGGCAAGGGAAAATGTAAATGAGAAAAAAATTGCAAAATGGAAAAAAAAAAAAATATTCTAATTTGCATGGGGGGTTTTGCTATTTGTTGCATTCAACTCACCAAGATGCTGGAAAATACAGTAATTGCACGGAGTGCAGTCATGCAATTTTTGTGAGGTATCGAATGAGTGTCTTTTAGAAATAACCACCTTTCTTCTTTAATGTTGCATTTGAAAATTTCTGAGTTTATTAACGCTTCTTGAAGGGTGCAGTTTGAGCTCTGGGGAGAATATAGATGCGATTTTCCAAACGGAGGGGAGCCTGGGCTTTTTTGCGACCCCACAGCAAGTTTTAGATATGAACTCCTTACTAACCTTGTCGTTAACCTTATTGTTGCTATTTCGTAGGTAACATCCCTATGTCATGAATACCTTTTCCCCCCAGATCTCCAAGTACTTTTGAGACAAGGGCAGGTTTATTGTCTCTGCTTCAGAGATGGAGAAAACAAGACATACGGATGGGATTGGTCTGGTTTTTTACACCTGAACTAATTGCTTGAGACTCCCTTTATTGTCGCTGGGGACAGACAGACACTTCTATTAATTTCATCCTAATATAGATGATTAAAATAGGTCAGATGACCGGCTTCAACGTATTTATGCAGTGTTTGTGACGGCACCTAAGGAGACGGGAGAGAGACAGCCATGTATCTATACGAGTATTTTTTCTCTTTAACTGCACATTCAAGCTATAAATATCTAAATACTCACAGGCTCTTTCCTGTACTAGTATGTGATGATGGATGTATAGATAACCTTTCTCCATAAAAATATACATAGTTAAGGGTAAATTTTTCATTGTCATCTCCGGCTTGTGTTTAACAATTTCTTTCCCTCGTATTTTTTTTTTTTTCCCTTGGAATATTGTGGGTGGAGAGATCTGACCTAGGTCTAACATAATATTCTTGGATGGGTTTTTTGAGTAATGGCACTGTTATTGTACAACCTCCAGCAAGAACAATTTGCAAAGTGTTGCAAACTTTTCAAAATGACCTGACAACAGCTCCCCGACCGAAGTGGTTTCGCAGGGATCTGTTCCAGCATCACAGGGCTTGGAAAGAGGGAGGCAAAAAAGGCATCAGAGGTCTGTGCAAGCTGCCCTTCACTTCAGGTTTGTAACGCTGGTGATGGGGCTTGAGGTCTGATGCTGCAAGCCCCATGCAGGGGAGTCATTCGCTTTGGGGCAAGAGAAGGTCTGTGTGCTGAATGCTTTTGGAAGAGCCTAAACCTGGAGTTACAGGATCACCTTTATGATTATCTCAGAGGGTTTCTCCTCACCCATGGCCATCTAGTGCATGAGTGCAGAGCAAAGGTGTGAATACAGAGCCAGCAGACTTGTGCTCAGACCCTGCAGGGACCCTACAAATAAGAAGATGGCCACACAAATGTAGATGTTGATGCCTTCCTTGTGGACACACTGTTCCCCTGGGCCAGCCCTGCCACCAGGACTTCATAGAATTACAGAATCATCTAGTTTGGAAGGACCTTTAAGATCATCGAGTCCAACCATCAACCTAACACTGCCAAAACCATCACTAACCCATGTCCCTCAGCACCACGTCTGTCTGGCTTTTAAATCCCTCCAGGGATGGTGTCTCCACCACTTCCCTGGGCAGCCTGTTCCAATGCTTAATAACCCTTTTAATGAAGAAGTTTTTCCTAATATCCAATCTAAACCTTGAGGCCATTTCCTCTTGTCCTATGGCCTGTTCCCTGGGAGAAAAGACTGACCCCCCTGGCTACCCCCTCCTTTCAGGGCATTGTAGAGAGCGAGAAGGTCTCCCCTCAGCCTCCTTTTCTCCAGGCTGAACACCCCCAGCTCCCTCAGCCGCTCCTCATAAGACTTTTGCTCCAGACCCCTCACCAGCTTTGTTCCCCCTCACACCAGTCTACTTTCTTTAGACCTGCTCATGGTAAAATACAGGTCCAATTGCCATGAAACTATGGAGAAACTATACCCAGGAGGGACCCCGGTGAAAGTTGCTGCTGTAGGAACTGAGGTCTTCATGATGTAGCATGGGCTGGTCTGATGCATCCAGAAGCCTCGGTGCTATTTTTGCTATCTAAGGTTTTCAGAAATGAATTTCTTCCTCCCTGTGGGGTTTAGGTCCCCCAAGAGTCTGAACAGTGAAGGTGATTCTTCATAAGTAGGCTTTAAATCTGCCAAAAGCCAATTGTCTACCGAGATTTATTGCACGAGCCCATTGCAGACAGGTCTAATGTGGGACTCCTGTGCTGTCACGCCAATACTTACAGCAACGAGAGAAATAGGATATAGTGTCTGGGTCAGATGGGGTGGGAACTTAACATTATATTAAGGTGCTTTGGTGGTTATCAAAGGATTTAAGAGGAGTTTTGCTGTGTGGGTGGGATGAGGAGACTGCGGGGAAGAGAAACAGCAGGTTCATGGTGAGCTGGTGTGGAGAAACCTTCAAAAGTGCGGTGGGACCCAGAGTGTCAGGAGCACTGATGCTAGCACCCCGCAAATATTGGTGGGCTGATGACTGATGGATTCGCAATCTGTAATGAAGCAGTGGTTGAAGGCATCAGCTGGGGACCCGTGCCTGCGTGTCCTAGGCACTGGTAGAAACACTCTCTGGTGTGTGCCGCAGCTTTTGTGCCCTGAGGGAGGTCAGCATCTTTCCCCTGATGCCAATGGATGCTGTGGGTCCCGCACTGTGCAGGGCAGCAGGATCTGGCCTCCTTTCCTACCCCACCCCTTCAAGTGGCAAGCATCTCTCTTCAGTATGACGAGCGTGTGGGGCCTCAGCCAGACTCCGTGGCTGGAGTGCCAGGTGCCGCACAAACACAGCAAAGCCGAGACAACCGTAAGGAGGGAAAAAGGCTGCCTTATTAATTGCAGATGGGGAACCAAGGGCAGGAATGAAACAAGCCGCCTGGGTTGGCAGAGTGGATGGTTGGAAATGTCCCCAGATTGACTGAATCCTCTTAACCATGTCTTAACCACCAGACCCCCATGCTGATATCCTCCTCAAGGCAGCCTCTGCCCAGGAAAGCAGGGGTGCAAGTGAGACACCGAATTTACCTGGACCCCCAAAGGTGTATGACCATCACCCCCTTGTTCCCCACTGAACAAAGCCACGGGCAACCGATCTCCTGCCCACATTCCCTTGCGATGAGCCCTTCCTCCTTTGTGCTAACAGGCTCCTCTGGAAGCAGTAAAGTTGGCTTGAACCATTATTAAAATAATAGGGAGACCCCAGAGGATCTTTAACCAGGAGATCTTTCATAATTACTACCTCCAAGACTCTTGCTACTCCGTTTGAACCAGAGTTTCTCATGCTATCTGAGTCCTGGAGCAGAGCTCAAGTCCGTTCCCACCGGGCTACGAGTGCCATGTGACTTAATTGTCCTCGATATTTTTCTAGTCACGTCAAGGGCTTCCTTGGAAATGTTATATAGCTGAGAAAGAGTTTATTATTTGCTGTCAGGGGGCAAATAACACCAGGGCATCTCTGAAGACGTCTATAACGTATCTGCGTAATGTGAAGGTTAAAATAAATCAGTAAAAGGAGCCACTCTCTTGAGGGCAATATACTGTAAAATATTTCATCAGAAGGCCTGGATATTATTGCACGTGTAATTAATCTTCCTGGTAATAGCACGGCTTGTTTTCTCCTGCCGCGTTATCTCGCTCAGTGTTTTTGCCGGCCGCTAGATGTCGGGGAAAACCCTTTCGCCATCAGTTTTGAGAGAATTTCTCCCAAAGTTGGGAGTTGCTGAGTTTCTTGGTTCGTTTGAGCTCCAGGAAAATGCCTGGTGCGGTTGGGAAGTGGAGAGGCCTCGGCTGCTGCTTTCAGCTGCCAGCGTACGAGCTGCAAAGCTGACCTGTCCCCCAGCTTCTCCCCTTGGTTTGCAGCCACGGATCATTTTGTACAGCTGAAGAGGCTTAGCACTGGTGGAGTTACACCCCCAGCACCGACCATCTTTCACCCGCTGCATGCAAATCATCTGTGTTTGTGTCGTTACCCCTCCCGAATTTTACCTGGGTTTTAAAACCAGGATTTCCCGAGCATTTGTAACCCTTCTGTTCTCAGATCATCACGTTGCGAGCGTGCCGTGACTTGATTTTTATGACCGGAGGGAGCAGTTTGTGTCCACGAGATGAGTGATGGGGACAAATCTTGTGCAACCAATACACGCCTGCAAGGAGCCGCAACTCAAAATGGACTTTGGGAGTCCGCGGCTGGGGAAAGGTGATGGGAGAACGCACTTTGTGGGTGGCTCTTGCATGGAAGGAGGCCGTCTCGGTGTGATGTTCCCCTCCTATATCACGCACACCCAGCTGAGGCATGAACCTCCTCCCCGGGAAGGGTCAGACTCCTTCAGCGAAAGAATTCAGCAGGAAGGTGCCGAAGATCCACATGTCACTCCCTGTCTCCGAGAGTCATTGCAACACTTTTTTTTTTTTTTTTCTTCACAGGGGGGGATGGAAAGGAGGAAAAAAAAATGCAAACCGTGAGTCCCACAAAACGGAAATGCTATTGAAATGTTTTCTTGTTAATTAGCCTCCTCGGCCGCGGGCTTCCTGACTCTTGAGCAAGAGCCGGTTGCTGCAAATAGCTCTGCCGCTCAGAGCCGTGACCTGCTGGAGAGGCCAGTGCTCTCCTGAAGGGTCGTGTCTGGGAAGAGGATGCTTGAAGGTAAAAGGTTAATGCAGGAGGGCAGAAAGGGGGGTTTCTGACATTTGGAGACAATGTAAGAGCTCCCGCCTGATGTGTCTCCTGGGAGTCCTCCCTGCCCTTGGTCTGCCTTTGCTTTTTTAGCCCAGCCTGCTGCAACTTGAAAGTGGGCTTTGTCCCCTGTGCTGGAAAACAGGTAGGGAAATCTTCTCCCTGGGTCGTGGTGTATTTTGATTGATAAGTTTCTTCCTAATCTGCACGGCCTTTCCAGGGGAGGCTGAGAAAGGTGTGGCTGGGTCTTCTTGGAGTGCACGTGTTTGAACTGGTGCGGCGTGTAGGAGTTTTGCTGCGACCAAGAGAGGCTGTAGCCATGGTCATAGTGATGGGAGCCAGAGATGGGTTTTATAAACATAAATTACAAGCGTGACCCATGTTTCTTTCTTGCCAGGGTGTTTGCTGCACCCAGGCACCCCAATGCATCCTACCCCAGCTCAGGCAATGCTCTTCTGTCTCCATACAGCTGGAAAGGTTTCAGTGTATTCCAGTGCTGTGAAATGCTGAATGTTTGCCACAAATGAAACAAAACAATCTGTGCCCTTTTCTGTTTTCTTTTCTACTGGTCTTACTGGAATTTCCTCAGCAAGGCCAAAATCTCATGTAAGCTGCATGTAGAAAAACTTTATACTTAATGTTACTGAGAATGAGATTTGATTCACTGCCTCCCCACTCAACCTTGTAGCTCAACCTCTTTAACCATAACCAGTCCTTGTAAACTGTGGTGCTCAGAGGTAGGATGTGTGTGGGTGAATGGATGTGTCTGGCCACCAGCGCCAGTTTTGAAGACAAAATGAACGTCCATCAGCTACTTTGCTCCCTTGTGGTGTAAGTCTGGGTGGTGGAGCTACAGAGACTCCTTTTTTATCAGACATATCATAGAATCATAAAATCGTTTTGGTTAGAAGAGACCTTTAAGATCATCAAGTCCAACCATTAATGTATCACTGGCAAGTTACCACTAAACCATGTCCCTCAGCAATACATCTGCACGTCTTTTACATAGCAGAGCCTGTGGGATTTCATGACCTTGAACATGGAGGAAGCTTTGGGACAGAAGGAAGCTCAAGAGACCACCTAGTCTAACTGTCTACACCGAGGACCGTGCTGCCAGTTCCTAAAAACCCACAGCAGGAATGAGTCTAGACTTTTTCAGTGTTTCTCTTCCATCAACTTAGTAGGTTTCCTTTGGAGCCAACCTAAATTTACTGTGCCGCAAATGATGCCAAGATAGTCAACACGTTCCCTCCATAGGCTTCTGTTCTCTAGGATGGGTCATCACCACCCCACCAGTCTTTCTTCATTAATCATATTTTCTTCAGTCTCTTATCATTCTTGTTCTTCTGACAGCTTTTCCTGTGTTTGATCAGTATTTGACTGCCCTTTTTCACACAGTGTTGATGGTGTTTAAAAATGTTATTTAGAGTAGACATAAGGAAGAAATGTTTTACACTGAGGGTGGAGAGACACTGGCCCAGGTTGCACAGAGAGGTGTCAGAAGCCCCATACTTGGAAACACTCCAGGCCAGGTTGGACGGGGCTCTGAGCAACCTGGTCTAGTTGAAGATGTCCCTGCTTGTGGCAGGAGTGTTGGACTAGATGGGCTTTAAAGGTCCCGTCCAACACAAACCATACTATGATTCTATATGTATGGTTGGCTCCTTGAGATGAAGCTAAGATGAAAAGAGAGGGGGTAAAAATGACTGAAAAAAAGGCCTTCTCTTTCCCAGGGCTGATCTAATATGTGTCTCTGTCATTCTTTTTCTGAATTAAAGCTGCAGAATTCAGTTAAAGAGACATTTAGCTTCATCCCCCCTTTCAACCTGAGACACAAGATAGTGGTTGTGTCTGTTTATTGGCTTCCAAGGCACAGCTGATTTCTTGCCTAAATATTAGGTGCCTTCCCCAGAGAAGGAAAGATCTGTCTCATTGCTTGGATCTTCTGTACTTTTCGTGGAAACCAAATGAAAAATCACAGTTCTGCAGAGGCTGGGAGGCTGTTGTGACAAAATGAATTGGAGCAAAAGATAATCACCTATTGTTCTACTGCAGAACTCCTTGACTGGTTGGGATTCCTCCAAGAGCCAATTGGACATGATGAATAGCAGTAATTTCAGAGCTATGCATGTTCTCAGGGTCTGCAGTTTTCCACATCTACTGCATGATGAAGAGGGGGGGAAACCTCAAGGTTTCTAATCAGCTCCAAGTCTGCAGTCTGGACTCTATCGTGCAGGTTCCAGCTGGTGATGTGTTTGCAAAGGAACGACTCATGCCTGCAGCAAACATAAGCCACCGTCCTGCTTCCAAAATGCTAATTTATACAGTCTTTGCTAGAGAAGTTGGGAAGCAGGTGTCTCCTTCATCTGGATTGAAAGACATTACACTTTTGCATAATCACAGAATCATAGAACCATAGGGTTGGAAGGGACCTCTGGAGATCATCCAGTCCAACCCACTGCCAGAGCAGGGTCACCCAGAGCAGGTCGCACAGGAACGTGTCCAGGCGGGTTTGGAATGTCTTGAGAGATGGACACTCCACCACCTCTCTGGGCAGCCTGTGCCACAGCTCTGCCACCCTCAAAGGACAGATATTCCTCCTCACGTTTAGGTGGAACTTCCTATGTTCAAGTTTGTGCCCGTTACCTCTTGGTAATAATGGTAATAATCTCCCCTACAAAACTGTTTCCTCTGAGGAAATTTTCTTTGCCTGTGGCATCCTTTATCACAGGGGCTTTCTTTGCTATTATTTCTCTCTAAATAGAACTGATACACCAAGACCCCCAGCTGCACCCATATCTCCCACTGCAGTCTCCCCTGTAATTTAACAAGTAACACACTCAACACAGCCCTGTCCTTGCAAAATAAATTCCCCAATGAGTTGGATATTGGATCCCACTGTATTCGGGCAGAGTCCATGCTGGAGTCAGGGATGTGAGAATTAATGTAAAAGTGCCCTCTCGTGGCAAATACAGTAGGTATCATTCGTCATCATTTTGGGGAAATCCATAACGTCACTGGGGTTGTGATTTGTGTGTGGTTTCTAGTCCAGACACGCCTTAAGAAGAGGGAAAGTGTCACTGTGAGGTCTACATGTTGACCTGCTCCAAATTATTCCTCAAGGCACCCAGAGGATAGCGGGGTTGGCTTCCCTCAGCCACCCACAGCTGTGAGCTGGCAGTGGTGGGCTCAGGGAGGAAAACGTGTCTTCTGGGGTCGAGAGTTAACCAGGAAAGGTGCTGGTCTTGCAGCAGGGTGGTGGGTGGGAGCCTGGCTCTGGGGAACACACAGCCAAGAGTGAGCTGTCGGGGTCTGGAGTTTCCTTTGCTTCAGGTAGATCTGCTGGGAATGAAGTGTTTGCAGCTGTGGAGCAGAAACCAGACTTGGGCAACCCTCCTGCCTGAAACCATGAGCCAGCCTAAAACAACACTCTGTCTAGAAGAGATGATTTAATAACAAAAAACATAATAAAGCAATCTGGGGCTTTTGTTCTGCCTGCTTTCAGGCTGCTCACTATATTAGCTGTTCCTGCACATTGTCTGAAGCAGCCACACATTACATACATAATTAATCAGAAAAGTGGGTAGACCCATGTCTCTATGATACAAGCGGTAGAAGGGGAGTTTTATGGACCTTTTTCCTTCATTCCCTTTTTATTTTGAGAAGGGAGATGGGGTTTTCTTCGCACTAATGATTATTCTGGAGCACCCACGGTGTCTTCCCTCCTCCTGGTTGCTCTGCCACTTCCCCTGCTCCACAGAAGACAGATTTATGGCTGGGCTAGACGGTCCTGCTTCTGAGGAATTCACCGCTTAGGGGAGGCAAAAGGCAGAGCAGGAACGGCATCAGGTCTCCCAGTCCAGCTCAGCCATAAGGAGATAGGCAGTTAGATGAATGCTACAGGAACCTTGGGTTACCTGCTGCTGTTCTGTCCAGAGGATGTCAGTGTGTCCTGGGTGGGATGGCTGCTACCTCAATTACCCAGCTTTGCCGTGCAGCACCTCAGTCTCCATGCCTCATCTTCATTTTCAATGACGTGTTTGTGGGTACAGCTAGGATCTCGTCTTCTTTTGTGCTCATATGATCAGTGGTGACCAGAAGTTCCCACCTGAACACTCGTCTTCTCTGGTGAGGAAGGATGAATGAGAGAGGGCCAAGACACAGCGCCTTGTGGGGATTGCCGATCAGAGACACTGTGGAGGCATGGGGCAAACCTTAGGCTAGTCCTTCAGGGCAGGAATGAGGTGCTGGTCACTTGGTGGTGTGACATGGTGCCTGTTTGAGGAAGGATGCTCTTTTACAGGACCACGCACAAGGCACACTTGACCCAGCGCTGGGCCCTTAGATACTTCTAGAGTACAAATGGCAGCAACGCTAACAATGGCCACGGACGTGCCCTTTGCTGAGTGAAGAGAAGCAGCATTACAACTGCCTGTTTTAAAAAAGGAGGTAAAAAAAAACCCTGAGCATCATTATTGCTTCCACACATTAGTGGTAAAAGGGAAGAACCAAGAATTACATGAAGTGCCCAGGCCAGGAAGCGATGGGAAGAAAAGCCAGCATGACAGAGCCTGGACTCACCTCCGTGCCTGGTAAGATTATGGAGCAGATCCTCAAAGAGTGGCTGTCAATGGGTCCATGTCCAAGTGGAGGCCAGTGACAAGTGGAGTCCCTCAAGGACCAGTACTGGGACCGGTCTTGTTTAACATCTTCGTCAGCGACATGGACAGTGGCATAGAGTGCACCCTCAACAAGTTTGCCAACGACACCAAGCTGTGTGGGGTGGCTGACACGCTGGAGGGAAGGGATGCCATCCAGAGGGACCTTGAGAGGCTGGAGAGGTGGGCCCATGCCAACCTCATGAAGTTCAACAAGAGCAAGTGCAAGCTCCTCCATCTGGGTCGGGGCAATCCCAAGCACCGATACAGGCTGGGCAGTGACTGCCTTGAGAGCAGCCCTGAAGAAAAGGACTTGGGGGTGCTGGTGGATGAGAGGCTCAACATGAGCCGTCAGTGTGCACTAGCAGCCCAGAAAGCCAATCGTATCCTGGGCTGCATCAGGAGAAGGGTGGCCAGCAGGTGGAGGGAGGTGATTCTCCCCCTCTATTGAACCCTCGTGAGACCCCACCTGGAGTACTGCATCCAGTTCTGGAGCCCCTACTACAAGAGAGATACGGACGTGCTGGAACGTGTCCAGAGAAGGGCCACGAGGATGATCAGAGGGCTGGAGCACCTCTCCTATGGGGACAGACTGAAAGAGTTGTTCAGTCTGGAGAAAAGAAGGCTCCGAGGAGACCTTATAGGGGCCTACCAGTATCTTAAAGGGGCCTACAAGAAAGCTGGTGGGGGACTTTTTAGGATGTTGGGTAATGGTAGGACTAGAGGGAATGGATTAAAACTGGAGATGGGTCGATTCAGACTGGACGTTAGGAAGAGGTTCTTCACCATGAGGGTGGTGAGGCACTGGAACAGGTTGCCCAGAGAGGTGGTGGAAGCCCCATGCCTGGAAGTTTTTAAGGCCAGGCTGGATGGGGCTCTGAGCAACCTGACCTAGTGGGAGATGTCCCAGCCAATGCAGGGAGGTTGGAACTAGATGATCTTTAAGGTCGCTTCCAACCCTAAAAATTCTTTGATTCTATGATACTATAAACCATGAGTCAGCCCCTCGCTAGCAGTTGGCTTGACCTTCATGAGATTATACAATAACATACAGCTTTGATGGTCATGTTTTTCAGATCCTCACTTTCAGTTTGTTATGACTATGTCAATTTGTGAGCTGCTATTTTTGTCTGGAAGCTCACGGTGGTCTGGCTTTGAGCAGGAGGTTGGTCTAGAGACCTCTCTAGGTCCCCAGCAGCTGACACTGCTATGTCTGCGTGATGTTCACATAATCCCACAACTCAAAGAGTGGTTGGGCTTGGTCTTACTCCCAGCTGGGAGGCCTTGAACAAGTCATTTCCCTTCTATGGAGCTCTCCCTCCCATGAGGGTCCTTCAAGTCCTTCAGGACAGAAAAGGTCTCCCTGTGAAGTCACTGATCTCCATGGGAGCCTCAGGATGCTACTGTAGTAGTCATGATTGATAATAACACTATGTTGGGGGGCCACTTTATCAGGAAACACCATGACGGGAATTATAATCACCATTTAAAGGCATTTTTCCCCCTTCCTCTGGTGGGTTATCAGATTACAGGAAACGAAAGCAGTTCTGCTGCCTTATTATGAGAGATGGATGCTACTGTTTGGAGCGTTTGCCCATCGATCTACTTCCCCGACACCTTCACTCATCGGGGGATGCGCTGCTCATTTGATGTGAAAAGGCTTCCCAAAGCTCTCTTACTTTTCTCCTTCCTTGCTGGTGGATTTATCTCTATTTTGCAAAGCACCAATATTTATTCCACTGCTTCCCCGCGCTTTCCCCTCCCAGCGGCAGGCCCACTCGCATGAAAAGATGGATCTCTATTTTCTTAAACACTCAGGCAATTATGTTCATTCTGCAAGCGGTCCCGGAGGGGAACTCTCCAGTCAGCCCTGCTTTCGCCTGCAAATCCTTTTTCAATATGGCAAGTGCCTGTAGTTGACCTCTCCTCAACCTCGGCTGTGCAGCTAATGCTCCCCAACCCCCTGATGACCATGATCTGGGGGAGTTCAGCATCTCCTTAGCCTCCTGACGGATTTCAGTGGGGTTTGTAGGTTTCTCCCTGTGCCTTTTCCATCCCTCCCTTGGGTGAACGCAGCCCTCATTGCAGCCCCAGGTCGACACAACCTCTTGGGTCACAGAATCACAGAATCACAGAATGGTAGGGGTTGGAAGGGACCTCTGGAGATCATCTAGTCCAACCCCCCTGCCAGAGCAGGGTCACCTGGAGTCCATGTCAAGTATCCAAAGGGGAGAAACAAGAGCACCTCAGATGAGCCTTGTGGCACCCATCACCATCCTGTCATCTGTTAGGCCAATTCTTGTGCCTTGAATAAACCCTCACCCCCCATCTGAGCTTGGGAGGTGGAACTCAACCATACTGCTCTCAGGGGCAACATGGGGGTCTTGACAGAGAGAAGGTGCCTTGGTTTCTCTTCTTTACAGTCCCATCCCTACTCTCTGGTCTATTATCAGCACAGCTCTGCTGGAATTTCTGTGTCCCTGTGCTGCAGGGTGGATGTACCCAGGGTGATTTACCCTGAACGACCAGTAGCGATTTTATTCATCTAAAGCCAAATTCTGCTCTCAGCTTGCAAACGCTTTGGCTGAGACTCTGCAATCCTTGTGACTGATTTCACCTTACATTTGCATCGCTGTTTATTTTAGTTTACCCAAGAGTTACAGCTACCCTCACAGCCAGTTTCTCCTTGCACCCGCTCAATCCTCAGCACCACGCTCACCTTCACAAGGGTTCCTAAGTGCATTTTGGGTTGAAGTCATCTGGCTTGCATTCTACTTGGCTCCCTAAGAAAGGACAACTTATATGATCATGTTCTGCACATGCCTCTGTCTGTCTGTTTATCTCTTCAAAAACCATTAAGGCTGTTGGCCAGTTTAAGCTGGGGGGGAGAGGCGGGGCAGGAATTTCTAATATGTTTTGTGAACCCAAGCAAGCACAAGAAAGAAATCCTGCTAATGCTCGGTGGAAGAAAGGGCTGAGGGGTGAGCGCAACCCTTGCTAGACATCAGAAAACCCAAGTTATGGGGGACCAGAGTCCTTCAGTTGCACCCTCATGGGAATGACTTGCAGCATTTATACAATTTGCTGTTCAAACATTACAGCGTCTCAGAGATGCGACCAATTAACCCTACCCTAAACTGAGGCAGGATGTGGGCATTTCAAGGGTAAATAGCACAGACGTCTCATAGTGTTTCCCATCTATGTTTTATATCTAGGAAGGCTGGTGTGAAGTCACCGGACAGGTTTTCTAAATTATTATTATTATTTTTAAAAGGCCGGCTGCCATGGCAGACATAAAAGAGATATCATGTTCATTGCTCATTCCTCGGGCTGCACCACACATGTTCCAGAGCAAACAGATCCTGCCGAAAAGGAATTTCCAGTCCAGCTAGACTGATAAATTGGCGCTTCCCCACAGAGACTCCTGTTACATGTTTCAGCTTAGCGAGAGCTTGGTGTCATTACAAGGATGCTTTCCACCGCCCGTGTGCGGCACAGAGACTGCCCGTCCCGGCAGGGAGGTTTGCCTGGGTGTCTTGGTAGCCTTCCATGATGCTGCATAGTTTTCACGCTAAAATATAAGTATTTTCTCTGTTGGGTGAGGGTGCGGGAAGGGACAGCCAAGGGGGTGTCTGTGATCCTCCCTGCCCATGCCTGGAGGCAGAAATTAGGCATGGTGTGTCCCTGTGGTCTCTGGAAAGGATGTGCTGCTCTTGCTTGCCCTGGTGATGAGCATCCCCTGTGTTTTCCTCCTGAATCCCTGAGCTACCCCAGCTGATTCAGGCTGATGTGAATTTAATGGGGCATCACAGAAAAAAAAAAAAACAGTTGCATTGTGTTGTTGCGTCCTGTGAGGGCTTTTCCATGTGATCCAGGTTGGGGACTGAGCGGTGCCCACGTGCGATGACCCTTGTTTGTGGGCACTGCCATCCCTACTGATGGGATTAGTGACCTCCAGAAGTAGAAGTCTTACACTGGCTGAAATTCAGCCCTTTGCCAGGCCAGGATCCACGGAGTGTTTAGAGTGCATCAGCGAGCACTGGGTTTCATCCTGAGCCATTGCAAAAGGAGAAAGAGAAACGCACCTCTGTTGGAAGGATGCAGAATTGTGGTCTGCAGCCAGTTAGAAAGCACTAGTTTAAGAGCATCAACAGCAGCTCTAAGGCAATGCCAGATGTAGGTAAAGGCTTTGGATGCATAAGTGGCCATTTTTCAGCTCAGTGAAAGGAATAATTAACGTCTTTTGTGTCTTAGGGACAGCTAAGTGCAGCATGGTTACCTCAATGAGACACCCAACAAGTGAATAAGGTTTCTGTTGCTTTTTCCCCAGGAGAGGATACCACTGTACTGGCAATATACTCTCCATGTGGCTTTCAGAAAACCCTGACGTCCGTCTTCACAAGCAAAACTGCACCAGCAAAATGATTCAATCCTGCCTACGTGTGCTTTCTCAGGATTTCTGCTTCTTTTTTTCATATCGGTTCTATCTCATCTCCTCCCTCATTTTCTCCAGCTGGTGGAGGTGTGTTAGAGATACAGGCTAAGGGAAGACAGAGAAATAGGGCTTTAGGGACACTGAAGCAATTGGCCCTTTTGTTTGGTTGTTCACACCACTGAGGGAGGTGGAATATTTGTGGATATTTCCTACAGTCAACATCCTATCAAAAAATAATAATTTGCTTTGTGTCACCTGTTTGTCCTTCTAGGTGAAATGATGGGTTTTGATGTCTCAAATACTATTAACCTCTCAACAGCATGGTATGGAGGTTGTAGAGAGGTGGGGGTCAGTCTCTTCTCCCAAGGAACAAGTGATAGGACAAGAGGAAATGGCCTGAAGTTGTGCCAGGGGAGGTTTAGGATGGATATTAGGAAAAAATTTCTTCACCGAAAGGGTTAACAAACATTGGAACAGGCTGCCCAGGGAAGTAATTGAATCACTGTCCCTAGAGGTATTTAAAAGCCGGGCAGACGTGGTGCTGAGGGACATGGGTTAGTGGTGGTTTTGTCAGCGTTAGGTTGATGGCTGGACTTGATGATCTGAAAGGTCCCTTCCAACCCGGACAATTCTATGATTCTATGGTGTTTTTCTGGTGGATCGACAGTTAATGTATTTGCAGAGTGGAAGAAAGGGTTAAAAATATTGAAAATTGGGAGATAGGAAGGAAAAAACCTTGGGATAATGATATGTGGAAACCCACAGGGTCTGAGAATTTGACCTTGTAGACACACGCAACACAAATCTTTCCTGTCTCTCCGTGAAGCAGGCATGATTTGGACACCATGGCTGGGGCAGGACCAGAAAACTTGGAGCGCTCCAAGGGGAAAAAGAGAACAGGACACATGGATTCGCTCATCTACAAAGGCTTGGCTGGAAATGTAAGAATTTAAACGAACTCTCCAGCAGGCGAAATACACCAGGCCATCATAACAAACAGCAGGAGATACAAGTGCAAATTCACTCCGGCATTGTCCTGCCAGACTCCAGTGATAAAGCCGGGGTCGGCAGAGCGGTGGTGGATAGGAGGAAGCAGAGAGCTCCTGGGGAGGGAGGTGCCGGCAGGATGAGATTAAAATGTCCCTGACTTGTGAAGGGGAAGCGGAAGGCCAAGAGGAGATAGGATAAACCTATAATGCTAGCCGAGGAGACACTTTCGACTTGCTCAACCCGTTGCAATCAGCACCGGGGACTCACGGTCTCTGCAAGGATTGCTGTACTTTGAGCAATGAGGAGCAACACACCCTGACTTAAAAGGATTTCTGTCTTCTCTTTCGGGGTCTCCAGTGTCTACGAGCTATGAACCTTGCTGAAGCTTCTACAGCGTTTGGGATGTTCACAGCTTCTCCCATGTAGATCTTCTAGGGTCTAAAAAGGACAGGAACCATATACCTGCCTTTCCTCAGTGGGGACATTTATATTGTCTCCCTCTTTCTCTTTCCCTCCCTCCTTCACAGAACATGTTGGAACGCAAGTACTTTGGAGACTGCTGCTTTTTAACTGGAAATTGGTGAAGGGGCTCAAAAATTGCTAGAGGAAAAGCAGACAGTCCGTCAGACAGATATATATACTCCCTCCCACGCGCTTCAAGAGTGACTGTACAAACTTTGCCTTCTTAGGATGCAACAAATCACTCCCACCTTCGTCAAACCCTGGCAGCAAAGAGAAATTGCAGCCCTCAGTATATCTCAGCAGTAGAGTTGCTGTACTTATATTTTTCCTTTGCAATATCCTACTTGTGCAGAAGAAAGGGTTATAGCCCGCAGCGCTGTTTGATTTTCTGTAATTCCTACTGTGCTTGATTCAGGACGGCAGCGGTGATTTCTATGAAAAAAATTGGCATAAATGACTGCAAATTGTGAACAGTATGGGTAGGAGATGCTGTGGATGCCTGTAATCTCTGCTGTGACGGTTAGGGGAAAATAGAGAGACTCATATCACAGGATCACAGAATGGCAGGGTTGGAAGGGACCTCTGGAGATCATCCAGTCCAACCCCCTGCCAGAGCAGGGTCACCCAGAGCAGGTGGCACAGGAACGCGTCCAGGTGCGTTTGGAATGTCTCCAGAGACGGAGACTCCACCACCTCTCTGGGCAGCCTGTGCCAGGGCTCTGCCACCCTCACAGGAAAGAAGTTCCTCCTCATGTTTAGGTGGAACTTCCCATGTTAAAATTTGTGCCCGTTACCCCTTGTCCTGCCCCTGGGCACCACTGAGAAGAGTCTGGCCCCATCCTCCTGACACCCACCCTTTAGCTCTTGCGGAGCATTGATGAGATCCCCTCTCAGTCTGCTCTTCTCCAGGCTGAACAGCCCCAGGGCTCTCAGCCTTTCCTCAGCACAGGCATGCTCCAGTCCTTTGATCATCTTCATAGCCTTCTGCTGGACTCTATCTAGTATTTCTATGTCCTTCTTGAACTGGGGAGCCGTGACCTGGACGTGGAGGTGTAGTATTTCTGTGTGTCCTCAAGTACAACTGGCTCTATCATGATGGAGGGACAGGTTTCTGTGTGTTTGATTTGACCAGCTTAGACACCAGGGAGAGCCAGGGTGCTTGGCCTGTGATCTGTCCCATGGATGGGAGAAGTCACAGGGAACTTCTCTGCCAACAGGCTCCGTAGGCCCTTGCCAATGGCAACAGGCTGCTGATGGTAAAAAACCAACTGTGTGCTCTAGCTGCTGTGCCCTCAGGTGTCTCTGGTCCTGCTGTAGCCCTGGAGCTCTCCCTTGCATGTCTCCATAGCTGTTTCCTTCTCAGGCTTGGGGTAGCTTTGTCCTTCTATACAGCGGGCACCAAAACTCAACATTGCCTGTGCCACTGAGAAGCTTTGATCCAGCCGTGCCCATGCACCACACTGTTTTTGAGGAAGACCCAACTTTGGGATCCTTTTCAGGGTGCAGGGCTATAGTCCACTCCATCCAAGTTCTCTTTGTCCTAGCCACAGGAGGAGGAGAGCAAACCAGGGTTTCTCTCCCTCCTGGGACTCCTGCATGTCAGTGGGTGAGCCTGATTTTGAGAGCAGGATTTCTCCTTTTGCTTGGCTGACAGGGTAGACTTTGGGGAACCCAGTCGGGTCTCCGATTTAACCAAGGGTCAGACAGTGGAAGACAGACAAATTGTCAGCAGACAAATGGGGCAAGATTCCAAGAAATGGGGACCTATCTGCAGAGAGGATGGGCAAGCTGTGTCCTGCCCTCCACATCATCTCCTCTTGCCCTTTGCCCATCACATTTCCTTGAACCATAAACCTTCCGAGACACCAACATGCTCTTAATGTGTGCCCACGTGTTGCTTAGATGCTGGGGACCTTAAAATCAACTGTAGCTCCTACACTCTGCCTTAGTAAGGCAATAAATAGTAGATACATTAAAGGAGCGTTAGGATGCTCTGTTTTGTTGTGGTAGGGAACTGTAGGCTTCAGATTATGGCTTAAGAAAGGGTTGCAAAGGACATCGCACCCTGGGTGGGGATTAAACCCATCTCTTCTTTGGATCTACAGTCTTCATGCATAGATTTAAACATGAAGAATCTGCACGCTTCCCACAAGGCTGCCTTCATTCAATGCATAATTATTTTCTTGGCAGATATTTTCTTGCCCATATGGCAGAGAAATATTGATTGCTAGGGAAACCATGGAGCTGGGGTTGTTCTGCCACGCTGGAAGTGGCTGGAGAACCAGATTACCAGCAAGAATTGTTGTAGGTTGGTCTTTTCCTTTCCTTTGGGGCAACACACATTAGATTTAGCCCAGCGAAGGCCCATGGCACCCATAAGTGCTTTGAGAAGGCATGTGCAGTGCGTATGTCCCCCAGAGGGGTAGAGGGAAGCAGAGAAACTTGGGACAGGAGATTGAAACTTGGAAAGGAGCATTGCTGAGTTCAGTCCCTGCTTTCACAGACAACTTTTCAACGGGATCCAGTACACAGAACATTTAATCTTTACTCTTCACCCCCAAAACACCACCCTAATCATCCTACAGCACATGCCAGTACCAACACACCAACTGTAGTGTGGCACAGGACAAGGTTGAGGGAGATGGGGACGTTGCTAGTTTCTGAAGGTTCCCACAGCAGCAGAGTCTGCAGGCGTGCATGTCTCGTGCCTCTGGAGAAAACGTGCTCGTGCAGAAGCCTGCTGCACAAATGCTCTGGTTTTGGAGCGTTCCCATGGGAGGTAATTTTGCAGCTCCAAGGCACCAGCAGCCAGAGGAATGTCTGAGCCACGGGGAGAGGGACCACAGCCTTTCATGCATCTTTACAGCACCTGCTTGGGGTGCCTGCTGAAACACAGTCACGGTGGTCCTGGCACCCAAGAAAGGAATTTAGTGGCTCACTCCAGCTGCAAATGGGAAGATACTCCATGACGCTGTGGGTCTTCCAGGTGGGCTTGAGCTGCTACCCAGGGATGCCATTGTACCCTAAGATGAGAGGACAGGACTCCTGTCTGCATGGACCAAGTGGAGGCAGTGGTGGAGCTGCCGGGCCCAGCTGTAGCTTGGAGACTGTCCTTGATCCCACACTGCTATCCAGGAGATGGGAGATCTGGCTGGACCGGATTTCAGCATTATGGGACCTTCATGGTATCTCCCCAGGCTGCCTGCTCTGGAGCTGCATGGAGGAGTCGACCGTGGTGTCTGGCAGGCTGGACGTGATCTTGCGAGCTGCCAAATCAAAAGCCCAGTCCCAGAGAACAGAAATAAACTCCACGGGTGGGGATCTTCCGCAGGAGGAGGAAGGAGACAACCAGATGGGTTTTTGGAGTTTTCTTCCTTCCTTAATTTCTATAAACACAAAAAAGAAGTTGGACAAGGCCACAGGTTTATAGCCAGCCTTGGAAGAGCTGATATCCAGTGTTTGGGGGAAGTTTTGGTATTACAGTTGTTTCTCAGTGGGAGACATTCCCGTAAAGCTCCCCTGGACTTGGACACGGATATCATTAAAGCAGGTGTCTTTGTTTTTAAGAGATGCCGGAGCTCTGATGTTTCTTTTGTGTCTGAAACGAGTGTAAAATTGTCAGTAGGGCTCCTCTGGGCTGTTTGACTTCTCTTTCTGCAGACAGAGCTGCCTCCACCAGGCACTGCCTGCCCTAGAAGAGGTGAGTGCAGGAGGACCAGAATAGCCCCTGAAATCCCATACTATTTAGTAAAAAGCAGTGGTGGGAAGCCTTCTTTGACTCCCAAGTAAATCTCCACCTGTACCCAAGCCAACCCATGCTCTCCTCTCCTTTTTACCTCCTTTGGGCAGAGCATCTTCAGCCGAAGAGACCCGCATCAACCATCTTTTTGCTGCTTGATTTAGAGTGAGCGGTAACGGGTTATTTCAACCCTGGGAGAGGACTGTCCGTTCCTCTTGCACCTCGGTCCCTCCTCCCTCACAGTCCCCAAAAGAGCTTCTTTGAAGAAACAACCCCCGGCATGTGCAGAGTAGACCGTGAGAGGCAGATACGTCTTTCGGGTCTGGGTCCCAGCAGGGCAGTTTGTTGTTCAGTCCATATATCACTCCACATGGACCACAACATGACAACCCCATCATAATATTTGTGAGGAATCGCTTCCTCAGCATCTTATGTTACACTAACATCAACGTTTTAGAGTTGCAATGGGAGAGCGGGGGTTACATGTTGCTAGTTATAGGTCAGAAAACATAACAATCTGAATTCCTCCTTTTTTTTCATTAAAAAAATAACAAGTTACAGTTAACAGACTCTTTTATTATTGTTGGAGCTTGGAAGGGGAGGATTATCATGGCTTTGAAGCACATGGATCAGTGTTCATATTGTTTGCTCATGTGTTTGCTCAGATGTTGGCATCACGATTGGGCAAAGGCAAGGGTTGTCCCTCATGGAAGTACCTTATCCTGGGAGCTGGAAAGAGTTTCCCTCAACTCTTGGTGATCTCTGTGGAAGCCAAGGCTGCTTCACAGCTCACAATGGTTTAATGAAGGTCTTGTCATTGTCACAAAGTGGTGCCAACCTACTACTCAGTCCAGAGCATCCCAGGTGTGGACGCTTGGCTCCTGCCAGCTAGTGGCATAAGGGACTCATAAATATGTCATTTTGAGGAGTGTGGGTGCCTCTCTGATGTCTGTTCTGCCTTTGTAGTTGATGGAGATCTATTTAGCCAACCATTCCTGCAGATGATATTCAGTTGGTTAAATGTAAGCACCTGGTGGTGCTTTAGTGCCTAGAGCATGTCTGGAGTGTCTAAGATAATTGATTAAAGCTGCAGATGCAGACAAAGGCTTATGAGAGACTGTTGCCATTCTGCAGTGACAGCTGGAGCCCTGGTCAGGTGCTCTTAGGGCACCTCAAATGACTGGGCACCTCTGCTGGGCAACTGGGTGCTGCCCCAGGCAAATAGGCCCTCTGGGCTCCGCAGTCTTTTTGACTGGCCTCTCATATAATGGAAGCTCAGGCACCCAGTGCATTTGGAGACGCCTTCACAAAGGCACCTCAACTACATGCGTGAATCCAGGAGTGAGGCTTGGTCACTTTAATGTAGGTGTCTAGTGTCATGTTACACACTGCAGAACATCCCTGTTGTCCTCTGGATCTCAAGAAAGGTTCAGCTCTCCCTTTCTCCTGTATCACGGTTGCCAGACAGATGTCCCGTGGGATCTCACCAGGTTTCTGAGTTGAGGCCATTGACTCCACACAGGATTTAAAGACTTTTGAGCATTTAGACATACAGCATCAACAGAGACCCAGGGAACAAACCCACTATTCAGCCGTGCTCTGTTATCTGAAAATGCCTGTTTTTCTGGAGAGTCCTGCTGCAGATCACTCAGTGCTTATTTAAGTGCTACTCTTGTATGTGTAAATGTGCTCTGGTTGAGGAGCAGCAGTGATTCCAGACACTAGACACGTTGTCTGATACACCTTGTCCAAAAGACATACCCAGTTTTCAGATGTGGCCTAGGCCTGTGTGTGGGCACTTGTAGTACCCAAGTGTACCTTACTGGTGTACCTTACCACTCAAAGACCTCAGAACATCCAGGAGCCTGCAGTGGCACGTTGTAATGTGTCACAGTTGCAACAAGAGTAGCTAGAGATATTAACCCTGAATTTCGCACCTGGCCAGACACCAATCTGTTAATGCTAAATCTACCCCTACATCTCTCCCATGGTTGCCCCTGCATCTGATGTTATTTCTCCAACATGTGAGGTATGGGTAGGTCTAAAGGACAGACACTGTCTAATCCCTGTCCTGTCTCTGCTGTGAAAGGCAGGAGTTTTCTGCCCAAATGTATGTGTCTTAAGTGTAGTGGTTGACATCCGAGTTCATCATCTAAATGCCTGCTACAACCCAGGGAAAGGACCAGCCTCACCCTGGCATTATTTGTGCGATACCAGGGCAAACAGCTGGCTTAGATGATCTGTTCTTCAGACGTGCCTCTTCTTTGCACTACAGCAACTCCAGGCACCTAGTTCAGATGTCAAGGGCTCATCAACCTGCTCGTAGACATCTAGTACAAGGTGATGGCCTAGAGTATCCCCTACAGTCTCCAGCTTCCCATACAGGAGGGCATTTGTGTCCTGTAGGTCTGGGGTCATATCCACAAGCTCCAAGGTTTTGTAAATCACAGAATCACAGAATAGTTTGGGTTGGTAGGGACCTTAAAGATCATCTAGTTCAAACCCCACTGCCATGGGCAGGGACACCTCCCACTAGACCAGGCTGCTCAAAGCCTCATCCAACCTGGCCTTGAACCCCTCCAGGGATGGGGCATCCACAGCTTCTCTGGGCAACCTGTTCCAGTGCCTCACCACCCTTACAGTAAAGAATTTCTGCCTGAGATCCAATCTAAATCTCCCTTCTTTCAGTTTGAGGCCGTTACCCCGTGTCCTATCATTGCACTCCCTGATCAAGGGTCCCTCCCCATCCTTCCTGTAAGCCCACTTTGAGGACTGGAAGGCTGCTATAAGGTCTCTCCGGAGCCTTCTCTTCTCCAGGCTGAACAACCCCAACTCTCTCAGCCTGCCAATGTATCGTGCGTTGAGCTGACCATGTTTTTATTATGCAATATCTTTACTTTTTCTCCTAATATCTTCCATTTTTTCTCTGTATTGTTACTTGACTTAGCTCTGGTGGAGGAACAAAAGAAACCACCACTTGACTTGAGTATGGGCTTACCACGGACTCAGACCTCCATTTCCATTTTTTTCCATCGTTCCCATAAAGGCAAAGGGGAATAGGTGGCAGGACTCTTGGCTTTTACTCTGGCCCCTGTCACGAGCTCCTGGAAATAATGTAACCTCAATTTCCTTATCTGCCGCATGGCAAAGATAGCGCGACTTCGCCTGGGGTTAGCAGCAGTTCTAACGAATGTTCGTACAGTGTTTGGAGATATTCGGATGAAAGGCACTACAGAGCTATTAAGTAGTTGTGTTATTTATTGTGCTTTCCCAAGTGTGTCTGCTTAGCAATGTAGTGTGTAAGTAGTGTTATTCTAGCACCCCCGTTGACATGCAACCTACCGCACTCCCCACGTCCCTCTGGAAATGAATATCCTCCATGCAACTTCACGGCACTGCAGGTAGAGCGCTCAGGCTCATCTTGTTTCATAAAACACACTCACCTGCTTTTTCACTCTCCTAGGCTGGTTTTCCCCCAGGAAATCTGTTCAGTTCAGTTGAATTTGATCGAGACAGGACTAAAATTAAGTTCTTCTGAGCCGCATTTCTGGAATTGGACAAGACTCTTCTTTCTGGTGCTCTTGAATACCATGCTATAACTTCTCAAGGGCAGCAGGGAATAAAGTGAAAAGACTTTGATTTTTTACAGTTTTCCGATTGGAACAATTTCGTATTTTTCGGTCTCATTTGTTTTCATTACTTTTATGTTTAGTACAAGGGAGAGAAGCAGGCACTTCGTGATGCAATTCATTTAACTTACTGACAGAGTCTAGGTGGAGATGAATCGTGTCCAAAATATGCTTTTGATGACATCACCGAGCAATTCAAACCTCCCGTCTAGAGGAAAATATCCTACTTTTTTTTTTTTTTACTGATGTCACCATCAGGATGGTTGGCAGTTTTGAAGCCACCGCCAGTTTTTAACACACCTGGCACTGGTTGCTCTGTCCTTTGCGCTGGGCTGAGTACCATTTTGAAATGGTTTCTCTCCTGGTTGTGATGCAGACACTGCATCTAGTGGCTGCAGCATGGAAAACGCAATTTGAAACCATGTGAAAATGTGCTTTCTGGAAGAATTTCCAGTGCTTTCTACTCGGATATTTCTTGACAGACTGGACATACCAGAGGGAATTACCTTTCTAGCAGGGTTTCAGTGGACTCAAATCCAGACAGAAACTAGAAGAACAAGGAATGGCAGCAAGCAGAGTCTGGTTGTTATGGATTTATGTCTCAAAGTTGATGGCTTGTTAAATTGATTTATTTTTAAGATTGTCCATTGTTTTCTGTTGCACCTTTAGAATTCCCTTGGGTTTTTGTACAGTTTTTCTACTGCAATCTGCTATGTACATCAGTTGCCCTGTAGAAATCAGCTAATAGGATAAAAATTAAGAAGAAACTGTTTAGATTGAAGTCACTCGTTTCTCTGAATCTTTATTTTAATGTGGAAATAGGAACATAATTTCTTTGGAGACCTTCAGCTTTCTATCAAAGCTGGTTGAAAAATCAACAGGTGGAGAAATCTGTGGGGGACAGATAGATGACAGACTGAATGACCACATAGATCTAATTTCCAGGGGACATAAAAAAGATTATATAATAAAATGGTAAAGTGAACTCACGAGTGGTTCCCTTGCTGTATTTCCTGTGCTGAATGGAGAAGCAGCAAATTGTGGAAAATTTAAGCCAGGTCTGAATTTGGGGACTGAGGCTATATTTCAAATAATTTTTATTTTTTTTAAACAAGTCTTGATTAGACAAACTTTTCATAGATTTTGAAGAACTTCCTTTAGTGCCAAGTGTATCTAATTTGTCCATCATATGCTCATCACCAGAAGAAATTTGAATGAGTTGTCCAAGTGGTGAGGGAAGGGAGGATATTACAAAATCCTAATCATTGAGACTTTAGTGAATATCCTAAAGCGAAGGAATAACCTCCCCAGTGCAGAGCAGGAGTTGTCCTGGTAGAAGACATCAGCAGTGTTTAACTTAGCACAATTAATGTTCTTGGAGGACTGGGGCTGGGGTGTGAGATTGACCATAGAAACCAACAGTACAGGCATTTCGTTGCCATGTCCCTGTGCCTGATAAAATGGGAAAAGGCCTGATTTGGGGTTTTTCATCCGCTCAGTAAGACCAGTGGGTGCTACTGTAGGTTGCTTCCTTGCAAGGAGGAAGATAACAAGCTAGGAGGAGGCAACCTGGGACAGCGGGAGAAGTAATACCACAATGGAGAAAGGCTTGAGACCTTTGTGTTGGAAGAGCCACCTTTGGGGATACCTTAAAGGAAATGCAATTTCAGCCCGATATTGACCATCCAAAGGAGTTTCAAGCTGCTGGGGGCCAAATGTTTTGGATGTGGAGGCAGACCCCTGCAGGGATTAGACCCTTCCAGCTGGTTGCCCTCTATCCTGGGACCTCAGGCTTCACCTGCAGCAATGGGAAATGTGCTGGGTGCCGAGAGCTTTATTTAGGTGCTCAGCAAAATGATGTTTGGACAGATAGGATTACCTTGTTGCTCTTGGTATGTGAAGTTCATACTTTATGTGGCATATTTTTCACCCCCCTTCCCTCTCGGAGGAGGGGGAAGGGAACAGTAGGAGGGAAGAGAAAGTGGAAGGCAGGAGAGGGGGGATGCAGACAAGGGAGGAGGTTGTGTGGGGCGCGTCTTCCCAGCTTGAGTGATTTATTTTTCTGCTGGGAAACATTGAAACTTCCAAGTCAAAATTAATGGGACAAAAACACTTTCCAGGTGCTCAGAAGTGCAAAAGTACAATAAATCAAGGGGTTAGTCTACAGGAGGAAGCTCGCAGGCGAGGGAGAGGAAAACAGGCAGAAGAGCAGACTCCTGAAGCTGTGTCTCCTCTGATGTGTCAGATGGTCTTCAAGCTCCTGTGGTGCAGTGAGGACATGTTTTGAGCTGTACAAGGGACTTTCTTGGGCTGTTCCAGCCTGATGGCGGAGGAACCTGGTGTAGGAGCTCGTTGCCTGTGTTTGAAGTGCAATTAATAAGATATGACACATCTGGAGAGGGACAGGAAGGACTGAGAAGAAAAAACAATAAAGGCAGATTCACCAGGTCTCTACTCATTTTCACCCTGGTATCCCAGAGCTGTAGACCAGCTCTCTGCTGACATCCCAGTATTCTCCAAAATTACATTTTCTCAGCTCTTCTTGAAGAGGGACAGAGCCACCCTTAGGGCAGATGGCCCAGACATGAGATCTGGCTCTGAATTCCAAATTGTCCTCCTAGTGGTGAGGAGGATGAGTTGCATTAAGCTTCTACCCTTGTGCAGGGAAGCGAGGGGCCATCCTGCCTAGCTGATGAACCTGCATCAGGGCACATGTGGCTTCATGTCATGAGGGGATGTGACACCTTTGGCATCAGCAAAGCGCTTTGGAGCATGCTTAATTGTAAGCTCGTAGACTTTGTTGCCCCATAGCATTCAACATTGGGCACGTGTTTGAATCCATTGCTGGTGTGCTGAAGGGATGGCTTCATTGTCAGTTTGTGACCGGTTTCCTCTGCTGCAAGCTTCTGGGCAGCGTGGTTAGCTCACCTGCAGTTACTGATCACCAAAGGGACTCCTGGTCCAGGGCAGTGCTGGCCTTTTTCATCTCTAGTATTCACTTCACAAGAGCTCCCTCAGTGCCCATCATCCCAACAATGCGGGCCTTGGTCTGACATCTCCACTAATGATTTTTTTTAAAAAAATTTATTTTTTTTTAACCAGAGAACACGTTTCTCGAGTACAACTGTGGTTCTCATTAGAAGAATTTGCAATGTCATGTGGAAAATGGGTCTTCTGAACGCTTGGAAAATGAAAGCAGCTAGACTGTGTCTTTGTGGAAACAGTTCCCCATCTTTTTCATACATCGCCTCCACCAGTTATTCTTATTTCTTATTATTTATTTCTTATTATTAATTATATTTATGTGTTATGTATTATTATTTCTATTGTGGTAACACCTAGCAACTTTGGGGCAGCTCTGGCCTGCGCCGTGCTAGGTGCTGTGCAAACATACAGGAGAAATCCAGTCTCGAATTTCTTTTCTATTTATCTCAAGCTATCCTGGGCTTGGCCCCAGGGAGTGTATTATCAATTAGTCGACTTGCTGACAGCTGTACTGCACAATGAGTCAGTTCCCTACTTGAGATGAGCCATTGGTCAATTAAACTAATAGTGAAAATCTCTGGGCATAAGAAAGGAAACATTTATGAGCTAATGTTAAGTGTGCGAAGGCTAAGGGAAATAAAAACCCTCTACAATTGTAACAGGGGAAAATGAGAACCGAGGCTCATTAATAAACAAAGAGCAGGATGTAATTAATAAATGCCTCTAAACCCACTAGAATATGGAATTCCTTTCCAAATATGTCATTAGCAAGAAAAATAAAGAGAAAAATTAAGCTGATAAGGACGGGCTTGGAAAGTTTGAAAGTATACAAATCATAGGGCCCGGCTGACATTTATCCTGCTTGTTAAAGGGATTTAACTAAGGAGTTAAGGAATCACTACAGAGCGGTGGAAATGTGGCCACAGGATAGAAAAGCAAATGGTCATGGTACAAACACAGCAGAGAGAGATGGTCCCTGGTCAGAGGGGAGGGCATCTCTGGTTCTGATCTGTGGCATGATCCCAGGATGAGATTTGTAATGCGCAGGGAAAAAAAAGAAAAAAAATTCTTGATCTTCCAACCTTTGGTAAAAAAAAAGCAACCCAGCTCTGTTACAAAACAACCATATTGGTCAGATTTACAGTGGGGAATAATGATTTAGAAAGGAAGCACATTATGGTTTAAAACTACTTCTAACTATCAGTAGGTCAGGCGCTTCACAACTTTTTCATGTCTTGGGCTTTATGTTCACACTCACTTATGGTGCCTCTTTGCTGCATGGGCCCCAAAAGCTCTCCCTTTTATCTTCTTGAGATGTAACCCCGGGCGGGGTGTAGAAGAACCCCACCAGTCCCAGATGTCAAAGCCCTTGAGGAACGTCGTCTCCTGAACTTCATTTGCTCATGTGCCTTGATGAATCCAGTCTCTGGCCAAGAGAGAAGCGTACCTCTGAGAAACCTGAAATGGGCAGCAGATGCAAAACCTGGCATGGGGGACCGCCTGACGCCGATTGAGGGATGACAGGCTTTGAAATGGAGGAGAGGCAGCTCACGTCGGATGAGGCACAGATGGGGGAATCTGAGGAGAGCTGCTCGGGGAGGAAGAGACGTGATCAAAGACATACTCGCTCAGGATGAATATCAGCGGGACGGGATGGCATTTGTCAAGATCAGAGGAAAAGAGGTTCCTGCACAAGGGTTTGGTGGTGCAGATGGGTTGGGAAGGGCAGGCTGCAGAGGCAGCATGAGTAAGGCGACGAGCCAGAGTTGAGCATAAATGCAGGGGACGAGCTGACTCTCCACTAGTTAACATACTTAAATCCAGCAGTTATTTTCCCCTTCAAAAGCCATGCTCTTGCTCGATCATGAATTATCACTCCGTGGCATCGAGGTCTGCAGTGAGATTGCATGGTGCTAGAATTCAACCTCTGCCCTGCAAATCTATGCATTTGCTGAAGGTCAGTGCTCTGCTTTAGTCCTCCCTGGGTTTTTTTCCCTATTTTCTTTTCACTGGGAGCAGAATCAGCCCCGCAACTGTCTAGTCCAGCTTTTTCCCAGTACACAACACAAGTGACAATTTTCTGGCAACTTATCTGGGATATTTTTTTAGCAGTCTTGTTCTCTTTCTTTTTTTGGACTTTAATATGCATTTCAAATCTTCACTGCAAAATGCAAAAAAGTAGATAAAGAGACAATTTAGATGGGTAATATACAAACCTAACAGAAGATGGAGAAGAGAAACAGTAACAAATAAACCTAAATAAAGAGTCAAACTCTTAATAAATTACGTCCGACCACCAGACAACTGTAGCAAAGCAGCCAAATTAGCTGCCATACCCTGATGTTGATAGTCTAGATAAAATAGTAAAACAAATCTGGACCAAAGAGAGGCTCTCAGCAATGGTACAACAGTTTGCTTTCTATCCGAGGCAAAAATAACATGTAATCATTTAATACAATTTCTTCAAATAAACTTCATTTTGAGATAATGACTTCCAGATGGATGAAGGTTTATAAACATCTCTGCCACATGATACATTCCCACTGGGTAACAGAGAGGATAAGAGAGCGATTTAGTCACTGGGTCTACACCAGTAAATTAAATGTACCCAGTGCTGATCTCCAGCCCCGAGGCCAAACAGCAAGGAAGGGCCTGTGTCCATATTGCTGTTCCCTCTTGCCATCCGAAACCAGGTGGCTGCTTCTGAACTGCCTGTTGGGAAGAATCCCTGGCTTGTGCTGCCTCCTGAGCTGTGCGTGGGAGGTGTCCATGGAGCAGTCTGGTGGTCCAGGCCTGACTGGTGCCAAGAGCATCCTAAAAATTAAACCATTTGGAGAAAGGAACTCTCATGCCTGGGAATAATCCCAGGTGCTGTTTGATTTACCCATATGGACACAGCCTAAGGGAAACTTTGCAGGAGACCCCACAACCCTTTCTGCATCAACCAATACCCTCCTTGAAACTATTTTGGAAGCTCATCTAAGGCTTCAGGGCTGGATTATCATGGCCAGCTTTGAAAACGTGGAAGCCCACATAAAAGATCAAGTCACAAATGGTCGTGCTCAAAGCCAAGGCAAGAGCCTGTTCAAGATGTCCATAGAGTTCGTTAACTAATAGCCCAGCACCTTTTTGGATGAAAAACTAGCCTTGAGCTCCTTGGAGCCAAAGCTGCTAGTCAGGCTGTCAGTGTTACACATGTATTTGATTGCTTTGTTGGGTTGGGGCCCTGCAGAATCAGCGCGAGGAATGCGAAGGAAACAATGGCACTTCGCGCTTAGTGTGGAGAATTTTGAGTGTTATTAATTATTTTTCATTTTGCTGGTTAGCATTAAGAGACAGAGGGCTGAAACAAATCCAGGCAGAAATCAGCCACAGTTATTAGTGTCTCAAATCTTTGTCTTGTAGGCTTCAGTCTGGTTAAAACAACAGGGGGAAAAAAAAAAAAGCTAGACATGTTTCAGATGAAGGCCCCCGAGGTATGTGGGATTTTAGATAAATGGCCTGGGTTGGGTCCAGCCCTAATTATTTCCCTTTAAATCCTCAGATATTTCCCCCCCCCGCCCCCGTTTACAGGGGATTGTTAGTTTGTCTCTTTTGCCTCACTTTTATCCGTACCTCCTGCCATGACAATACCTCTATAGGTCCCACAGCTGAAATCTAAATGATCCATGGAGACAGTTGGATTTCTTCAAGGATCTGATAGAAAGTTGGTATGTTTCTATCTTGCCTTGCTTGGTTTTTCACCTGGTGGGTTGGGAGGGGAGTCCTGAGCTTCCAGGATCCCACATCTTGGGCAAATGGACTGCTGTGGAGCTGTGACCAGGGGTCCCATTTCCTAAGCTCTTCTGCTCTCCAGAAGTCCTTGCAGTCCATGGATGTCTACCAGGACTCCCATGTTGCCAGGTCCTCTGCAACCAGGCTGCTTTTAGCCTTTCAAAGCAGGAGTTGTGGGAGAGATGTAGCAATGGCTTGAAGTCCCAAAGTTTCCCAGTCTCTCAGGGCTGCACGTTTCCGGGGCTCTGGGGCAGCCCTTTGGTGGTGAGGGGTTCCAGACGTTCTGTTGACCTGGTCCACATAAAAGCATGAAACCCAGCACGTTTCAAGATGCTCAGGTAATCACTGAAAGAGGAGATAGGCTTTGGGATGATATTTTTAACTTCATGAACAGATGTAAACAGTAGATCTTGAAATGAAGGGTTATTGGTGGCTTAGAACCCTAACTAGGTGTGATGAGACAGCGATACCCATTATGAATCCTCCTGATTCTGAGCCACAGATGCTGACAGAAGACATTGCAGAGGTTGGCTGAGAGAAGGTCAGAAACTCATTTTATTATATTTCATGTAAGTGGAAAACAAGGCAAAGGACAAGAAAAGATAGGCTTTTGGTTAAAGGCCCTGCAGAGTCTAATGGACTGCAGGGTTATTGAATGCAACCTGACTTCATCCCATCTGAAATGGGGCTAGACCTGAAGTTACACTGTCTCCTTGCTTAGGATTATGAATACCATGAGCTTCACGGGAAGTTGATGCAAAGGATACAGGTGCTGCGGTGGGTGCCACGTTTCTAATTTAGCATTTTTTAAATATTATTATTTAAATAATATTATATTGTTTTAAATATTTATAATTTAAGGACAGCTAGAATGGGGGGCATATAAGGAAGCTGTCCGAGCAGCAAGAGACCTGGTGAGAAAAGCTAAAGCTCAGTTAGAATTAAATCTAGCCAAGGAGATCAAGGGAAACAGCAAAAATTTCTATAGGTACATTAATGGTAAGAAGAAACTAGGGAGGGTGTGGACCCCCTCAGAAAGGAAACGGGGGAGCTGTTGGCAAGTGATATGGAGAAGGCCGAGGTTCTCAACAACCCTTACTCAGTCTTCACTGGCAAGGGCTCCAGCCGCACTCCCAGAGTCACAGAAGACAATGGCAGGGGTTGGACAGAGCTGCCCATCGTAAGCGAAGATCAGGTTTGTGACCATCTGATGGACCTGAAAGTGAACAAGTCCATGGGACCCGATGGAATACACCCACGGGTACTGAAGGAACTGGCGGATGAGGTTGCTAAACTGCTCTCTATTATATTCCAAAAGTCATGGCAGTCTGGTGAAGTCCCCACTGACTGGAAAAGGGGAAACATAATCCCCATTTTCAAAAAGGGAAAGAAGGATGAACCAGGGAACTATAGGCCAGTCAGTCTCACCTCCATGCCTGGTAAGATTATGGAGCAGATCCTCCTGGAGGCGCTGCTCAGGCAGAAGAATAATGAAGAGGTGACTGGGTACAATCAACACAGCTTCACCAAGGGCAAATCGTGCCTGACAAACCTGGTGGCCTTCTCTGAGAAGGTCACAAAATCAATAGACAAGGGGAGAGCAACTGACGTCATTTACCTGGACCTGAGCAAAGCCTTTGACACTGTCCCGCATGACATCCTGGTCTCCAAGCTGATAAAATATGGTTTTGATGGACTGACAACTCAGTGGATAAAGAACTGGCTTGACGGCCGCACCCAAAGAGTGGCTGTCAATGGGTCCATGTCCAAGTGGTGGCCAGTGACAAGTGGAGTCCCTCAAGGATCAGTACTGGGACCGGTCTTGTTTAACATCTTCGTCAGCGACATGGACAGTGGCATAGAGTGCACCCTCATCAAGTTTGCCAATGACACCAAGCTGTGTGGGGTGGCTGACACGCTGGAGGGAAGGGATGCCATCCAGAGGGACCTTGAGAGGCTGGAGAGGTGGGCCCATGCCAACCTCATGAAGTTCAACAAGAGCAAGTGCAAGCTCCTCCATCTGGGTCGGGGCAATCCCAAGCACCGATACAGGCTGGGCAGTGACTGCCTTGAGAGCAGCCCTGAAGAAAAGGACTTGGGGGTGCTGGTGGATGAGAGGCTCAACATGAGCCGTCAGTGTGCACTAGCAGCCCAGAAAGCCAATCGTATCCTGGGCTGCATCAGGAGAAGGGTGGCCAGCAGGTGGAGGGAGGTGATTCTCCCCCTCTATTGAACCCTCGTGAGACCCCACCTGGAGTACTGCATCCAGTTCTGGAGCCCCTACTACAAGAGAGATACGGACATGCTGGAACGTGTCCAGAGAAGGGCCATGAGGATGATCAGAGGGCTGGAGCACCTCTCCTATGGGGACAGACTGAAAGAGTTGTTCAGTCTGGAGAAAAGAAGGCTCCGAGGAGACCTTATAGGGGCCTACCAGTATCTTAAGGGGGCCTACAAGAAAGCTGGTGGGGGACTTTTTAGGATGTTGGGTAATGGTAGGACTAGAGGGAATGGATTAAAACTGGAGATGGGTCGATTCAGACTGGACGTTAGGAAGAGGTTCTTCACCATGAGGGTGGTGAGGCACTGGAACAGGTTGCCCAGAGAGGTGGTGGAAGCCCCATCCCTGGAAGTTTTTAAGGCCAGGCTGGATGGGGCTCTGAGCAACCTGACCTAGTGGGAGATGTCCCAGCCAATGCAGGGAGGTTGGAACTAGATGATCTTTAAGGTCCCTTCCAACCCTAACAATTCTATAAATTCTGTGAAATATCTCACCCCCAAACCTGAAGCTTGGTGGGCCTGGCACAAAGGAAAAGGGGAGGGTGGTTGTTTAGAGACGGTGACATTTGCCAGTTCCACAGCAAAGGGTGTCAGTCCAAAGGCAGATTGAAGTTCCTGGATATCTGAAGGGGAAGTGATGAGGATTTTCAATGGCTCTGCCCATTTTCAGGAGCAGCTCCAAAGGCTTCAGGTCTGAGGCACCTAACGAATACCTGCTATGCTCTCCTCTTCTCAACTGAAGAGACAGCAGAGGCTGAGACAGCTCATCTTGGGCAGGATGGGAGCCATGTTTCCAGTTGGGAGAGCGGAGTATCACCAGTTCCCAGTCTGACCCCATGCTGAAATTCAGAACCATGCACAGATTGTTTCTCGAAAACGTTTAACTTTGACTGTAAGAACAGCCGTGGACGAGTCTCTGTTGCTGGTTATACTTCAATGTGTTTCTCATCAGTTCATATTCCAGCTACACTTGACAACCATCTCATTAAACGTTAAACCCTGTGTGTTTTCATCTCGAATTCTTCTTGAGAGTATCAGCTCCACCGCTGCCAAGCTGGATGCCAGGTCTTAGGCAGGTGGGAGAAGCCACAAGTCAATTGTGCTGCCCTTGAACTGTGTATCCCAGCAGTACCGTGGAAGTCTTGCTCAACCAGCTCTGCATGCCAAAATCTCCCCAAGCTTCCTCCTTCACCCTCCATTGACACGGCAGATGCTTTTGGGCACCTTCCCAGTTTCATCAGGTCAGTTCTCAGAAGGCTGGAAATCTCTGTTTCCCATATAGTCCCCCCAAAATGTAAACAAATATCATCTGTGTTGGAGCTGAGCAGTGGAAGTGTGTGTGTCCTGTTATAGATTCATGTTTACATTATTACTGGGAGAAGATTAGGTGGTTTCTTCTTTTTACATTTTTTTAGTTTTCTTGCATGTCCCATGGTTTTGCAACACAGAGTAAATACTGGGACTCCTTTGAAAAGGAGAAGCGGCTTAGAGAGGCCTCAAGCTTCCTCTGCTCTGTCTGGATTTTGCAAGCCAAAGGTTATCTATCCTCCACCCCAACATCTCTTCCATGACCGGGATTTCTCTATCATTCCTTCTCTCCAGCTAACCCCTGCTGGATGTTCAGTGGTCCCACCCTATGCTGGTGTAACAAAGGTGACTACTGAGGTTGATTACACTGTGCTGCTGCAAATGCACTGGATGAACTCTTTCCTATGTGTCTTACGCAGCTCCTCTCTGTCCTTAGAGACTTCACTGTCCCCGCAGTAACAGCAAGCACGTGAATACGTTGCTTAATGAAGATACAACCAGACCAATGTACTTGCTAATCAAGCCAGCATCCCAAGAGCTGGCAGAAGAACTGAATGCTCTTGCTGAGTCAGCATGTGGGCCATGAATATTACTTTCCATTGAACGCAAGCGTAACTGCTGCCAAGTCTGGGCCAACTCTTCAGCATCGCTGAAACCAGACGAGTATTTGGATTAAGGTTCCAGTTGCAGGCGAGAGTCCTGCAGATCTTCTTGCTTTCTTGTTTTGTTTTTCACCAGTGAGCCACTAAGCCCTGGCAGTGATCTTTCCAGTTGGAAAAGGACTCAACTGATCCAGTTTGTGCAAGAACCTTTCAACCTAGGAATCAGTGCATCTCCTGCCTGTTGAGTCAAGCTTCTTACAGAGGAGAGCCTGTTGTGCTGTTGCAGGGGTGGTGGAAAGGGGAGGGATAAACTCTTCAGGACTGCTGTGACCTTCGGAGAGCCTGGGAGCAGGGAACGGGTGGCTTTGCCTTGTTTTGTTTGCATTGGAGAAGGTGGGAGTTGATTTTGGTCTTGACACTCACCCTGCTACCAAAAGGGTCAGAAAGCCACCAGTCAAACTTCACTGGAGACCAAGGGGGGCAAGAAAAGTGATGTCTTCTGAGACATAGGCCAGTGTGTGAGATTTGCAGCCAGGTGATGGAGCCCGGAGGGAGGCCTTGCGTGGCAGAGGCGGCATGGCCAGGTCATGCTGCAAGACTGACTTTTACAGCTGTCAGCTAATCTCTCTATCTTTGGGGATAGAGTAGGAGGAGGTGAGAATGACCTGTAACTGGAGGAGGACAATGACCCATAAACCTTCTCTTCTGACAGCTTGCTGGAGTCAGTCCATTGTCTCTTGAAAGGAGCCACCTTGAAGGCAGCTCCTTCTTGAACCAAGTGCCTCTTTCCCCTTTTTTGGAAGAGGGAGGGACGCAAAGATGCTGCATCTGTGGTGTTAGGACCACGTCTGTGTTTCCCCCATAAATGCGTTTCATCAGAGAATTCTTCTGTGCCCAAAAAAATGTTCCCCTTGAACTCAACCTTTTTTTGATAAAAATTTAGTGTATTTGCTAAATCACTAAGATTCACCCTTTTAGCGAATCTTCATGATTTCTCAACTCCACAGAAGGACATACTCCCCAAACCAAAGACAGACAAGTATCAGCCCTAGTGTAGGTGATCGCCCCAAGCCTGGGGAGAGCAGGGAAGGGGGTAATCCTGCTTTACCCTGGGACCCTTGCTGTCAGTTTCCTGTAGTGCAGATGGTTGCCATTCCCACTAATCCAGGGGAGCTTTTCTTGTTCTCTTTCTAGTGGTGTTTCATAACATATAGGGAAATACTCATTGGAGCAGGGAGAATGGAAAATTTCAAGAACGATCAGATAAATTCTCCACGAAAAAATTATCGCGGAAAATGTTAACAAATGGAAATTTGATGTAAAAAGTTTCATTTGGGGGGAAAAGGTCATTTTATAACTAAAAGTTTTTAATAAAAACTATTCCTATGCCTTTCCCTGCCTCTGTTGCTGGTGCTCCTGCCCATCAGCATCTATTCATCCAAACCAGCTTCTTGTTTCAGCCTCGTGCATCCTCAGCATCAGTGAGGATGGCACCTTTGAAGTCTGTACCCCCAGTCACTGCTGGTGGGAACGTTGCCTCTGTCCTTCAGGGGGCACATTGCATGTGGGTGGGGATGACCCAAAGATGGTTCCTTCTCATGGATATGCTAACCCATATAAGTCTGCCATGACTTGGCAGGAGGGAGTGTGTGAACATAGACCTCGGAGTATGGCTCCACCTGGCAAAGCTGTGTCATGTCTTGAGCCCAGACTCCTTTTAGGCAAACCGTGGATGAGGTAGGGCTTTTAGCCAAGCTTTAGGGTGCACCAAGGAACAACTTTGGTGCATGCTACCCCTTGTATCCTTCTCATACAAGCAACAAGGGCAATTCACTGTGTCCAGCCACCATCATTTACCCCAAGGGCCCTTGGGCATCATGTGTCTGATGCCCAGCAGATAGTTGGCCATAAGGTCTTTGGAAGGTTCATGGGTTTGGACCATGGATATGGGCTAACACTACACATTTGGTAGAGTTGATGAAGTGGGAAGGGTACTTCAGCCTGGGTACATCAGCATGGCCATGCCTGCTAAGTTGCGTGAATATGGTGGTAAAGAAGCACATGGGCTTTATCAGGATCACAGGATGCAGCCCCTGCTTCTCTCCCAGCTTTGTCGTTAGCTCTCTGTGTGACCCTGGACTACTCTGCTCAGCTTCTTTATCTGTCAGACTGGGACAATAATGATGGGCTACCTCACAAGTGGAGTTTACGAGTTCACCTCCGGACCCATTGCCCCAGCAGAGTGTTATGGGGCAGTTGGGGTCATTAAAAACCTGATGGAGTTGTTTTTGTGTTTTGTCTTTGCAAGAGTACACGGGGCACTACCCCAGGAGTCCTGGCAAACCTTCCAGCTTCCTTTCTGCTATCATGATGAAAGGGGACATGTCAGCCCTAGAAAATGTGTGTTAAGCAAGAAAGAGGAGACTGCTGGGAAAGGACTTCTTTTCTGCAAAATTAGTTTTGCTGAGTTTACAAGGTGTCGAAGGCTATTAATACTGCATGCTTTGGTACCATGAGATTGTAAACAAAGTTTCAATATGCCTTTCTACAGAGCCACTTATCAGCCTCCATCTTTTTCCCCTCTGGCTTTTTTCCACAATTTTTTTTTTTCCTTTTTTTCCTCCTTCTCATTCTTTTGCTTTGTCTCCTGGATTTATTCCCATTCTCTAGGTTGTCTTATTAATTTTCCTCTTTCTCAAAGAAAAAAACAGGCTTGTGGGCTGGAGACTTTACAACATTTCTCTCATAGTCCTGGATTTAAAACGCCTAGCCGGGGGTCTATAATGTACTGACATGGAAAGACTAGACTTATTATTGAACTAATAATCTAGGAATTTTTATGAACTTCAGAGCTCTGCAATCTTTTCTAACCACATGGCACGGGCTGCTGAGGTATTAGCAGGCATCGGTGAAAAGCTACTGTGGCTGGACACGCCAGCTTTGTCAACACCTGGGAGCAGGGCTGCGAAGATGAATGAGCTGAGGCGGCGGGTGGATAGAAATGGGATGGACACAACAGCCCTAGATAAGACCTGCTTCCTCCCAAGTCTGTACCTCGTGCATTAGTCAGGTTATAGCCCCCAAACTATAAATTTGGGTATCAGAATATATCTTTAATAAAATGGGTTTGCTAGGAGTCGGGGGTGCAACTGTATATGTGCCGCCTTCTCTGCTTTGACCACTGCTACATGTGAAGTTGGATGGATCCTCGACCCAAACCAACACAGCTGTATTTGTGTTCTTATGACAGACTGAGCTGGTTAAGATGGATGTTGGTACATCTCTCATTTTAACATCTTTTCTCATGTTAAAGACTAAAAGCCAGGATTTTCAGATGTGACTGATGATTTGGAGTATTTGTCTTGAAGGTCTTATAAGGAATGATCTTTTAAGAGTGTTTACATTGGGTTGGTTTAAGGATCCATCTAACTTGGTATCTAGGAGTACTTTCCAGCAGCCACAATATGCGAAGATGCTGTATTGCTTACAAATATCTTTGTCAGTCATTTTAAATTTGACATGAAGTGTATTCAGTCGGCATTCACAACCACTGCATTGCTCACTTTCCTACCCAGTAAAATGCAATGCCCCAGCTTGAGTCCGCTCATTACATTCCCAGAGCGTAATTTCAAATGGTGCATGAAACATTTTGCTCCTTGCTCTGGACACCTGGGCAGCCGCGTTGTTTGGTGCTAGGCAGCCCCACATTTTGTTCAGGAGGCAGAGGTACCTTCGTGGTGATCTCTGCATGGTTTTGCAAAGCTTTTTAATGTCCTTCAGGGTGAAAGTTGCCAGTGGGAAGAAAGATACACAACTATTTGTGTCTCAGTTTAAGGCAGACAGTTGGTCTTCTGTAATGTGATTTATATCATTGTGTGAGCTGCCATTGTATGAGATGTTTTTTTCCGCTGCAAGGCATTTGTGAGACCTCCACCCTTTCCATTTTTTGCCTGCCTGTCAATCTGCTTATCTTTCCATTTTATTTAAACACTGGTTTTGACAATGCCTCTTCTCGGAGATTGAACACACCAGGCCAGTCTCCGTGTTCCCCAGGTGGTAGAAGAACATTGGCTGCCCTGAAGTCACCTGGGGGAAAACAAAGAGGAGGAAAAACTCGCTATCTCCCTGTGATGGATTACTAACCCATCCCTGGGATATTCCAGAGAGAACAGACACGCAGCCCATGCTGAGGATGAATTACTGGATCCTATTATAACAAGAGGATTTAAAAAAAAAGGAGAACTTCTCTGGATAATCAGCACCAGCTGCCACTTGCAGGGTACCCCCATCTTCCAGGCGAGCCGCAGCTGTGATTCATGCCACGTCCCACGTTGTTGCCTGCCTTTAACATCTCAACAATATGACATGTTCTGCTTTACTACATGCATATTTCTTCCTTACGTGTGAGTTTCCGGCTGCTCACCAAAGATGTAACTCATCCATGAGGAGGACGACGGACGAGGGTGTAGGGGGGAAAAGTTTCCGGTGAGTGTCCGGATGGGAGACATGGATCTTCTTTTCTTCATCAGCTCCGTGTCAGGGTAATTGGAAGCAACAAGGCAGCGCTGGAAAACGCTGTCATGGATCTTAAGCCTTTGTGGGAGTCACTCCTTGTAATATATGGAGTGCTTACAAGACGCCGTGACAACTCCAGCACACGGCTGACACACTGAGTCTTTCAGCTAAGCCAGTGAGGCAGGAAAAGAAGCTGAAAAGCTTTGTGCATTCACAGGGAGAAAAGTCCCAAGGTTGTTTTAGAGGAGAAGAGGGCAGAGGGGGTAACGGAGTCATGGTGGTTTCTAGCTATGGGGGCCAAAATTCATCAGACAGCCTGCATTGTGAAACTTGGCATGTGCTTGCTAAGATAGCAACAGACAGAGTTTAGGAGGTCTGTCCTAGTCCTATGTGCCTGAGACACTCCCCACCAGTGGCACAAGGAAAAAAGGCATAGTCCACAGCAACCGCAGGACAGTTGTGCCTCTGCAGGGGCACAGCAGGAGCTCCTCCAGAAGCTCAGCACAACCACAGCTCCTGCCAAGAGCTGGTGAGTACACGGGCTGCCACTCCACACGTATCACAGAATCATAGGATGGTTTGGGTTGGAAGGAACCTTAAACATCATCCAGTTCCAGCCCCCTGCCCTGGGCAGGGACACCTCCCACCAGCCCAGGTTGCTCCAAGCCCCGTCCAACCTGGCCTTGAACCCCTCCAGGGATGGGGCATCCACAGCTTCTCTGGGCAACCTATCCTTGCAGGCTGCCCCTATTCCCCCTGCAATATCCCATGGACCAGTGCTAACCTTACCAGGTGTTGGTGGGGTTTTCTTTCCTGCTTCAGTTTTCCTCCTTGGAAGAAAAGTCTCTTTCTTGGAAGTTGTGTCTTGGTTGATGCATGGTTTTTCTGTGTTTCTGGCACCAAGCATCAGCCCAAACCCTATTGCAGCCTGCACCACACCCAGGAATCTTATAAAGCTCCAGGCACGTAGTCTTCATCTTTCAGGAGAAGATGAATCTATGAAAGGTGTCTTTTTTCTGCCAAGGAAATCACACTTGCGGACTCAGGAGCCCTAAACCCAGCCGAGGGAGTCACTGCTTCCCATCCAGTTACTGCAGAAGGGGACCAGTACCTGGCATCCTTTTGTCTGGCCCCTAGGACCACCCAACACGAATGAGATGCCATGAGACAGAAGTAGCGTGTGCTTGTGTTAATCAGTCTCAAATAATTTTTCTGCCATAAATTTTTCTGAGTGCTGTTTGGTCTCACCTCACCTTTAAACCTTATTTACAGTTTAGGACCTGAACATTTCATTTGATGTACGCTTGTTCTTGTGGAAGGACAGTTGCTGAGGAGGGTGAACCCTGCACAACAGCAGTTTGCTGCAGGCTTTTTGGGCTGGAATTTGCACTCAGTCCTCCTCCAAAATACCCGTACCGCATGTCCCATAAACACTGGGAGCTGGGCATGGTGGGAGGAGACTTAAAACAAACCCACTCCAGGAGGATGAAAAGGAGGAACTCTCAGAGTGTTGCATGCCCTGGCTGGGCTGTAATCCCATCCAGGAAAGTTTATGCCATTCCCAATCACATCCTTTGATCACTTCTGGAAAGGCGGTGGATCTGGGGCCTCAGATGATGACCTGCCGCCGGGGCCCAGCAGGGTGGATGGACAATGATGAATTGGTCTGAGGTAAGATGTCCTACTGCAAAACACATGTGTTACACATCTTCCCTTCCTCCCGCTCCTTGAAAGCCGTTGCAGAAACCAGGTTTCTTCTCTTTTTGGCTTGGAACTATTAAAAAAATACACTTCAGGAGAGGGTGTGATTGTGCTGGTGTGCTGGAGCGATGCTCAGTAGAATGGGTCCTGCAGCAGATGAGTGGTGCTCGGGAGCTGCAGTTTCACTCCTGTCCAGGACTAACTTTTGACCACTGCAAGGACAAGGGATTTCTTCCTGACTGCTGCTAAGTGCCTTTGTTTTTGTAGGGGAAAAGGCGTATTTGCAGCTTTGTTCCTTTACTTCCGTACAATGGGAGCCTGATACTCTGACTCCAAGGGTTCTTCTCGTGGCCAGAAGTAGAGGTGTGAGAAGTCCACACCAAGGGGCTCTGTGCAAAGGTGTTTCTATCGGACTAGAGTGACATTATTTTTGCTGCAATGAAGCCTGTAAGGTATAAGCAATGTCAGAATGTCACTGTCTTAAGCACTAGATGTGTAGGCTGAGACCTACCAAGCTTTTTATCTAGACAGATATGACAGACAAGAGTGGGGAAAGGAAATATTACTGCGGGAAAATGAGACACAGAGAAACTGAATTTCTTGAACAAAAGCTTCAAGATTTGAGTAATCTAGGTCACCAGTGCCATCCCAGTGCTTCCCTCTGGTACTTGTTGTCCTGAGATTATTTCTTTGTGATAATGGGTTTCCATAATCCCTTGTGTTATTGCAGCTCGACATGTTCTCTCAGTGTGGTGCGTGGAGGCTTTTGCTGTTGAGCCATGAAAATCAGCAAGGGAGATGGGAAACAGATAGAGGAGCTAAAGAAATGCTCTTATTCTCAACAAAGAAATGCTGTGTCTGAGGTTATGCAGGAGTCTGAAAGCGATGGGGAGTGCTACAGCCATGGGGGCAGCGCAGAGTTTGGGGGTGCAGAGGAAGGAGGGCACAGGGGAAGGGCAGTGAGGATCTGGGCACCCCATCCAAGCCCCAAAGGCTGTCCTCTCCTGAGGAGAAGCCTCAGCAGCCGACCCCACGCAGGCGCCTTTCTGGCAGGCAGATGTTTCTATCGCGTGCTTGGCAACCATCGAGCGCCCAGGTTTTGGCAAGGGGATGAGTGGAGGGAAAGAGAATGAGTGAGAGCAGAAGATGCAGTCAAAGCCTGGTGAGGCTCAAGTGTCCACGTGCACTTTGGAGATGTGAATCCCACCACAGCACATGGCTATAACACAGTTGGCATGCACACCCACTCGTGAACACACACACTTCACCTCCCATGGCAGATGTCTGCAGAAGATTTGCCCTGAACTGACAGGTAACACAACTAAGAATGGCGTTAGGCAGTTATTTGCTTCCAAGTATTCTCCAATAACTTTAATGCCATTTGTAAAACCTCTTCAAGGTAAGGGCTGTCACTTCATTATGTGCCTTGTCAAGCATGGTGGGACCTTCAATCATGACTGGGACATAGAATCATAGAATCATAGAATCATTTAGGTTGGAAAAGACCCTTGGGATCATCGAGTCCAACCATCAACTCCACTCTACAAAGTTCTCCCTTACACCATATCCCTTAACACCACAACATCTCCATCATGATCACTGTTTCATGGGGTTTGAATAAAATTCCTTTGAAAAGGTAGGGATAAGACCAAAGATCCCTGCCATTGATGTGGTTTGTGCTCTCCCAGAAGGAAACCGCCAACCCCAGCTCAAAATGGAGAGAAGGTCAGTGTCAGAAAAGCAATGTTTCCGGTTTTTTTCAGGTATTTTTAATCACCTAAAGGCTACTAGAAAGCTGCATTAATGCAAATGACACCAGTTTTACTATAATTTGCTCAAAGCAAAGTTAAATAACATAAACTTGTATGCTGATATTAAACTAAATGTAAGATTCAAAAGTAAGAAGCATCTAAGGTCTTTGTGATCTTGTCCTTCTACAATTCTTATGGTTTTGCTTCTTGAAATAACTCACACTAATTTCTTTCCAGCAAAGGACTCAAAGGACTGGTAAGAAGTCTACAGAGGTCTTACGAGTAGACTCTTTTCATGGAAACCTTGGGCTCTTGACCTCAATGTATTTCTGAGAAAGATTGTATGACACGGGGCCTGAAACAGCAAGGACTTGACCCAATGTCTGCATCTGTGCAAATAAATGAAATGTGCCCAAGATTGTCCTATGACTCTGAGGCCACCTGGCATGGAAGAGCTTGCATCCACGCTTTTAAATTTGAGTAGCCTGAAAATCTAGATAGGTTCACCCCAGCTCCTTGTTGGGAACAGTTCTTGGCCTCAGATCCCAAACCACAGGTGAATGTCTTGACATACCCAGAAATGTTTTCCAACGCTATTCATGAGCTGGTACAGAAATTGCTGTTGATTTTAGAAGTGCCTTAATGAATTGCTTCCTCTTTAAGGTCCAGAGTGGCTAGACTCTTGGACAACACTCACTAGCATATTGACCACTTTCTTGACTGGGTTGAGCTCCTGCTGCTTATAGCACAAGGCACCACATGTGCTATATCTCAGTGCACAGGTTGGTGTGTCAATTCAGCACAGAGCACCACTGTTGACATTTATTAACCCAACTCCATGGACTGGGCACCATGCAAACGTCTTGAGTAAGGGCAGGACCAAAACCTTCATCTGCTACAAACCAGAAGAAAGCACAAGAAAGCCAATGGCAGTGGGAAAGTGCTTGTGGTAGAATGATGTAATGACTTCACTTCCCTTCCCATTTCAGTCTGTTTTGAGAAAATCATCCATGTCGCCTCCATTCTTCCTCACAAGTTAGTGCTGGACCTGTTAAATGAATCCCAGTTGCAGCAGCTGGATTATAAAAGCAGGTAATTAAAAAGCACAACTTCTCTCAGCTATGAGCTCAAGAAGCAGCACAGCTGCCTTACAGACAAGTGCACACAAAGTCATTGTCCTTGCACCAGACAATCTTTGGTGCCTCCATTGCATATTATTCATAGTAAGCCTTCTTGAATTACTGCGAACAAACTGAGGTGGTTTCACCTCCATGGACTGAGTTGCAATCAAATTGAATTTGACTAGAGGAATCTCAGAAACCATGGATTATATCAGTGGTATCTTTTTGTCTCAGGTTTACATTTGGGTCTCACGGTTTATTTTCTCATGCCAGGACCTCATGAATTTCCCATTCCCAGCACTTTGCAGGAACACTGGCTTTTGCTCTGAGATTGTCCCAGGCACAGTGATGAGTTGCAGTGCAGATGTAAACAAGGGTAGATGTGACAGGCTTTTAACTCCTGCTAAAGGGAGATGCAGGATAAAGCCTACATCAGCTAGGAGGTGACTTTTCCTGGGTACAACATGCTCTTGTTTTCTTTTCTGGAGCCATTTTGTAGGCCCAAGTGCAAAATGAGATCTTGGAGGAGGCTGCCCGTACTTCTGACAGGGAAAACAGTGTGGCATCAGGGCTGCAAGGCAAACAAATTGCAGAAAAGTGACCGCTGCTGTGCTTCCCCCTCCCTGCTGGCCTTTGAAGTGAAGAAGCAGCCTGGCAGCCGGAGGGGAGCCTCCTGCCCAGCAATGTGGGTTGATAGCAAAAGACTACCAAACTCTTAATAGGAAAGGAGTGGGAGAGAAAAAGGGTTATATTTACTGTGAGACAATACTCCACGGCTGCTCTTAAATGTGACAGTTACAGCAAGTCATTTATAATTTGTCAGAAATGTCTTCTTCTGACTGCCCTTGCAGAGAGGAGGAACAGGAGCAGCTGTTGGCCTCAACCCATCTCATATATTACTGTCTTCGGTACCTCCTAGCAAGGCTTGGTTGTTTTTTCCAGCATGAAATGTAATGGGATTCTTCAAGGTTTTACTAACTCAGTCTTTCACTATAGAAGCAGACGTGGCTACGGGCAAACGAGATGGAATTTTGTCTAGGGAATTTGTAAGAGCTCAGAAAGACACGTCAAGGGATGAAATGATAGATACAGGACACTGCCTTGTGAGGGTCAAATTACGGCCACTCCAGGCTAAGTGTCGAGGGTAGGAAGAGAAAGAGGCAACTGTGGGACCATCTAGTCTTGCTGGATGTGCCCACCAGCCAGGCTGCAAGCTTTCAGCCTAAGACCTCAGCCTAAGACCCGAGCTCTCTAGTAGAGAAGTATTTGAGCAGGTTTGGTAGCCTACCTGGAAACGGCTCATAGTTTTGCAAGACAAACATATCTTGCATGGGTGAAGCTAAAACAGGGTCCCCAGTGGATGTTGCTTAGATCCAGAGCAACCGTATGGGCTGATAGGCAGCAGTGTTGGGCGGGAAGCACATAGAATCATAGAATTGTTAGGGTTGGAAGGGACCTTAAAGATCGTCTAGTTCCAAACCCCCTGCCATGGCCATAGGACATGTTAAAGCTTAATCCTCACTTCACTTAAGAATCATAAATTCATTTAGACCTTTAAGATCATAGTGAATGCAGCTGGAAAAAACAGTCTTCACGGGCCATCAGTTCAGAAGTGAGGATAAAGTTTCAAGGATCCGGAATCATGAAACCCATTGGGGCCGACACACTCTCTGGGAAGGGTGTAGTTGATGTTTGCACTGTTGTAGGCTGGACACGTAGAGTTGAGAGCAAACATCACCACCCCAAGGGGACCACCTGCATATGTATCCTTGCACAAGCCTTTCACAGTGCCCCACTGTCACAAGCCCTCAGGCAGCAAGACTCCCCTGACACCCTCATGCTGCTGAGCAGAGACCTAACAGCTTTTGTGCCGCCGTTACTGGCCAGGAGTGAGACAGCAGAGGAACTGCATTCAGCCATCCCATATAACTGAGCATAAACTCCACAGGAATGCATGGGAGCTCCTCGCGCAGCTGAGGATGGTCAACAGTGTGGACATCAAACATGCAGAAAGAGGGGATTACCCAGGGCTCCCCTCAGCAGTCTTTGGCTATATAAAAAGGGCTGTAAAGAGGAAGGGAACAAGCTCTTCTCCGTATCCGCGGGGAACAAGGCATGAAGTCATGGTCTTAAATGGTGCCCTGGGAGAGCTCTGTTAAACTTGAGAGACGAGATACTAACAGTAAAGCCAGTTAAGCACTGGTGTAGATTGCCCGGGGAGGCTGATTCTTGAATCAATTGAGGTCTTTAAAAACAGATTAGACAAACATTTGTCAGGAATGGCTTAGGAACAACTGATCCTGCCTTGAGGCAAAGAAAAGGCCTTGATGACCTCTCCTCATCCTCCCAGCCCTCTTTTATTATGATTCTGTGACTCGGCTTTCCTGCTAATCTGCACAATATTTCATGCTCAAGAAATATACCAGTCTCTCAGGACTGAAGAGTTGAGTGTCTTATGACACAGGTGGGCAGCAAAAACCTTCTGCAGAAGTTTCTTCATCACTAACATGTTCTTTGCAACACAAAGAACATATCTTGGTGCTTTGTCATTGCTGGCATAATGTTTCGATAAAGCCAGTTGAGCAGTGCTGTGCAATCAGCATCTCTTTATGAAGACAAGCTTATGGCCCAAACTGTTCCACTTCTTTCCAGCTTTATGACACCACATCCTCCTTGGTAGGAACAGTTAAGGATGTTTCCAAATGTTCCTCATGGAACAATAGCTAGAGCTTAAAGACACTACACCCTGTTTTCAGTCACTGTTAGCTCAAATCACCTGTGTGATTTGAACGTGGAGGAAGGCAGGCCAAGGTGTCGACATGAATTATGAGGCGTATTTTCCACCATCATTGTTTTTGCAAAGGAATCGTCTTAGAAGAGAAGGTGGTAACCCGAACAAGGGTTGAGGCCAAGGTATGCAAGGAGCTATACCCTGAAAAAAGGAGAATCTCTAGCACTGATAGACATGACAGGCAGGGGAGGGGAGAAAGTAAGTGTTATCAGCCTTATTTAACGAATAATAGGTCTCTTATGCACAATAAGGTTTCTTATTACCTGACTTTCTTTTGGAATTGCAGTGGATCTCAGGAAGAGCTTGGGCAGGGACTAAGGGTAACATTAATGACATCTAAGTTTCAATTTGTAGAGGATAGTTTGCAGTCTGAACTACTCACAACAAGCTCCTTTCATTGTCACAGAATCACAGAATCACAGAATGGCAGGGTTGGAAGGGACCTCTGGAGACCATCCAGTCCAACCCCCTGCCAGAGCAGGGTCACCCAGAGCAGGTTGCACCGGAAAAAAGATGTGATTCCAGAATGCAAGTCATCTGACTGTTTTCATACACTTATATTAGCAAACTGATGGTAGACTATTTTAGTTATCTACTTGAGAATGATACAGATAGTCTTGAAGTACCTACTTGTGACCATGGAAATCCACAGGTCAGCTACGAATGCAGAGAGACTGTATACACTGTTAATGCATAGATTATTTTTTCCCCTAGTTTCTATTTTTCCAGACTGAGGAACCCCTGAAACTGCTTATGTTGCTTAGGTAGGGGTGTCTGGCGTCAAATCTGAGGGGAAAAGAAGAGTGAAGATGAAATGCAGAAAAATGGCAGTTATTGGTCATTTTACAGGCAGAGAGTCGCACAGCTGGAGGATTCATGGTTCCCCTGAAGGTCATGTACACAATCTAGTAGAGGTGGTTCCCAGCTAGCTGTTGAAGCAGAAACCCATCTTTTCTTTTTTCCTTCCTTCCCTTGCTGGTGAAACTTTCCAAGCTAGGACTTAGAAGAAAGCCAGGGTGTCTTCAGGAATGACCTTGGATAGCCATCATCCGGGGTGCAGGATTGTTTGGTACCAAAGGACACTGTGAGCAGAAGGTCTCTAATTCCAGACCACCCCACGCCAGAGCCGTGCTCCAGCAAGTTTGTTGTGTCTCTGCCTGTGATCAGTACCAGATGCCACGATAATAGCTACAAGAAGTTCTGAAGTAGGCAATGATGAAAAAAAGAGACATCTGAAGAAAGTTACTGAACCACCCTGCCATGGCTTGTATTAAAAAAAAAAAAAAAAAAAGGACTGAAACAAGGTGAAATGGAGCCAACATTTGTAGGATCTTGGAGTGCCCTGCCTGAGACGTGGGAAAAGGATGGAGTTAATAATGCGGACTTTAAAACATCTTCAAGTTACCTCAGGATGGGCACCCCAAAATTCTGAGGTAGTTACAATTGCTTTGCATTCTTACAAATTGTGGTCAGTGCTTTTTAATCCTCAAGGTCTAATTTTCTTTCTGCTTTCTCACACATAATTCAACAAGTGGGGAAGAGCTAGGCAGGGCCATCAGAGCATAAGCAGATTGGGGAAAGAAACTGAAATTTTGGTGTATTCATTTTCTGTCTGCTAAGTAATTTTTTTTTCCTTTTTCTTTATTTTTAATTCGGTTGGGCCAATATGAAAGAAAACGTTAGGAAACCCCTCACTGATATATGTCTCGGTGAGTTTGAAATGGCAGCTCCCATTTCCTATGTTTACTGTTGCTTTTGATGTTACCTAATGAACGTAGATCCTCTAAAAGATTCTCTTTAGGGACTTTAAATCTGGAAACCATTTGACAATTAAGCCAGAAGACGCAACGGGGTGTGTTTTATGGGCCCCATTAATTCGTGTCTGGAGGGGCGGGGTGGCAGCAGTGTGGCCTCTGCCTTCACCCGCCCATGCTGTGTATTAATGGTCTGATAAAATTCATTCTGGAGTGCTTTATGGCTATGATATCATTTAAAATAAAATAAAATAAAAAAAAACAGGGAAGGGGACAACAGTTTGTTGTTCTAACGGAAAGCCCAGCCAAGATTAGAAGACAAAAACACATTACAACAAATAAGCTTCTCTCTGATCACTCCCCTAACACACACAGAAATTACCAAGCTTGCCACTTTGGGTTGGCCACCATGCTTGGCAGCATGAGCTATCGGCAAGGTGGCAGCAAGGCTGTCTCTGCTTCCACTGCAGGCAAAACCTGTCCAGAAGTCATCAGCATTGAGGGCATGTTTGATGTCCCTGAATGCTTTGCCTTGTGTCTTCTCTGAGTGCCACTTCTGTCTGCCATGGACCATGGCAGGAAACTGTTTTCAAGGGCCTTGAATTGGTGATTTTAGGACTAATCTGCTGCAAGGTGTTGAGCAGCCTCAGTTTCTGCTTCAGCAGGTGCTGAGGACATGGGCACCGTGCAGACCTGAGGTCACAGAATCACAGAATGATAGGGGTTGGACGGGACCTCTGGAGATCATCTAGTCCAACCTCCTGCCAGAGCAGGTTCACCTAGGTCTTCGTTAAGCTGTTTGCTGACATGGACCAATGGCCAACATCAGCTGAAGGACACGTCTACCAGCAGCAGACTGTGTGGGAAGCCTCCAAAGGTCACGCAATGTTTGAGAGAGCTGTCCTACCGACGAGGACAAGGTGGGTGAGGTGAGCAGTTCCAGCACTTGTTAGGTTAATATACTCCCCTCTTTTTGAGAGAGCCCAGCTCCCCAGGTGAAGTCCAGGTAGTGGTTTCAAGTACACCGTGGACTCAGCTCGTTATGTGGGCAGTGAAGTGTCTCCGTAGCAAAAATAACAAGAGGATCAGGCTGAGGCTGCTAAATTTGGAGATGTGAGGATTTGACTCTCCAGAGCCCTTCTGCTGGCATCACTTTCAAACCCTGTGTTCCTCCAGAATATTATTTCCATGAAAAAAACCAAAAACCACAGTGGGAAGGGGGACAGGAGCTTTTCCAATCCAGTCCACTCTGCTTTATGGCTCCTAAGGTACATGGCTGCAGACTGTTACTCATCTCAGAGCTGAGGACATGAATGAGCTTTCTGTTTGGAAAGCTTTCAGAGACGTGCTGAAGCTGGTTCTTATGCAGCCAGCAAAGGGAACCATCAGGGCAAAACATGCCTGAAAGGAGAAATTGAAAACAGCCTTGGAAGAAAATGTGTATACATGTGGCATGACATTTATTTATTATCCTGTGCTGCAGAGCTCTTGCCCAAGCAGAGTTGAAAGCTTAGTGAAAACGGTGGATTTTTCTAAGCTCTACCAGGATTTAGACCCTCCAGCGAATGTATAAACAAGGAACATTTTCAAAGTCTTCTCCCACTAATGGTTATTCATAACTATTTTAGGGACCTGCTGTTCCGTCTGACTGACAGCACTGAAAAGGAAAAAGATCCCAAATGTGGTCTTTCTGCTCCATGATTTGCCTAACAGCTGGACATAATGCAAAGCCCATTTTCTGCTCCTGCCACAGCTGCTTTGACATCTGTGTAAAGGAGGAGAAGCAACAGGGATTGATTGGGCTTGAGACATTAGAAGTAATTGCTTTTTCTTCCCGTAGCTCTGAGGAAGGGGGTAATGGACCAGGTCTTGCTATAGGACACAAACCCACTTCCCTGTTCCCGTTGGCGCAAATGAGAAAATTAGGAGAAAATTAGGAAAAAACATGTTGATGCCTGACTTGAGAGAGATGTGAGGAGACACTGAATGCCAGGACCTGGCATGCCCACCTTTGCTAAATGAACATATCTGGGAAAAATATCTTAACTTTCCTAGACCTCAATCTCCTCCCATCGCCAGTGGACGATCATTCTTCATCACCCGCAGAGGAAGGCTGCAATTCCCAGGTCATCGGTATTGTCTAACCAGCAGCCTGGCACAAGGGAGAGATGATCTTATCTCAGTACAGTGGGATGGACTGGACAAGACTTGATGCTTCCTCCATCCCTATCTTTTGTGATACTGTGAAAATCATAGAATCATAGACTGGTTTGGGTTGGAAGGGACCTTAAAGACCATCTAGTTCCAACCCCTCTGCCATGGGCAGGGACACCTCCCACTAGACCAGGCTGCTCCAAGCCTCATCCAGCCTGGCCTTGAACACCTCCAGGGATGGGGCATTGACAATTTCCCTGGGCAACCTGTTCCAGTGTCTCACCACCCTTACAGTAAAGAATTTGTTCTTAATATCCAATCTAAATCTGCCCTCTTTCAGTTTGAAACCGTTACCCCTCATCCTATCATTACACTCCCTGATCAAGAGTCCCTCCCCATCCTTCCTGTAGGCCCCCTTTAGGGACTTGAAGAGGCCCTAAGGGCCCCCTTTAGGGACTGGAAGGGGCTCTAAGGTCTCCTCAGAGCTCAGTCTTCTCTTCTCCAGGCTGAAGAACCCCAACTCTCTCAGCCTGTCCTCATAGCAGAGGTGCTCCAGCCCTCTGAAATATCTAGAGGTGGAAGGTTTTTAAGATTTGGCCTTTCAGGGAAGCGCTAAGACACTTTGAACGGTTGCCATGGGTTTTCCTTTCACTCTGTGTGGGCACTTCAGCTTCCCAGGCTGGAAGTCCAACGTGTTTTGAGTTGTTCAGGAGATAATCAGAGCCAAGAGCTGAATTTTGTGAACATAATGGGTCTGGTTTTGACAATGGGCTCAGAACAGCCCTCCAAAAATGCTGCATGATGTACCATGAAGTCTAACCAAGGTCCTAGGACTTAGCTGCTCACGTCTGTATGATTAGAGCCTCAACTCAATGGTTTCATCAGTCTCTTTGTGAAAACCTTCTAACAGTACAAGTTTTTGCTTTCCCCAGCCAAACCCAATGATGGGAACACGATATGAGGATCTGCAGATAAATCCTAAGGATTCACATCCATATCAGACTGTGGTAAGCCTGTGAGCTATGACTGTGTTGTGCCCTGATGTTCAGCCATCCCTGCTCCATTACACTCTTCTGTGGTTGATCCCTTCTAGTTTCCTCCTGCAGCACAATGAAGCCTGTGATAATGTGGTAATGGGCACAAATTTGAGCATAGGAAGTTCCACCTCAACATGAGGAGGAACTTCTTTCCTGTGAGGGTGGCAGAGCCCTGGCACAGGCTGCCCAGAGAGGTGGTGGAGTCTCCGTCTCTGGAGACATTCCAAACCTGCCTGGACGCGTTCCTGTGCCACCTGCTGTGGGTGACCCTGCTCTGGCAGGGGGTTGGACTGGATGGTCTCCAGAGGTCCCTTACAACCCTATGATTGTATGATTCTATGATATAGGAGATCCCTGACTTTTCCTTCACCTGGATCCTTAGTTCTAGCAAGAACTGCAAGTAGCCATCTTGCTAGACTTATATTTGCAGCTGAGGAACTCCTGTTATGACCAAAGGCTTAGCTTTGACTCGCAAATGAGAAGAACCACCTTCATGCGATATGCCCCAAATGTCTACAAACTTGGGTCCAGACCCCTCAAAGTCCCCTCTCTTCCATGTCCTTTTCCCCGTTCTCTCCCAGTTGCTGTCTCACCCACTGCTCCAAACGTTATCACCACAGAGAAGGACAAAGTTGCTCTTTCCAGGGATCTTAAAACATCTTTGGATGCAAAATGTACATGCTGGCACTCATTGCCAGCTCCCAGTATGAGTACTATGGCATGCCAAGCACATCTCAGGGTGACAGCTCTGGAAAAACAAGGCAAGAATTTCTCAGCCCCTTGCCTGCCATTTTTTTTTTTTTGTCAAAAGCCATCAGTGGGCATCTTGCATTTACTTATTTATTTATTTATAACAGGGAGAAAAAAACCAACCCTGCACAAGGGAGGGAGAACATTTGAAATGAATTTCACAGAGGTTTCCTTCTTTGCCCTTGACTCCGCCCCAGGAGAATGCTTGGCTGAGATGATGTGAATGCAAGATTTTATTAAAAGTAAACCAGCATTATAGGAAAGGAAGCCACGAGTTGTTGTTAATGCCAACCAAACAAACCTGAGCATTAGGCAATATAAATATAATCTACATGATGATTCACATATGTTTTCTGTCTATCTGCTATAAACTGCAACACCCCACTCAGGGTATAAAATAAAGCACCTTTTTCTGTTTATATGCAGCAAACGTTTGGGTTTCCTTTTTTTTTTTTTTTTTAAATTGTTATTGCCAAATCAGATGTGCTCATGTGGCTTTCAGCGGATATTTCCATGACCCAATCAAACCTGCTAGGTTGTCAGGCCTAATCCATCAGCCCCATGAATTGTGCCTGAGATTTCAGATTAGCACAACCTTTTCTCCGGCTTTCTGTAAGAAAGGTATGAAGATGAAATAATACAGCCATGGCTTAAGAAGGAATGTCCTGTGGCCTATGACTTTGTGCTGAAATACCTCCAATCTGATGTTCAAACCTCTGGCGTTTGTGCCTTAGAGATATGTATGCTCCATGCTGTGCTCCTCATCAAAGGGACTTTCAGATGGGACTTCACAGATTGTCTAAAAGTGGAAAAGATGCTTTCAGCTCGATCCAGCTGTCTGACCGCGGTTGTTTCAAGTGACACAGGAGCATGTGCCTGCCCAGCCAGTGACTGTGGAGGTGACGGAGCCAGAAGCTGGAGTGATGTTATCGCAAAGCCTTGCCTGAGTCAAGCTCTGGATGGCCAAAAGCCTTCAGTCATGAGATCCAGCCATGGCTGTGTGTTGTGCCTGCCCTTCCCAATGCAAAGGAGAAACGACTTGAGTCACAGCAGTCCAAAGTGAAGCTTTTCACTTCATAATTCCCCACACCCCCCCAGACAAGCAGTTACCATGTCTCAGCTGAGACCATGCTGTAAAGATGCTCTGCCATCGTTTGAAGCCATTGTCTGGCCATCAGGACTGTTGCCAAAACCTGTGAACTTTCTAAACATCCCTTACTCTGCTGGGGCCAGATTTTCTGACATCGGTTTTAGTACATCAAATCTCTAAGGAAATTTGAAACGCTATGAGAACTCCGAAATACTTCTCATCAGCTGCAGTACCGTGAAGGCAACCCAACATGGTGCTGCAGGGGCTTGTACTGTTGGAGATTCCAGTTTAACCTCCTCTGAGTTGGGAGGTAAAATCAGTGTGTGGACCAAGATTGATCATTAAAACATGGTATGTGGTAAATGTTGATGTGCCCTAAGGGAAAAATGCCATCTCATTGTGGGAATCTACCTCACCTAACTTTATCAATGGGATTAATCTCAAATATCTGCAAATGTTTTCAGTGTAGATACTCATCCCTCAGTTGAGCATTCAGGTTTTTATGACAGTAAATATAGATCTAGTCAGTACTGAGAACAAAGAGCAATAATAATTTAAATAAATTAAGTAAATAATAAATAATATACATAAAATCTGTATCTGCTTGGCTGGGTTGCCCCCTAAAAATCCATTGGATGTATTGAACAGATTATGCATCATTGACTTGGGTGGAAACCTAGATTTCTGTCTCAGAGGAAAGCATGCACTTTGTAAACATAAAATACATGGTATAAATCCCACCCTATATGTTTCCGTTGCAAGTAATTATATGTTTGGACTCTTTGCAGTCAACGGAGGGAAGCAGGCACTTGCAGGATATGATTCATCTTATCTCAAGTAGATATTTAAAACAGATTAAATGGTCTCTGTGATAAACGTGGCTATTTCCTTTGACTAAAATGAGAGCTCAGGGCATCCAGCTGGGACGGAACTCTTCTACGCTGCAGACATCCAAACACGGGTGAGATGAATCCCACCCAATTTACCTCCTCAAGGTTGGCTTGCTTTTTTACTAAATTTCACTCTGCACTTGCATTCCTTCCTGAAAACTGCTGTGTTACCGACATGGCTTGGCTACTACCCTCTTCCCCAGCTGAATTACGAAAGAAAATCAGCAACCACAGTCTGCGTCTTAAAGCACTTCAGGATGTATAATGCAGTATGAATTTAAGTTATTAGACGACATCTCCAGGAGCCATCTTAGTTTGACTTGACGGATCTTTCTGTCTTTCAACATCGACGTTTCTTGGATTGTGTCTCCTCAACCTTATGATCCAAAAGAATTTTCCAGCTTCCTTTACTCATTTTTTGGCATTTGGGGAGACTCATAAAGTAATGTTAAAAAAGGCATTCCTGTGTGAGCATCGGTGTGGGTGTGAGCGTGAGTGTCTGCATGTGAAATATTTAATAAGCCATTGAAAGAGATGGTAAATGAAGATGTTTTGCATGCCAGACTTGATTTCTTTTGAGTTGTTTGGGCTTGGCGGTAATAATTACGGAAATCTTTGCTTTCAGCTTAGAAAGAAGGTGTGACCAGGAAGGAAGGAAACGGAACTTTTATAATTATACTAATAAGAAAATTAGCTAGTTTTATATGACATTATATTAAGAGGTATTGCCAGTTTTGTCAACAATGACCTGTAGTCATACCCTTTTTTTTTTTTTTTTTTTAGTTTTAGTCACCAAACCTGAGTTTCTCAAATAGTCTGGAGACTAAAGTCCTTTTTAGGGTTAGGGGTGGATGGGAGAGGTGAGCTTCCTATGCTGTGCATGATAAAGATTCTGGAGGGATAAAGTGGTATTTAAGTTTCGGGTCTGTGTTGGCACAAATATACATGGATGTAAATTGGGCCATGGCTACTTTTGAAGTGGAAAAACTAGCAGATGGCTTTGAATCATGAGAGGAATGCAATTCTGGAAAAACCTTTTAGTAGCATTTTTAGGTGCGAATGGGAACATATGGCAGAGTACCGGTGACAGCAACACTTTGATGAGATGACTCAAGAGGTCCCTCTGTCTCTGTAGTCTTCTTTCATGCGTTGAATTATAGCGTAATGATTTTCCTTTCCTCCTGGCTCTTCCATTAGCAATTCCAAAGGGACTTGGTGAGACATAATGCCGGGACCTCAATTCTTTCCTTGTGCTAGGATCTGAAGTTATAGACCCTAAGAGTTTCCTCAGCATTGGAAGGCAGAAAATGACTGTTGTGGTTGTGCAGTGCAACTATTGGCACACTAAGCTCCTGAGGACCATGGCCCTTGAGCCCATCACTGAGGCTTCTGCATGCACAAGGGTTGCTCTTGCACCATGACCATCTGTACAGTGGATACATCTGGTCTTGAAGGTGGCCTAGAGATGCTCTTCAGAAAACAAGATATATAGTTCCCATTCTCTCAAGTTCAGCTAGACTTCCCAGAAGAGCAGCAGATGTTCATGCACTCTTTTCTGGGAGGATTCAAGGTTATGCGCTGGCTCCAAAGGCAATTTGTGAACCTATAGAGAAATAAAACTGAAAGGCATCTTGAAGCATTACTTGGCGTATCGGGTTTGTGTGGCAAGGTTTTGGTAGTGGGGGTGCCATAGGGGAGGATTCTGTCAGAAGCTGCTAGAAGCTTCCCCCATGTCCGATAGAGCCAACGCCAGTGTGATTCAAGATGGACCCATGACTGGCCAAGGCCAAGCACACCAGCAATGGTGGTAGCGCCTCTGGGAGAACATGTTTAAGAAGGGGAAAAACTTACTGTGCAACAGCAATTGCAGTCAGAGAGAGGAGTGAGAAGATGTGAAAGCAATGACCCTGCAGACACCAAGGTCAGTGAAGAAGGAAGGGGAGGAGGTGCTCCGGGCACCAGAGCAGAGATTCCCCTACAGCCCGTGGTGAAGACCGTGGTGATGCACGCTGTCCTCCTGCAGCCCATGGAGGTCCACAGTGGAGCAGGTGGATGCTTGAAGGAGCCTGTGGCTCTGTGGAGAACCTGAACTGGAGCAGGTTCCCAGCAGGACCTGTGGCCTCATGGAGAGAGGAGCCCATGCTGGAGCAGATTTTCTGGCAGAATTTGTGACCCCGCAGGGGACCCACGCTGGAGTAATTAGTGAAGAACTGCAGCCTGTGGGAAGGACTCACACCGGAGAACTTTGTGGAGAACTGTGTCCCATGAGAGGGACCCCAGGCTGGAGCAGGGGAAGAGTATGAGGAGTCCTCCCTCTGAGGAGGAAGGAGAAGCAGAGACAACATGTGATGAACTGACCACAACCTCCATTCCCCATTCCTCTGCACCACTGGGTGGAAGGAGGTAGAGACATTGGGAGTGAAGTTGAGTCCGGGAAGAAAGGAGGGGTGGGGGGAAGGTGTTTTTAAGATTTGATTTTATTTCTCATTATTCTACCCTGGTTGGATTGGATTGGAAATAAATTAAACTAATTTCCCTAAGTCCAGTCTGTTTTGCCCATGATGGTAATTGCTGAGTGCTTATCTCCACCCTTGAGCCTTTTGTTATATTTTTTCTCCCCTGTCTAGCTGAGGAGGGGAGCAACAGAGCTGCATTGGTGGGCACCTGGCATCCAGCCAGGGTCAACGCACCACACTTGGCTTGTCTTTCTGGACCAAGAAAGGTCCATTCCCAAAGAAGACTTACCTTATAATGTCTAATTAAAGAGGTGTTGCTTAATGACCTGCAGTGTTGGAGACCACAGAGAACTCAGACAGCTGATTCCAGAGTGCTAGCAAGTTTTTCTTAATGTCGAACCTGAATCATCCTTGCTGCAAAGGAACCTCATGATTTCTTGCCGTGTCTACTCAGTATCTTGACTATGCAATGCTAAAGAGAATATATTGTTCTCTCAGCTATAAAAAAAGCCTTTTTTTGGTTCATTTTGTCCAGAGTAGGACATAATAGAGATCCTGGACTAAAGTTTCCTCTTGAGAAGTCATTATAAGCAACCATTAATATCCAAGGAACAAATTACAGCCGGGTGGAAGGCAGAGCAGAGAAAGGAAGAGTGCCAGTGTTGGGCACCAAGGATCAGACTGTGATGGCCTTGATGCTGTAGATTGGCGCTACCTCTTGCCCTCTGCAGATGACACAGCTGGTGCTGTTGATAAACTCAGCAGCCCATGATGGATTTTCTCCTGGAATTGCTTCCCTTTATGCTTCTGTTAGGAGGAGGCTGGGCGCTGTTTTTTGAAAGCCCATTTGCTCCGTGGTTATTCCAGAGGTCCTGAGATTTGTAAGTCACACCAAGGATGGCTGGTTAAAGAAAGAGACACCCCGTCTTTCCTAGTTAGAGGTGTCTTTGCCCATGGAACGGGGTTGGAACCAGGTGATCTTTAAGGTTCCTTCCAACTCTAACCATTCTGTGATTCTGCGATTCTATGATTTGTGAATGCTGAACATCACCTAGCCAGGGCTTAAGTAAATTTTAAAGTATTTTTAAAAACCAATGTATTCGTTCTCGAATTTATGATGTCAATATGTCAAAAAAACATCATGAAGGGGAAAAGGGAGTTGCTTTGCCCTGGAGCTTGTGCAGAATTTATGGCCCACTTTCTTCATGAAGGTGGAGACTGGGTGGCAGACCTGTGATTCCCTCCTGCCGGGCCAGGGCATTTTTTATTCACTTGTTTTTGAGGAAGAGGGCTTAGAAAAAAAAACCTGCCTCACCTTCAGAGAGGGATAAGCATTCAATAGCAACCTACTGGCCAGACTTTGCTCTGCAGTAATCCTCAGAGTCTGGCAAAACGGTGGACAGAGCAGATGCAAATACTGAATCCCAGCCCTTGGCCACAGTGAACAAGGCCCGACTTCAGGAGTGTGCTGGGGCTTCACACATGGCTTTTGAGCTAGCCTCCAGCTCCTTCTGTCTCCACACACTTTGGGCTCATTCTCCATCCTCTATAGGAAGCAGAGTCCTTTTCACAGTCCCTTTCTCCCTGCCCCTTCTTACTCCACTTGCTTTGGAGCTTGAGGGAGTGCCTCTCCTCCCTCCAAAGACATGGAGGATTGTGTCCTTAATCAAGCCCAAACTCATCCACTGAGATGAAAGCATAGCATGATGAGCATGACAAATCCTTCTTCTCAGCTGGTGCAAATCCGTACTTCTCCTGGTTTCCCAGAAAGTGCCCAGAGAGGCTGTGTGTGAAAGATAAGCCAAAAGTCGACACTGGAAGCTTGCAGAGGAATTTTTGGATGGAGCGCAAACAATCTGGTTCACATCAGCCCTCCAGCTTATTCATTCCCCTATCAACAACCAGATGTTCAATGCACAGCGCAAAGGCTGGTGAGTGACTCCGTCTTCCTGGCTTACAGGAGCTGCTGTCTGTTTGTTCTGTGGCAGTGAGTGAAGTGTTGTAGGTCAACGGGGAGGCAACCAGAGTAATGGTGTTTTCAGGGACCCTTTGCAAAAGCTATCTCGGCAGGTACCTTATGTGCTGGATCTATCATGCACCCCTGAAGAGTCCGGCTGCAGTCCAGAAGGGCCATGTCCATGTGGGAGAAGGAGGTTTAAAGCTCCAGGGCAGTCTAATTAATCAGTGGATTTGCAAGGAGACTGAAGAGAGCCTGGCCATGACTCTCAAACCACTGAGAAGTTTCAGGCTCAGCAAGTTGGGACCCAGCACCAAGCTACCTGAGAAAGAAGGTAAGAAGGATCAGCTGTATGGACACAAAAGATGTTGTGCCAGTCATGCTCAGGGTTGAAAAATTGTCCCTAGCCTATTTCACAGAGCCAAACAGCTGCAGCTATTGGATCCTTCAGTGTGGAGCTATAAATCCTGCAGCACGTAGGCTGTGGAAATGGGATGCTGCTAGGAAGCATCTATCCCACGACCAGCCCTTTGGGTTGAGACACTCCCCATTCAACATTTAAAAGGAGGTTTCCTCATTTTATTTGTTTTTATTTTTAAATTATGCCTCCTATAAGGTCTTTTCAGTAATCTATCTGAGTCCTTATCACTAATTCTCTTCTGTTCACACCTTATCCCTGTTACTGCTTTCCAAATTCAGGGCCTGTATTTCATGCTTCCCTATCTTCTTTCCTTTACGAGTGCATGCCATCACTCTCCAAACTCCTTTTCTGGGGTTTGGTTGCTGAAGTTGTCCTGAGCACAGGGATGCCAAGGTGGTTCTGCCCGCAATCACTCCTGGGCTGGGTCCAAGGTCAGAGTGGATCAGAAGCTGAGGTTTTGGTCTCCAGACAAGTCTGATGATGAAGAGATGTGTTACCTGGACTGAGGGCTGTGTTAGTGGCCTCCATCCCTCACTCTAAGTGCTGGAGAACAACCTGTTTCATTTCTGAGTTGGCTTTTTCTCTTCCTGGCTTAACAAGCACATTCCCTTGCAGAGAGAGGAACGTCCCTGGGGACTATAGTTTTTTGGAAATGTGTCTAAACTGCCCAAGTGAACATGTGGGAAGACCGTGGCCCTCGAGCACTCATCTGTTTGCCTCTTGCACTCAGCATGTTTGCGTTGGACACGGGCCTTTGCACCAGAAAGCTTGAACCAGTTTCTGAAGAACTGCTGGACTATATGTTGGGTAACACATAACAGAGGGGTGAATCCCACCGGAGAAGAAAAGCTTCTGTTGAATCCTGAGATTCTACTACTGATATTGCCCATGTTTTAGCCCAGAATCTAAGGATACTGAGGTGTGGTTTCGTTTATTTGTTTTTGCACTGGAGATTGGCTCCGGGGAGACCTTATTGGGGCCTTTCAGTAGTTAAAGGGGGCCTACAGGAAAGATGGGGACAGACTTTTCAGCAGGGCATGTTGTAATAAGACAAGGGGTAATGGCTTCAAACTGGAAGAGGGGAGATTGAGATGAGATCTCAGGCAGAAATTCTTTGCTGTGAGGGTGGTGAGCCCCTGGCCCAGGTTGCCCAGAGAAGCTGTGGCTGCCCCATCCCTGGAGGGGTTCAAGGCCAGGTTGGATGGGGCTTGGAGCAACCTGGTCTGGTGGGAGGTGTCCCTGCCCAGGGCAGGGGGTTGTAACTGGATGATGTTTAAGGACCCTTCCAACCCAAACCATTCTGTGATTCTGTGATTCTATCATTGGAGAGTGCGGAAAGAGCTGCAAACAAACAATGTGCTACGTAAGCGTAAACAAGCTTTCTGCACACTATGCAGATGACTTAGTCTCACTCCAGCAAGGCCATTCCTGTTAGTCTGACCACTGGGACTGCAGGAATGCAGAACAGCCTACCTGCTTCTAACAGGCTCCTGAAATAAGGACTTGCTATCTAAAATACAGAGCACAAATAATGTTCCTAGGGATGGAGGAGGTAAACCTGTATCTCAGTGAGGTTTTGGAGAGCACTGGATGATGGTTTATGTCATGATACCCTTTTAAAACATCCCCAGCAGTCTACCCAGCACTGTACAATCTCAGCACAGTTTCTTGGTCCAAGCCCAGGGCTTTGAAACCTTCCTCTCTGCCTTATGGTTTGTCAGCAGCCATATATTGTGGCAATGATGTATTCACTTGGCAGTGGTCTTCTTGTTCCACTGCTGGGTAGCCAAATATGAAGGCAGTTTTCTCAAGGTGGAGTGGAAGCATCAAGTCTTTCTGTGTTGTCCAAACTCTGGTAAATGATAATCAGAGATTCTCGCTTGTGATCCCATGTGGTGAACACAAAATAAAAAGAAGGGTGACCCAGGAAATGAGAGACACAAAGCTCGTTTCTAGATAGGCTGTGTTGGCACACCATGAGAAATAATTCATGTTAGTGGGTAGTCTGAACACATTGAGCCTTCTCTTTGTCGTGCGAAGGGGTCCTGAAGACACCTTAGCAAAATTCTCAAACATCACTGTGTCAGTCCTGTCCTTTCAGCTTTCGGCTACCAGGGTCTCCCGCAGCTTTCACAGCCCAGAGGTCTGGAGCAATCCAGCCATGTGAATTGCCCCATAGCCAGACACTATTGCTTTCAAGCCTGTTGGATTCCCGAAGTTGAAGGGACAAGGAAAGCAGCTTGGGAAGTCTCCTGGCAGCAGATTGTCCAGAAAACCTGAATCCAGAAGCTAGAAGATTCTAATTTCATTGTAGGAAATCAGAGAGTCCAAGAGGACTTGTCCAAAATGGGTATTCCTGTCATGGGCTTTTCAACCTCCCTTCTGTGCATCTGCAAATCCAAGACTTATCCCACCTTGTCTCAGTATGAAGGCCATCAGCATCTCCAAAGTCCCATTTACAAAATTCTTGAAGTCTGAAGGAACTAGAAACCTGACGCGTAGGACAGCAAAGAGCTAACTTCAGCTCTGGTGCCCTTGGGCCCACAGAAATCATACTGCAGATCAGCTCCAGAGCTGGAAATGAAACCACTTGTCTTCAGGCAATCCATATGGCTGTATTACCTCAAAGAAAAATGCTTTCATAACCCAGACACTGATGACATTGAGCAGTTTGTGTGGCAGGACTGCCCAGGAGCTGTGGAGCTGGAAACCCTGCCTCTCAAGGAATGTTGGCAGGAAAGCAAAAAACCCACCAAAAATCATCAAAGCACAGAGGAGTGAGCAGAAGAAAGAAATTGTAGTGCAGAAAAAGACAGATGAAGCACATGTTGCACTAAGAAGTTGCACCATGAACACATCATCCCTGCTGTTTCCTGCTCTGGGGCACATGGTGCATATGCTAGTCATCATCATCATCGTCTCTTTTCTCTCCCCTGTCCCCCAATTATAAACTGGGAACACTTATGAAAAAAAATATTAAAAAATCAGTCTGCTGGCTCAAGCTAAGGGATAGGTCTGAAAGGCAAGATGTTGCAAGGCTGGAATCAGGAGGAAACAGCACTGGAAAACATGGACCATCGTGCTGTGCAGCTTGGAAATCAGCACGTTTATTAATGTTCTTTCTTCCACCAGTCTTGTAAGGCAAGGATTTAACGTGCATGTCATCAGAGCTTGACTGCTGTTAAACCAAGTGCAGCTGAGGCTGAATAGCTCTGAGAAAAGCAAGCAGGATGATCAAAGGGTACGCGTACATCTGTGTGCTTGTGCTATGTCTGTTACCCCTGCAGCCATATACAGATATATGTGTAAGGTGGGAGAAGTTGTGTGTGTGTCTATGGTGTACCTACTACAGTGACTCTTATTCTTCCTTGCACCCTTAGCCACCGCGGCAAGGCAATGATTCAGGGTGTAGGGTCTCTCATGGAAATCTTGGTCTGAATCTGTTGTCTGTGCATGTTGTGATTTAACCCCACACTCTCCACAAGCTGTAATAGGAAGTGGAGATTCAATTACCTAGGGGCTCGCATGTCCCAGCTGAGAGGGTCATAGAATCATAGAATGGTTTGGGTTGGAAGGGACTTTAACGATCATCCAGTTCCAACCCCTTCCCCTGGGCAGGGACACCTCCCACCAGACCAGGCTGCTCCAAGCCCCGTCCAACCTGGCCTCGAACCCCTCCAGGGATGGGGCAGCCACAGCTTCTCTGGGCAACCTGGGCCAGGGGCTCACCACCCTCACAATAAACAATTTCTTCCTAATCTCTAATCTAAATCTCCCCTCTTTCAGTTTAAAACTCTTCCCCCTCACCCTTTCACTACACTCACTCACAAAGAGTCCCTCCCCATTTCTCCTATAGGCCCACTTTAGGGACTGGAAGGGGCTCTAAGGTCTCCCCGGAACCTTCTCTTCTCCAGGCTGAACACCCCCAACTCTCTCAGTCTGTCCTCACAGCAGAGGGGCTCCAGCCCTTGGATCATCATCGTGGCCTCCTCTGGACCCATTCCAAGAGTTCCATATCAAATGTATTCAGGTCATTCAATGTATTTGCTGTCCCGGTAGCTCTCTGATCCATGCCGGAGATTTCCTAGAAAAAAACAGGTTTCATGGTTGGGGCAGACAGCTGAGCTGGTTGAGTGGCTAGTGGACGCACTAATTGGCTTTCCTCCTCTGCCCATCCATCTGGCTCACTACTCAGGCACGTTTCAGAGGGACACACCACCTGTGCTGTGCAAGCAAGCAAGGTATAAAACATGTGAACTTTATAAACCTCAAAGGATGCTCATGGACTTGAGACAGTTCTCTCTTTTGTCACTGTATTAACCGCACAAGGAATTTTGTATTTTGTCACTGTATTAACTGGAAAAGAATAAGTTTTGGAGTTAATTATTATAATTTTGACTACTAATTCTTTTACTATGTGAATGACAATAACAAGCAGTTTCGCTAAAATCAATGGAGTAGCCCCAGTGTAAGTTGAGACAGGTACAAGGTACACTCAGGTACAGGACAATGCGTTTTGAAAAAACACGATTCATTGTTTGTGCTAACAGAAACATTGATGAACAAGATTATTGCCGTTGTAAATCAGTGTAGCTCCAAAGATTACATCAATTTCAATTGGCTGGGGACCTCTGCCTTAGTCTCAGACACGTGTTGATGTCCTCTTCATGTTGATGGTGTCCTCTTCTAGAAGGCAAATACTGGCAAGTGGCTGCATGTACTCCTTGAATGCCTCGGAAGTCTGCTCTAGAAATTCCTCCCTGGATAGTTGGAAAACTTCTAGGTTGGGTTTAATTTCCCCTAGCAGAGATATCTATATATGAGACGTGTAAGTCTCACTTGTGCGTTTGGTACCAAAGGACAGAAGTAAGCAGCTCCGGAAGCCAACTGTCTTGATGGTGTAGCTTAGACACCATCTTATAGTGGAATGGTCACCCCGTGTGTGCGTTCCCTTCACCCCAGTGCAGATGCATACAGACATGCACACCTAAATACAGGGGGGCAAACCCCTGTCTTTTAATTTCTACCCCAAACTTGCTCAGGTCTATGCAATAGCTGCTTCTTTTTTTGCCAGCTACTCCTTCAGCTTGAATGTCTTCTCTCCTTTGCTGATTTTTCTCTCCTGATGTAAACACTGCCAGGAACACTCAGTCATGACTGTGCAGTTCCTGGAACATCAATGGCAAAATTTCAGCTTGTGCCAGCTGGGAAACTCGCAAGCAATGCTAAGGATGTTCCTGAAATTAGCCTAGGTCATGGACTGCCCAATCAGCAAAATGGATATAACCACCCTGGAAATGGTTTATTCCTTCCTGGTGGACTTCAGTGTCATAGAACCATCTTGTGAATGTTTAATTTACTAGTAGAGTTGTAGTTTATGAGTCTACTTGGTTTCCTTAGCTGAAAAAGCTGGGCTCTTTAGCTGCTGTTCATGAAGTGCACTCTATGGTCCCTTTGCACCTCTTCAACTTTCAACTCATCTTGCTTGAATTTGGGTGACCAGAACTTTACAGTAGTTTAGATGATGTCTCAGCTGCTCTCTGTGTAATGGTACGAACACTTCCCTGTCTCTACTGGAAACCTCTTGCCTGAGAACAACTGCAGTTGTTCTTTTTAAGACTGCTGTGCTCAGATGGATTAATTCAGGTCCTTTTTCCTCTACTATTACCTCCAGCCAATGAGCTTCCACCTTAGTTTCTAAGTGCAGTCTCTTACTCTTTGTTACTGTTAAAATTCAGCCATTTCTCTTACTCAGCCTTCCTTCAAGGTCATCCAGATCTTCCCATATCATATTCTGATCCTCCTCTGCAATAGCACTACAGTCGCTCAAGTTTGTGTCATCAGCAGATCTCATGACCAGGCGCCTACTTCTTTCTGCCAAGTTCATTAAGGAAAATATTTAATAAGATTGGTCCCAGGACTGATTATTAAGGAACACAATGGAGTTTCTCTGGATTTACTCAGAAGTAACAGACAGCAAATGTTGGCTCCAGATGGTATTTTGTTCAAAACAAAATAATGACTTCCATCTGTCTCATCACTTTCCAAACTGAGGTCTGTGGAGCACTTGCTGGTGGTCTGTGTAGTGCTGGCTCTTTGCAAGGTGCTGGCTCCTCCTTGTTATTTCCAGCTGCTAAATTCTACTAAATTAAGCTAAAGCTCACAGTAAATGTTTTCCTAATATTATTTTCATGTGTAACTAACTGTGGGAGTTGCTGGCGGGACCACATGTGATTGGAAGGGGAACTCACCTGTGAGATAATTCCTGAACTGGGGTATAGTCCAAGTGAACTAAGACCTAGGGAACTTCTTATCTGTTTATTAATAAAGAGTGTATTATTTATGTCACAGTAGCACTGAATAGTCCTAAGCAGGGATATGGCTACAAACAGGCTGAGCCTTGCACAGACTCCTGTTAAAGGCAGTCCTCATCTCAGAAAGTTTACAAGACAGTTTGCCAAAGGGAGGAAAAGGAGAGGAACGGTGAACAGAGAAGGAGGACGCATCCATCTCAACACAATGAAACTGCTAGTTTCCTCTGCAGCTGACAAACAGCCATCATGCAGGTTTGTCCTAATGTGCCTGTCATGCCACAGCAACAAGCATCGGAGATTTCACATTGTTCGTAGCATCACCAGACTGGATGGGGATTTGAGCAACCTGCTCGCTCTAGTGTCCCTGCCCATGGCAGGGGGTTGGAACCAGATGATCTTCCAACCCAAACCATTCTATGATTCTATTATTCTATGATCTTTACACACCTTGAGGGCTCAGAAAGCAACACGTAGGAATTCACTCACTCACTAGGGCTCATCCAGGCACCTGCTGCTGTGAGGATAATAACTACCTTGCCTGAAGTAGATGTAAACTCTTGGTCAGAACTTATAATACCAGGTTTGAAAAACATCTGACAGAATACAAGGCATGGAGATGAGTCTGGTGCAAAGAACCGAGCAGATGAAGTCACAGAATCATAGAGTGGCTTGGGTTGTCCCTTTTGTTTCTTTGACTACAAGGTCGTGGACTAGGCACTGAGTTGGTACAGAATCTGTCACACTGCTTATATGGCAAAAAAAATGGATCTTCTTCATTGTTAGGATTACAAGTATTGTCTTCAATGACTGAACCATGCCTGTGGAAAGGGATTGTTCCATTCATGTAGATCTAGTCCTAGATCTACACGCCCTAGATTTTTGCTTCTCTTGAGCCAAAGTCTCTGACTTTGATTATTCCAGTGGAGTCTGTCCACTTTCAACGTGAGGACAGCCAGCTCCTTGCTTTCTTCTTTGGTGTCAATGAGTGTTCAGCTAGTGGTTATGGACTTAAACTCAGCTTACTGCTGTTGCATTCAGTATGAAAAGAAAATGCCACAGTGCCAAGGGAAATATGCTGTTCTCACTAGTACTACCTTGCAACTCCAATGGCAGCATAAAAAAGCCTAGAGGAAAGAAAATGTAGCTTTTACTGCATGTCTTAATGGTTTACAAGCCAATGGCGAAGGAACAAAGAAATCTAAAAAGCAAACAGTAAGGATTTACAGTACAGTCTTTCCCTTCCTCTCGCACTGAGGTCTGACGGCAGCGTGCAATTGTTTTTTCACATCTGAAGCAAGACTTGGTTGCTGTAACTTCAGACTGAGGTATTTCTCAATTGTTATTCTATTTGGGTATGTAAATTCTTGATTTTTGCGTGCCACTTTTGTTTAGAAACGTGAGCTGAGATCGGGGCTTTGTGGTGCCTTAACTTACTTGGGTAAGAAGAGAGTCCTTGTCCTGAAGAACCTGCAATTGCGTAGACAGATGGAGTTCCCTCCACTTTGCAAAGAGGGAATGAAGAAATTTAAAGATTGATTGACTTCTCCAAGGGTCATGCAAAAATCCTTATGCAGAAGGCAGATTGGCTGTTTAACCACAGGACTGTGCTTGCATCATTTCAAGCTTTTTCCTGTATTCCTGGCTTCCCCAGAGAACTTTCTATCCGCATGTGGTTTACTTGTCAGTGCTTGTTTGGACACCTTTGTAGCTGTCCTTATACTACTGGGAGAGGGGATCAAGGTCTAGGCAACTTCTGCCTTAATGAGTTACTTTCGTCTTACTGACACAGCTGCTGAAGTCCCAGGCAGAAGAGCCAACATGATCCCTCTGGAGTTGAACCGGATCATTGACTAACCAGTGGTCTAAAATCCCACTGAACTTCATCAGAGCTGTGTCTACCACTCCCAGCAGAGGCAAACACCCTAGACTTCTGGAAACAAGATTAAAAAATTATTCCCGAGAAGAAAGACCCAACAAGATCCTCTGGGCAGTTCCCTCTAACTAGATCCCCCCAAGTTTGTCTTTCATTCTTTAACAGAAAAACCTTCCATGTGGGAAGAGCCTTAAATTATCCACCATTTTCTCATGGATTAACTAGACCTGCACATTCTCTGTGCCTCCATACTTAAGAGGGGATGACTAAGATGACTAAATACAGGTTGAGCTGGTTTCCTTAGAGACAACTGAGACAAGCAAGCAATTCTTTGATTAAATTAATCTTCTCCAGAAGCAGAAGCCTAAAACAGGCCAGACAATTAATGGGCTAGAGGAGCTGTCTGCTCTCCACAGCAGCTCATACCAGAGTAGGCTTTAAGGGCTGATGCAATGACCAATTCTGAGAGTCTCCTTTCCGCTGTCTCTAGCAACAGCCCCAAGTGGCCATTTCCACGGTAAGTAGCTGAAGTTAGGTGAGATGGATGCAACTGTCTGTGTCCATGAGTGTTAGAAAAGAGATTGTGTTTTGTAATCACTGTGCAGAAAGGAGGACAGAAGAGAGACAAAATAAGCTGCTTGGTCTGCAGTACGTGGCAATTTTCTTGACCGTATGGCAGGGTATGCACTGCACGTTACCAACTAGGCTGCTGCCACATCATCTCCAAATACAACTGGTCTCCCAACCAAGTTCTTTGCCTCCTCCAGATCAGCCTTGGTGGATCCCTGTGAAAACAATCAGGAAATAACAGAAATGCAGTGGCACAGCTATGTTCAATCACAACAGCTGGGACCTTCCTCCTAGTATTATCTCTCTTTGCAAATCCTCTACAAGTTATCCCTGAGCTGAAGTTGCAATGGTTGTATTGAAGGACACTCATGATCTCTGACAGGGAGGAAGACCCAGAAGAACAGTATGAAAAAAAGGAAGGGCAGGAAGACTGAGGACTCAAAAGAAATGAGAAGAAAGAGGTAATAGCCAATAGGTCCTCTCTATCCAGAAGGGTTTTTTTTACACTGGAGTTCTCGAACAGACTTATCAAATTGCAGACAGTGGATCTGTCCCATGGTTTCACTGGCAGCAAAGGACTTTCTGCTACAGAAAGGGTGGTCAATGGCTATCTCAGTTGCCATGGAATGATTTTGGCAGGATCGTTTGAATGCAGGTTGGTTCTGGGATACGTCTTTAGCTGTTGATGTCCTCAGTCACCACCGTTCGGACTATCATCTTTGTAGGATACTCGGCATCACCCTAGGAAATATTCTGTGGTTAACATTGAGTGAGAAATACCTGACAGCAGTTAGCAAGGGAAAACACAACCCTGGAGCACCTCTTTTGTCTCTGTGCGGTGCCAGTGCTGGTGTGCAGCAGGTTTGTTTCAGTGGAGGTCTTTTTGGCTCAGCAGGCCATCTGTCCTGAGTGTGCTAAATGGCTGCACGCTCCCCAGTTGGTGAAATCTCACCCTGAGAGCCTTTCCCAGTCTTTGTGATGCACAAAATTAAGCATGCTCAATTTTGGGGGGCTGCCTAGGAATGTGTGGGTTTCATTGATGGCCTCAGTCAAGGTTGAAATTAAAACCTTAGAGACTCAGCGCCAAATGCTCCTCATGACTTCAACTTCAGGCCAGGTGTCTAATGGACAAGTGTCTGGCTCAGAGGGAACACAGATGCACCAAGAAGCATGTGGATTTTGGCATGGGGATGCAAACTGTCTCTGCAGAGTCTCTGGGATAGATAGATAGATAGATAGATAGATAGATAGATAGATAGACAGACAGACAGATAGATAGATAGATAGATAGATAGATGTTCAGTCAATAGTGAACCAGAAACTAGCCCTGTTAAGAGCCCAGTTAGAGTGGAACCAAACCCTAAATAGTAAGTCCCACTGGATATATTTGCTATATGTTCCTGGAGCCATGTGGGTGGTAGGTAGCTAGAAGCATCACTTGGGTCTAAACATGTCTCCTTGCATGACAGCGGTAAGGTGAGGGCTCCTGAGCAGAGGTGCTGGTGCACACCACCAGCTCTACATGACTTACACCACAGTTCATGAAGGCTTGCGTGTATCAGAGACCTAGATCAGGATGACATGCACACATTAAACACCCTTTAACGGTCGTTCCCTTGTTTGCTATTTCACCAGCAAGAGACCGTTCTACTGCACCAGTCAGACCTGCTGGAGGAGCAGCACTGGGGGAGATGTACCACTGTCCTCCATAGCCAACTAGTGACTATCAGTGCCTCGTTTTCTGAATATCAACCAAGTTCAAAAGAACTGGATGTCATCCACATCCCCACTCATTCTCTGGACATGTTTGAAGCTACATTTCCTCGCTTAATTTCCGTGAGCCAAATTGTTTGCACTGAACTGGCAAAAGATGAATCCCAGAGCTCATACTTTGTTTTGACATCTGCGTTAGCAGTGTGGTGGTGTTTTGATTTAGCACTGTGTGTCTATAGATTTCTTTCTGCCTGTGTCTTCTCATTGTTCTTCCATTTGGTTTTTGCAGGCCACTGGAGCTACATTAAAAAACCCAGAGCTTCGTGGCCCAGGTTGCCAACATTTGCACCTTGTCATTACTGAGCTGGTGATAGGTCATGCTCAGCAGAGGACACTGAATCCCCAATAGGCATGCACGCGAAGCAGAGTTGGCCAGTTGCCTTTGCATGGCCTGATTTGCTTGAGAGATGTGTCAGCTTTCTGCAGGAGTTACCAGCAACATGACTTTTCCTTGACCCAAGAGGGCTCTCATACTTGCCATGAGTCATGGAATTGTAGAATAGAATAGTTTGGGTTAGAAGGGACCTTTAAAGGCCATCTAGTCCACCACCCACCTTGGGGGGGGGACATCTTTGACTAGATCAGGTTGCTTAGTGCCCCATCCACCCTGGCCTTGAATGTTTCCAGGGATGGGGCAAAATTCCAGGGATGACGCACCAAAGAAACAAGAGTCTGATGCTGTGAAGGTTTATCAAAGTTACAGTGGGTTAATTAACCTCTATCAGAGCCCTTCTGCAGCTTCTACAAGCCAGGGACAAAGAAAGAAATTTGCAGGTAATGCTCCAAAATCAAAGCTCTGACATAAAGCTGGGTGCCTGACTTCTACACAAACTGACTTCCAGGACAAAATTAATCTCACCTAACATAGGCATCTACACGAAAGAGGCCTCCATGCAAGCTAGTCACCCCAGGCTCCCTTTATAGTCAGTGAAGAGAAACAGAGCATGGTTCTGACCTAATAGAAATGTCTACATGGGGCTGAGATGAATTGCACCTCAGAAGTGCCTGTTTTCCTCTCTTGACTCTAACGTCTGGGGAGCATGGGGTATGCAGCTCAGATGGAGACGTCTGCAGGCACGCGGCTGGAAAGCCAAGTAAGATGGATTTCACCACGATGAATTCCCCCGGAGTGACAGTGAAAGCGCTTGCCGGCGAAGCATGCCAGATCTTAGCTCTAATATTTTAGGAGTTAAGTACCTTCTTTGCACTGAAAGGAAAAAAAGACTTGAGCAGAGAGGGGGCAGCACGCACAAAACCAGACTTACTGTACTCAGAGGCGAAGGGAAGGCAAATACCGTCCTAGAGCTGAAAACCAGAAAGCACTTTGTGTTAGCCCAGCCTGGCCTTCCTGGGGGCACTGGCTGGAGAAACATCACTTCCCCCAGTTCAGGGTATAAAAAACCTGGGACAGACAATGAATCGGAGGAAGGAGATGCCTTAATGAAATATTCTGGTCATGCAGTGTCTTGTGATAACTCACTAAACATGGTGCATTGCCAATTGCATTTTAGAAGAATAAAACTCTTCCCATTTGCAGCTCCCCCTGGACATTTTTAATCAGCTAATTTCTCCCAGGGCTACCCAGGCAGGCCAGAGTTCAGGCAGGATTCCCATTAGAAATAGGAAAGACCTGTCTGATCACTGAGTTTATCCAGCTGTGTAGTTTGCAGTGAATAATGACCACTGGGGCTTCAGCAAATTGTGGGGGCAGTGGGGCAAGGGAGGGAAGTGACGACTATGAATCATCACAGGCTTGCTGACTACGGAGACTTGTTACGGTATGTGTTATTGAGGTGGTTTCTGTATATATGTTTATGCGTGTATTTACATGATTATGGCATCTTTCAGCTAGGTTCCCCCGATACTCATTTTCCTTCATGTAGCAAACCCATAGTCAGAGCTGGTTTTGGGGAAGAAGATATTTCTTGGAACCAGGGCAGGTGTAACCCTTTTTTTAGGATAATTGCACTGTATCTGGGAGTAAATCAGATTCGTTTCTCTTTTGCATGGAGTATGTGACCTCTTTACTGTCATCCCTGAATGTCCCTCTGGAAGAGTCTCTCTTCCCAGCATCTCCAGCATTGTAGAATGGTTTGGGTTGGAAGGGACCTTTAAAGGTCACCTAGTCCAAACCCCTGACATGAGCGGGGACATCTTCAACTAGACCAGGTTGCTCAGAGCCCCGTCCAACCTGGCCTGGAATGTTTTCAGGGATGGGGCATCCCCCACCTCTCTGGGCAACCTGTGACAGTGTTTCACCACCCTCACAGCAGAGAATTTCTTCCTAATCTCTAATCTAAATCTGCCCTCTTACAGTTTAAAACTGTTAGCCCTTGTCCTGTCGCTCCCCTCCCTGATCCAGAGTCCTTCCCCAGCTTTTCTGGAGCTCCTTTGGGGACTGGAAGGGGCTCTGAGGTCTCCCCGGAGCCTTCTCTTCTCCAGGCTGAACCCCCCCAACTCTCTCAGCCCGTCCTCCCAGCAGAGGGGCTCCAGCCCTCCCAGCATCTCCGGGGCCTCCTCTGGCCCCGCTCCAACAGCTCCATGTCTCTCCTGTGCTGAGGGCCCAGAGCTGGAGGCAGCACTGCAGATGGGGTCTCACCACAGAATAAGCCCCACACAGCTGCCTGCCTACCTCAAACAACTCAGTAGAGGAGGATGAATCCTATACGAGAAGTTTTGACTCATTTGAAAGCTGTATCACCTTGGGGGCTGCACCCCGAACTCATCTTTAAAGGTCTGCGTGGAGTAACCATCACCTGATCCTTTCTCTGTGTTGTCCTGCAGAACAAGGATCCTTCATATCCTGGAAGGTTCTAAGGCCGTATTTCAATGAACATGATAAGCTGTCACAAACTGTCACCACCATGGAGAAAAGGTACCTCACCACATCCTGCCCCAGAACAGGTAACTCTGGGCATTGCACCAGGTCAGGCAACAAAACAATTTAAATGAAAACTTCTCTTCCTGAGCTATTTTACAGGAATATCAACCTCTGCAATGACACAAATGGTTGCGGTGGTCCCAGGGAACCAGTGGTGAGGGGATGGGGAAAAGCATTCATGGCAGGAGGAGCACGAGACTGCTGCTCTCCCAGGCAGTGATGGCATAAAGTGTTCACTGAAGGGCTGAGGGGTTTCTGCGCTATCTAAAGTCACTATAGCCCTAGGAAAACCAGGCATATATAATATTCCTATTAATTTTTTTCACACATATCAGTGGTTCTTTCTTCACTCTTTGTAATTTCAGAGCTTACGTTTGTGGCCTCACTAAGCCAGCCTACGAGAAACTGTAGAAAACAATGTGGAAACTGAATATAAACGAAAGTGAAGGCAACTGGAAACCGGCCAGCATAAAACTGGTAGTGATCAGCCTGCATTCCCCTTGTGAGCTGAAAAATGCAAGACAAACATTGCAAAGTGACAGAGGGAATATTCTCCTTTAAATATTTATTGTTTTTTCTGTGCTATAATTGATAGTCCAGGAGGTATCTATTTTAAAAACATTTTTGTCATGAGATTGGCCCTTTGAAAAGTTTCAAAACGCAGCTAAATTAGTCTCAAAACTGCTAATCAAAGTGCACTCCAGGTGCAAAGAGGAGCTGGCAAAGCTGAGTACAGAAACAAACAGTCAGTCGTCTCAGAAGGAATGCATCTGGTGTAGATGGGAACAGGATCTTAAAATCAAATAATAGGCTTATGTCACTTCTCTTGTCATGTTTTAATTAAAGAATGAGTTACTCTGTGCAGGGTTGGGGGTTCGTTTTGTCCCTTCAAATAGTCTGAGAGCTCCAGGCTGGTTCTCGCGTGTCACCTTTCTGCATTGCGGGGCAGAGCTAAGGCTGCGGAGCGTAAATCAGTGGTCCTGGCTGGTTACTTGCAGTTAATCCCCTGCCATCCTTTGGCCCTCCTGGGTGCTTGTGTGGTCTGTTCACATACTGTTTAAAAGAAAAATAACACGACATCAGTGGGACAGACCCTCAGCTAACATCAAGGGGCCTGTCTCTGCCAACCTCGCTTTGCCCTTGTTCCAACTAAGCTATTTATAAGGGTCAACGCCGATTTAGTTGTTATCTTTTTTGGAACTTTTTTTTTTTCAGTAGGCTTGCGGACCAAATGAAATCATTTGGAACCATCAATTACACTCCAAATGATTTTTGTTTGTTTGTTTGCTTACTAGGCTTTTCCTCCAAGAGGAAACATGAAAGGAACAGAAGAAGGTGTAAAAGGAAAATATTGCTATTGGACTTGAATGGGGCTGGAAAAGTGGCTGGTATTTCAAGCAAATATAGAAGAATTCATCCTTGGAGATCAAGCCTAGCTGTCAGAGAATTTTTTGGATTTCCCCTTCCAAACAAAAGGATTGACTTCAATGACATTCCTCCATCCCTGATTTGTGTCAGCAAAGTTACACGTGAAGTGCATTTGACAGAGGATATTTTGATGGGAAACCTCCCCCCCGCCACCTCTCCTGTGTTACAGCCTGAGAAAGGAGAGACATAAAAAAAACAACAGGGTGGATTCTCCAAGATCAGCTTAATGTGGCTCTGGAAGAAAGGCTTAGCTATGGGAGACCAAGTGTGCGGTGAGACTGTACCTTTAATGACAAAAACGAAAACAAAGCAAGAAAAGAAACTTGGGCAGGCAGGAGGAGTTCTCCAGGGAACTCTTCCATTTTCAGCAGCTGTCTTCCTCTGCACATTTTAATTCCTGAGGGGCAAGATTGCCTCTGGTGGAAGCAGGCTCAGGGCCACACATATCTAGGCTGAACTTGGTTCTTCCTATCATCTGTTCTTGTTGTTTGGGGCAAGAGGAAATCATCAGCAAATCAACTGCAAAAAAAATGGCAAGTGATAGGTAATTTTAGAAAGTGCAGAGGTCTGGTAGGCGAAGGTGAAGTTGTGAGCACAAGGCTTGGCCGGGCAGTGTCCGCAGCAGATAACGTCCCAGCACTGACCTCCTGCTGTGCCTCTTCAATCAACGCCTCTGGCCATCACCTGTAAGACGTGACCCCCTTGAAGCAACCCTGTTAGACAAAAATGCCCCTTTGGCAGACACTGAATTTGCAGATAAGACAAAGGGAAGTCCAAAGTCAAGTGGGATACCTTTGGCATTCAATACATTGATCAGCTGTTAGTACTGACAGTAGGTGGTGTATCCTTCTCCCCACACAGGGGTATCTTGAGCCTCAGTTTCCCTGCATGAACCTCTGTCTGGAAATGTCTCCTTCCATTCCCTACAAATTGTTATTGACTGATGAATTCCTGACGAAATGAAGGTTTCCAACTCAGGACTTTAACCCCAGTCTCTATCATCACCCTACATGGGCAAACTGGTAAAATGCAATGCCCATGAGCACTGAGACATCCTCTGCTCTGCACATAATATAGGCCTTTCCTGTCCACATCTTGAACTGGTCTTGAACTTCTTTGAAGTGCAGGACTGGTCCTAGTGAACCTCCTTTTCTTCACTATGCCATACTGTCCTCCAGAGTTGCATGGGTAGGGTGCTCCATGGAAGTGTGCATGGACTTTAACCAGCAGAACTCTTTAGAAGAGCATGACCTTTTTCAAGGACATGTAGTAATAGGATGAGGGCTAATGGCTTTAAACTGGAAAGAGGGGAGATTTAGATCAGATATCGGGAGGAAATTTTTCACTATGAGGGTGGTGAGTCCCTGGCCCAGGTTGCCCTGAGAAGCTGCGGCTGACCCATCCCTGGAGGTGTTCAAGGTCAGTTTGGACGGGGCTTTGAGCGAGCTGGTCTAGTGGGAGGTGTCCCTGCCCAGGGCAGGGGGTGGGACTGGATGGTCTTTAAAGTCTCTTCCAACCTAACCGTTCTGTGGTTCTGTGATTCTACGATTCTATGATTCTATGAACTCCAGAGTTCCCAAAAATGTCCCAAATCCCAAAGATCTCACCAAATCACTGGTTGGGGAGAGCAAAAAGATTTCCCTCCCTCTTTATACTAGAAGGGCCATCTCAGGTTTGGACCAGAGAATGGCACCACAACTTTTGAAATCATGTCTGGCTTGAAAGTGTGCAGGCAAAGCACAAGATTTGAGATGACCAGAGACGCCGTAACCCGGGCGATGGGTTGCCAGCTCTCAAACTTCAGCTGGGAAACTCCTAGCATCTCAGCAGCTACTGCCAAGGTACCAGAGCCCAGGAATTTAGTTGGGCAAGATAACAAGATGGCCAGGTGGGTTACCTTTGAGATGGTGTATCTGCTGCACTTCATTAAGTGCTCTCCTGATGTCTGCTTTGGTTTGCATGAAAACTCGATTGCATGAATATCCCTGCAGAAATCGAGGTGTGAGGTCACACGTGTCTTCCGGGTGTTTTGCTGTACGAAAATAAAACTTGTGGTGGTGTGAGATGTTTATGAGGTGATATCTATACCTGGGAGACATGAAGAGAGGAAGAAAGCCAGAGTTCAAGTGCACAGGTAAGTAGCATTAAAAAACTTGCCAAATTCACCTTAAAGAAATGCAGTCACTGATATATAGACCTCAAATTTCCCCTCTATTTGCTGTATGAGTTTCTGAAGTTCTGAACTACTGTCCTTCAGACACTTATCCATTTTTTTTTATGATGGTGGAGTTATTATAGGAGTGTCATTGTCACCTTAGTGGTGTTTGGAGATAAGAAAATGCAGTAGCCAAACTTCTGGAAGATCACTACAGGCAAGAAGCAGGAAAGGGGAAAGGTGAGGACGGAAATACGTGTTTTATGTCTAAAGTCAGGTAACTGGCTTCCCTCTAAAAGAAATCGGGGACAAGATATGGTTATGGATCTACAGGGAAAAGGAAGGAAAGGAGAAGAATACCAGAGCATCACCAACAAATAAAAGCTACTGGCTGTGAGATGAGATAATATTGTCTGGGGGAGTTTGGTTATGATCAGCATCTGCTTTGTATTCAGTTTCGCTTTCGCCAGTGTCTTCACTGGAGATGGTTAGGGAAGTTGTCTTTCCAGCCATAAATGTGCGTGTGGGAGTCAGTGCTCCAGTCCCATGGGTGTCAGCCAGGTGGGTGAGACCAGATGCAAGAATTTCAGATTTACAAGCAATTCCTGTTGCCTTGCAAGGGGCGGACAGCCGGGAGGGAGGTGGGAGTGTGCTGCTTTGGCTGGAGAAGAGATGCAGGATGCTCTGATCTGTACATCATTGTGCTGGGAGTCAGGAACTCCTGCTAGTTCTGACAGTTCCCTGTTCAGCCATGGATATGTCAATGAAACAAAAATGTTCAGAGCTGGCAGCTTAAGATGTAGGCCCCCACAATGACATGGCTTGAACTTCAAAGGAGCTGAGTAACCAGCAGGTTTCATTTGTTTTGGCATCTCTGTAACAAAATAATAGGAACTGAGTACCTGAGAGTATTTACAAGAATTTGTTTAGGGCTTTTTTTACCTTTTCTGCCTCAGTTTCCTTCCTAGTAAAAGAAGATTATGCTTGCCTCTCCCATGAGATCACTGCGAGGAGCTGCACGTGAGATCTTAAGAAATGGACAAGTCACATTTTTGGCTTCGGTTTATACACCAAAAAGGAAACTTCTGGTTCAGGCAGTGATTAGTTAAAGCTCCTGACTGATGCAGCCCTCTCTCAAGTGACGTGAGTCACGGTAAGAAAGACCTCCCTTAGGGGTGTCCCAGGCGGTGTGGTGGCAATGGAGGAGCTGCATTACTGCAGCACCCATTTGTAGTTTAAAAAACATGTCTTGAGTTACATCACTTCATTTTGCAGCTGGGACAAGTGAAATGTGACATGGACACTTCACGAAGATGGAAGGTAACTCGTTTTTCTGCGATAAGCTCAGTCCCTTTGGGCAGCAGAGCTAATGCGTGAGTCTTTGTGAGACATTTTAGAAAGGTGTAGTTGGGTCCTGAGGGGCTGATCCTGAGATGCGGATGACCATTATCTCAGACTGCTGACAATACGATCGAGGCCAGGTTGGATGGGGCTTTGAGAGACCTGACCCAGTGAAAGGTACCCCTGCCCATGGCAGGAGGGTTGCAGTAGATGATCTTTGAAGGTCCCTTCCAGCCCAAACCATTCTGTGACTCTATGATTGTATGATCTGTGGCCCGTTTGTACAATCTGCCCGATGCTGTGCTGAGGAATCCAACAAAGCAGAGAGGCTCCCTGATTTTTTCTTGGGTGGGCAGAAAACAGCGATCTCCAGACCTCAAAACAACAAAGTTATGAGGCAGATCATGTCTAAAGCTGGGTCAGAAATGAAATGACTATGCCATAGCTGTTAAAAAGCCACACCAAACTCTTGGGTCTGGACTTATTGGGGTTTTGTAAGTGTTTAACAATTTCTAAGGCTAACCTATGGCTTTTGCTTTAAAAAGAGACTTTTCCAAGAGTTGAAGAAGCAGCACTTTGGCTGGCTGTCAGCTTGCAAAGCCCTGTGTTTCGTCTGCCTTTGACTGGAGGGAGAAAATGAAGGCACAGCAAGACAGTAGCTGCGCTGCATCCACTGGGGCTGCTGAGCCCCAGGCAGCCTGACTAAATGCTGCAGAGGTTTCTCCATTGATCACGTCTGGCTTTTCTTGCCGAGCAATGGAGAGGAATGATTTTTCTCTCTGACTTCTGCCTCTCCAGAAAGTCATTTGCAAACAGCTCAGTGGGCAAAATGCCACGAGTAATCACTCAGGCCCCAGAATAAGACACCAGGTTAGGGATTAGTGAGAAATCTCCTTGTAGATGAATGTCTGAGGAACAATCCAATTAAGAGAAGTCCCTTCTTCAGTTCAAGGACTGAGCTGTTTGGTGGTGGGTTAGGTTTAAATCTTCCTCTGCCTGCCTGTAGGTCTTAGTACCTTTATGGGATGGTATTTGATGGGAGGGTGAAAGGTGATGCCCACAAAAGTGTGTTCATTGGTATGTGCAACGGAAGTCTTAATCGACAGAGGTGTCCCCAGAGCAGAATGAAGGCAAGAATGAAGACCACCAAAGTGAAAATAGGCACTGCTTTTGGTACACTCTGTTTCAACAGCAAATTGGCCCCCATGACTTCCTCTAGGCATGAAGGAACGCAGAGGTCTTTGCTGTGCTCTTCCCATGTTAGAAAATGTGGTTGTGTAAAGTAGGAATGGAGAGCTGAGCTGAGAGGCTGATGGCCAACTCCTTTCCTTCTTGGGGAGAATTTCCCTTCTGCCTTTTGTGCCTATATCCTAAAAATCATTGGTAACTCTATCTCCAACATGTGAGAGAGCAATATCTCAGGTTGTGGGGTGGGAGACGTGGTGGGACAGGGTCTTCTTCTTGGCTGCAGCTGAGGGATACAGTATCTCCGGACAGGGACCTCCTAGGCAGCACATCACTGCCACCGTTCCTCATGCAGCCTATGTCTGCAGTGGTCTATACAAGAGCTGGATACCTCTGGACTCAGCTTTTCTGTGATTTCCACCTCAACCAGATGGCAGAGTGTTGACTGTTTGGGTACCTTTGGGGGAAGGAAGGACAGAGCCCTGTCTGAATATCTGCTGTTACTTTCGCTGCTCAGAGAAAGCTCTGAGTTATGGTAGGGAGAAGGCCAAGTCTCGCTCAAATCACAAGAGGGAGAATTTGGCAGCCTCTTCCCTTAGTGCTCTCCCAGATGTTCGTCATCATCACAGAGACACCGTCCTGGTTTGGCAGCCCCTGGTCTGGGAAATCCCCGTGGGCCTGGGAAAAGTGGGGCTGGAGGATGTGAAGCAGTATAGGGTAAGGCTCAAAAAGGCTTGTGGGGAAAGTGGTACAGGTCAGAAAAACACTGAAAGCTTATCTGAACCTTCTTGCTCTGGGCAATGAATGTGAGGCTTCTGGAGTCCACCAGCTGCATGGCTCACCTGGACTGTCTTTTTGTAAGATTTTGGGTAAATGGGCAAAGACACAAGAACACCCTTGGCTTGTCCAAACCAGAACACTGTCCCCAGCCTGGCACACTACTCACCCTGCTGCCATGCAGCTCCAGAGACCATGGAGTGGGACAGGGATCAACACCTTCTTTGTGAGACTTGATGTTTTCGGTCCTGGCAAAAAGGGGACAGGAGCTGCTCCCAGGATGGGTGCAAGCAGGCCCCACTTTGGGACTTTATATGTTGTATAGAGGCAACTATATCACAGAATCATAGAATGGGTTAGGTTGGAGGGACCTTAAAGATCAACTAGTCCACCCCCCTGCCCTGGGCAGGGACACCTCCCACTAGACCAGGTTGCTCCAAGCCCCGTCCAACCTGGCCTTGAACCCCTCCAGGGATGGGACAGCCACAGCTTCTCTGGGCAACCTGGGCCAGGGGCTCCCACCCTTGTAGCGAAAAATTTCTTCCTCATATCTAATCTAAATCTCCCCTCTTCCGGTTTGATGTACCCAACAAGGAAATGGTCAGCAGATGACAGCGTGGGCTGGGACATCGGTTTGACACCTGGGGTCACCACCACTGAGTAGTCTGGATGCCATGCTCCCAATGCATCAGGAAAGGACATGGCCATGGAGGAAGGGAGATGGGAGCAAATGCCAGATTTACAGCCTGACTGTGCCCTGGGAGATGCAGAGGTTCCTGGGGAGGGAGGTTTTGATTGAAGACCTGACTTACAGGAAGGGATCGGTAATGTCTTCTTCAAAGACTGTGCCTTAAAAAAAGTGTGAAACACTAATACAAGAAACTTTTATTTTACCATTTAGCCTTCAATCTGCACAGAGAATCTCTTTTCAGAACTGTAATACTTAAAACTCCTACCACAAGCGGGGAGGCGGAGTTTTAATGTATTTCTTTTTTTAGTATTGGAGCTCCATTTGGACTGCACGTGAAGGCCCTCAGCTGACCACACTCCCATACAGGGACTACGTGATCGCACCCCATAACACCTGGCTCGAAATAGGCCACAAGCATTTGGGCCATGTTGAGGAAAACACTTAGCCACGTGCTCTGGTCCTTCCTTGGTCCAGGGCGTGCTTGAAGTGTTAGGTTTATGTACATTCCTGTCTCGAATTGGCAAGTTCTGTACTATCTGTTGGTAGACATGAGTGGGGAGCATGGTTAATGCCAGAACGCATTTGACCTTTCTTTTTTATTTCCTTTGCAACTTTATTCCCCTCTTTCATAAAATTCCATTCTGCTTTGCTTTTTGAGATCAGATCCACCCAGGTCAAGCAAACGGCAACCACCGAGATGACAGCTGCTGAAACCATCCATCCTCGTAGTCTAGCCCAAATGTACACGCATCAGCCGGCGTAAAGCCACCCCAGTCCATCGGGGAGATTTAGTAATATAACGAGGGGAAGGAATGAAATCACCCCCTCGTCCTTCAGGGTTTCCAAATAAACAGCAAGAAGGAAGACGGGGTTTTGTTGTGTTTGTGTTGTTTGGTGTTTTTCTAAATTTTTTTTTCCCTTACTGTAACAATTCAAAAGCCAGGAGAAAGATTAAAAAAAAATCACCAAACCTAAACCAACAACAATTAAACCCACCGGTTTCAAGGTGGGTTAACAACGTGCAAAGCACATGCCAGAACATGTGTTATTAGCAATAAAAAAGTCCTTTATTTGTCTCTCTGGGGAATTTCTTTCACACTCACTTTTAAAAAAACTATCTTTATTTGTTTCCCTTCTCTCTCTCTCCTCTCTCACACACAACCAGATCACTTAAATAAAACAAAGTTTTATATTCATTCCAGGCAGGGATTCCTGCCAAAATCTGTGCCTCCTTTTTTTCCCCCCACTCATTTTCTTATATACAGACCAGTGATGAAAACACAAAAAAATCTGAAGCCTATGAGGTGACAGATGAACAAGATGTAGAGGCAAATTATCCAAATGGTGCTGTGAAGGAATAGCTTTTACTGGCAAAAGGGAACATATTTTTGCAAAGGTTAGAGGAATTTTTCTGTTTCTGTTGGATTTTTCCAAGGCTGGAAATTCTAATTTCAAGAGAAGACTGAGATCCTGCATTTCAGATGTTCCAGGCAATTCTTTCCCTTGATTTGTTTGGCTTTTTTTTGTTTGTTTGGCTTTTTTTTATCAACAGTGAGGATCTCTGGCTCAGTTTATTTTATGTGCAGAAATCTCATTTGTGTGAATATGATTGCCAGACATGCACTGGAGATTGGCACCACTGACAGCGGGGCAAGAGTAGTGGTGGCTGCAAATTGTACCCGGAGCTTTGCTTCCAAAGATGACCTTGCAGTCCCTGTTGCGTTAAACTGTCGCCCATAAGTAGGTATTTTCTGCTGTCTGCACACCCCCCATGAACTTCTGCATGGTCCGCCAGTGACCAACATGCCTGTCACATTCACCTCTGTTAGGCTGTGCAATTAAAAGCCTGACTTTGTGAGCTCAGAGGGGCAGATGAACCATTGTGGTGGAGGAACCTCAGGACCCCCATCAGAGGAACCCTGACTGCTACTCCCAGGATTATCAAAGGAGGAGGATCAGCCTATGTTCCTGCTCTGAAACTCATAGCCCTCATGTGAAACCCCTGAGAAAGGAAATACAGGGTCATCTTGCAGAGTTTGGGAAGTTGCTGTCTACAGGCTATGGGACTCATGAGATGACAAGGGAAAAGCACTTAGGGGTTGCGTGAGCCTTACGCAATATTTAAGGGAAAGACTGAAGGTGGAGAAAGGGAAGAAGGGCTTGGGAGCCAGGTATTGGAGTGACCATAATGCTGGGCCACGTACAGGAGAGACCAGGCCATCTGCAAGTTGGTTACTGGATTGAACTGGGGATCCAAGCCAGCTACTGGGCAGACCCTCAGGTCTGGTGGTCAGCTTCTGGTAAGGTGATGGGTTTGAGTCAACTGCCATACATGTGTGTCTGTGCATGAGGCAACTGAGGCGGCTAGTGGGCAGACTGAGTGCCTAAGGCCAGTAAATATGCATAATTATGTGTATACTTTCCACCAATGGGCTTTCACCCTGTTTAGCCACAGAAGATGAGGCCACTGGCAGTGTTTTTCTTTGTGTGAGTGCCATCTTTTCCACCTGTGTTGATCTGTGTGGCCAGACATGTTTATGTGTATATATGTATATATGCACATACGTAATGCATATACACGTGTGTGCTGAATGTGGGGAATATAGGGACATGGAGATGCAGCAGTCTTACCCTTATTGGCCTACCAGATTCAGCAGCTCTTACCCTAAGCTGATATTACAATGTTCATGGCTGAATCAAGACTTAAAATAGTTGACTTTCAAGAGCAAAGTACCATGTTGGATGAGACGTAATTTGCTAAATATTTTTACTCTTGTGTAAATGAAAGAGACCAGTGAATGAAAAGGCACCTGTCCCTGTGCATCCCACCCCAGTTCTGTTATTGTGCTTCACAGCATCTGTGGAAGTGGCTTTGGCTGTCACTGGAAGACTCTGAGTTCAACAGGCTTCAGATCAGCCCAAGTTTGCAAAACATCCTCATGGATGGGTCCTAACAGAGACTTCTGGCCAATGCAGCAGTATAAATATTAAACGATACAGATCGCTTCTGCCAGCTCCTGTCATAGCACATAGGGTTGAAATACCCACAGCAGAAAGTCAGTTCATGTTGCAGCAAACTCCACTTGACGTAAGTGGACGGGACATTTGTGCTGAAGCTAAAATTATTGTGTGCCAAGTACTTCGACTGAAGGAAGTGCCAAAAATGATGGTTTATGGCCTATTTCTAGTCTCCTTTGAGACTGTAGTCATAAAAGAAAATGGCACTCAGATGACAGGAAGTATAAGAGGAGACTGAAAGTTGAATGACTCAAATCAATTGAAACTCAGGAGAGAGCAAGAGAGGGTGCTGAATGCTTGCAAGGGTGTGGAGAAGTAGAAGCAGTTGTGCATGGTGGCACTTGGGTAGAAGCCAAGGTCTGGTCCAAAGCTGTAGATAAGAGGAAAAGGAAAGATCTGAAGGCAGACCATCTCAGACAAAGAAGAATCACAATGCTGCCGGATTTGCAAGGCATGGGAGGAATGAAATGTTGGAAGAGGCAATACTAAATGTTCTTGACCTCTGCTCAGCTGACTCAGAGGGAACGTAAAACGCCCAGAGGAATCGTGATTGTGATCTTAGAATGCACGGAGAATTTTACTGCAGAAAACCAGAAATAGTTGGAAGAGTTTGCAATTTAAATTCATCGTTGTTAAGCCTCAGTAGGATTAAAGGGCAGCACAGGCCAATATGGGGCCTGAAAGGAAGGTGAAGATTAGCATAGGAAGAATAATTTGGAGGTCTCTGAAAAGAAGCAGAAGCAAGTTCAAAGGATAATTCAATAAACAAATAAAGAGATACACCAGGGAAAGAGCAGAAACACATGAAGAAGGAAATAATACTGTGCTACACAGACCACTAAGGGAAACACATTGTTTAAGAAAATTTTAAGATGAGTGAAGGCAGATGGATAGGTCTTCTCCATGTGGGGAGATCTTGAATTGGCTTCAGGGGTCTCCTTACGAAGGTCTGCACTTGCGAAGGAAAGATTGAAGAATGATACTCCTTGAGAGTGATGTACTGGGAATATACCATAAGGCACTTTTTTCCTGAACATAAGTTTGGAAAGCTTCATGTCTCTCCCTTGCTTTTATACAGGCTGTTAGATGTCAGCAGGCGACTCTTGTTGATGTACCAAAACCTCTGGGTAGCTCTCAGCATGTGAAGTTTGGGCCTTAGTGCCTGGGGAGGTTCATTGGAAGTCTGTGGCCTTCCAATGCTTCTCTTTACAAAGACCTTCCTGGTCAAGAAGTGACCCCTTTATGCAGTCACCCCTTTAGGCTCACACTTGTCCTCAAACATGACTTCATCTCAAAACTGGCTTGTTTGTGAGGAAAGGTCTAACTAGGCCACTGTGAGGCACTTCTGGGGTTTGTGGTTCCAGTTATATTGGGTTCGGGGCTGGTTTTGGTTGTCTGAAGATGTCCTGGGGTTTCAACACAATGACTGTGAGCCTTTGCGGCACCTTCTTTCAAATCTATCGTCTGTCAAGCAAGTTGGAAAATGATGCAGAGAAGAAAGAGGAGGGTAAAGGACGGGAAGAGAGGAGAAACTATTTCCTTTTTTTGGACATTATTCAGATAACCACTTTTGAAGTAACTGTTGTGGCATGTGACTCACATGGGAAGAGAAAGGTAAAGCTTTGGTCCTTTCTAGCTAAGAAACTGCAAAGGAGCTGGTGAGCACATTTCCCAAAGGATGGGGAGAGTACTTGTTTGAGCTCTGCAGGTTTTTCTTTCCTGAGCACCAAATTTGTAGGATCATTGCCGGAGTTAGTGCTAGATAGCTGAGCAGATCAATGGTTTAAATCTCTCACTACAAAGCATTTCCTTCATCGCCTGTTTTTTTCAGGCCTGCAGGGCATTTCTCCAAGCCTTAGGAGTGGGGTTTATCCCAGCAGACTTTAGTCACAGAGCAGGGAAATGTTTTGTCCTGCACAACTCAAGATAGACAGCCACAGCAGACAAAACCCATCCCATTCGGAGATGAACGATTGTCCAAAAAGGACCAGGACAACTTACGTGGTGTAGATGCCTGACTACTAGTTGATGGTTGAAGGGATGGTTGAAGTTAACAGAGAATTTAGGCTTTTGATGCTGAAAAAGCAAGAGAAAAGGGAAATATCTCACAGCGAGAAATGTAGATCTTCAGTCTGCTAACCCATCAAGAGACAAATCAAAGTGAGACTTGATTACCATGTAAGGTATCTTGTAGAGGAGAATACAAGTTGCCAGCGGCTCTCATGCAATGGAGAAAGAGCAAAGCTAATGTGAGCAGATGTCTCATAGACAAGGCATGACAAATTCAGATTATAAAGCATGGACGTGTGGAAGTAAGTGTGGTTAGTGCTGGGAAAAGACACCAAAGGAAATGGAAGATGTCTCTTGTGTCTTTGGAAACAGGCTCCGTGTTTCTTTACTCAGGATGAGCTGCTGTCAAACACAAATTATTGGGCTTAATATACAGGTAACTGGGTAACATTAAATAGCCTGCAATGTACAGGTCAGATGAGCTAACATTCCCTCCTGGAGTTACACTATGATCTAAAACTGTTTATTAATCTAAAACTGGTCTGTCTGCAGGCTTTTTGGCGTGTTTCTGGTTTGGGATATTAGTCCAAAGCGTGTGGATTTGATTAGGATTGCTGAAAGGGTCCAGAACCAGAGATAGAGGTTTGTTTTGTTTTTTTTTTTTTTCTTAAAAGCATGCAGCACGCAACAGAAAAACCTTTTCCTTTTGCTCCAAAATATAGAATATCCCACACCCTCAAGATATTCTTTTTTTTTTTTTTTCAAATCTACAAAGCACAGTACTCAATCTGGGAAATGATTTTAGCTGTTTTCAGAATTTTTTTATGTGTGAATTTAGTGCTGTTCTGCAGTGCTTCTGAAGCCCAGGATGAGCAAGTGGAGAGATGTCCTGAAATTCCATCTTGCATTTAAAGAGGATACAGACCTTCATTTCTGGGGAAAAGAGCCTTAAATGAGAAGCAAGGAGTGATTTAAAAGACTTTTTGTCAATGTAAGTATCTTCTGGATGTGTCATCAATGCAACCAGTTGTGGGAATCACTCATCACTCAAACAGAAGTGGAGGTGTCCAAGCAGTCAAAATGGCAGAGGTACAAAATCACAGTCTGCAGTCGGTTAATGTTCTGTAGAAACCAGAAGACAAAGGAAAAGCAAGATGTGTCTTGTCCCAGAAACACCTCCTGAATTTTGTGTTGATTTCATTACTTCCTATTGTGGGCTCATGACTTTTTGGATGGCTGTGCTGGATCGTACTGGCAGGTGATGACACCGGCGCCTTGAAATACAGGAGGAATGAGAAGTGGAAGGAAAATGCATGCTGTCCTTGGATACAAAACACTGTCTTTTGTGTCAAGTCTTAGAAAGCTCTGAGTTGTTGGTCCTTGATGTACAGGAATGCTATATCAGTTATTTGTGGATGTTAAGAAAAATGTATTAGCTGTAAAGATGGTGTGAACTACGAGTGGAGAAGGGAGAGACATCTTTGCAAACGTTTAGCACTGTAAAGGTCCCTAGTGCTTTGGAGTTCAGTGCACTGCTTCCCATCACTTCAGAGCCGCAGAGGACACAACAGTGCTGGTCTGCATGTGAGGTTTTGCTTCACAAAAACAGAGGCAAAGGGTTTCAAACTGAATTTTGACTGATTTGGTTGAGGGCAGGGGCAGGCAATGAGGGACCTGCTTCTAAGACGGGTTGTTCAGCACCTTCTGAAAACAGGGTCCCCAGAAAGTCTTCTGATGTAGATACGCAAAGTCATCTTGACATTTTGGAAATCTGAGACTTGCAGGGTAAAAATTGGTCCCTCTACCTGTTGGCATGGTCATAGAATTGTAGAATCGTTATGGTTGGAAGAAACCTTTAAGATCATCAAGTCCAACTACCTGAAAGGATGTTGTAGCGAGGTGGAGGTCGGTCTCTTTTCCCAAGAAATGGCCTCAAGTTGTGCCAGGAGATGTTTAGATTGGATATTAGGAAAAAATTCTTCACTGAAATGATTGTCAAACATTAGAACAGGCTGCCCAGAGAAGTGGTTGAGTCACCATCGCTGGAGGTATTTAAAAGATGTGTAGATGTAGTGCTGAGGGACATGGTTTAGATATTGCTTTAATGAAGATTTGGAGCACGCCAACTGTAGATGGATTGAGGAAGACTTAGCAACTCTGGTCATGTCTTTCAACATCCAGCCGGCTGACCTCATCCTTTGAAATAATGAAAAAAGCTTTTTCACCCATCAGGCTAGCAACAAGAAAACAAGGCAACAAAAGAGAATAGCTCCATCCACCATTTGGCAGAGCCAATAGTTTCAGACACTTCCAAAGCTGTTTTGATATGGCCTTTTCCACCCTGAGTGCCACCAGGGTGTTTTCCATTCGGGGAAGCTCCAGCCTCTACCTTTTCAAAGAGATTCTTTCAGATCTCACCTGAAAGAGCTTTGCAGATATTTTTTGAGTTAAAGCTTCACAAAATACCCAGGGCATCTGAGGCACCCACCACTGGTAGTAAAACTGCTGAGCACCACTAACCCCGAGAGAAAGCAGGAGGAGAAGGTGGTGCTCAGTACTTTGGAAAAGCTGGCTTTTAAAGTCATTTGCCTGTGTTGGGGCTATAAATACAGCCCCCCTTCTCCTGAGGCCCTGCAAGGCAGTCCTTTCCCCTCCTTGAAAAGGGTTGTAGGTGCTGAACAGTTTTGGCTGTTGCCTGGGGTCAGTTAGCTTGGTCGGTAGAGAGCTGGCTCCTGACCAGAAAACACAAAGTGGATGTAAATGGTAATTTCTGTAGCCAAGGCAATTTTCAGATGGGGAGAGGAAAAAGAAGTGAATAACAGAGTGAAGTATAGTGTTGGTTGAGACAGAAAAAAAAGTCGGATAAGTTACACTTAAAAAGTGACTTTCCTGTGGTAGTGATTCCTTATGATCTTTTTGAGCCACCCCCATCACGCCGGAAGTTTATTAAGGGGTTTCTTAGCACACAGCACTTTCTGTTTCTCTTTCATCCTAAAAACCCAGCCATTATTCCCATGAAACCTCTTAATTAATTAACGTTCAGCTCTGTGAGGTGAAAGTCGATCAGGGGCTGAGGATCAGGCCCACCACTTTGCGGCAGTCCCAGCGGTTTCGGTTTTGTGCTTTCCCTGCCCAAGATCTTGCATTTTGACATATTGCTTCAATACAGCACATTTTATGACACCTTTGCTGGAGGGCCAAAGGCCACATTCCTTCTATCTATACGGCATGCAATTTTCATTCTCTTGTCTTCAATGCATTATAGAAATTTTTCTTTCTCTCTTTTCCTTTCTTCCCCCCCCCCGCCCTCCTCCAGGATATTGTGGGTTATTACCTCAATCCTTTTTCAGCTGAGGAAGGTTTGAGGTAATGACCTGAAACTTCCTGGAAAAGATCCCAAAAAGTCCCAAATGGAAACCACATGCAACATATTAGGGACCCTCATTGCATAAAGAAACATTAGTTCAAGTAACGAGAATGTACATTGATCAGCTACTTATGTACCAGCTGGTAAAAGGCATGTATGATCAGCAATGCACAAGAACCGGGCAAGGGAATTAGTTGGTCTACGAAGTTATAGCAAGAAAGGTGTAAAATATATTTTGTCTTTTAGGAACTAGTTTCCTTAATCACCATCCTTGCAGCTGGGTCTGGGATCTGAGTCTTTGTGGTAGCAAAAACCTGGAAGAGATCCACAGAACCTGCATGACGCCAAATGCTGTCGGGTTATGAACCCACGGAGCCCCACCGATGTTTGCTTGATGCTGTAGTATCAATGAGGAAATGCCTGAGAACTTTTTATTGTTACCGCAGGGAGAAAAGAGTTTTCTTTCTCTCTGTGCCCAGTTAAAATAATTTCCTTTTTCATCAGTGACAAGAAAACGCGTTGTCTCCCCCTCTGCCCCCCGGCAATCCTATAGTTCTACAGGGACAAGCGAGAGGGGATCATGATAAAATAGCCATTTTGGACCGCCTCCAGGAAGGTATTTCAGCTCTTGATTTCCACTGAAGTCAAATGCAGTCATGGAAGTGAAGGCGAGTTAATATTGAGTGGCTCTGGGCCTTTGGTGTTGCAGAGTCATCGCATCATCTGATGTAAATCTCACTGTGTTCTACCATGGGAACATGACTTGTGCTTTTTTGGAGTATTGTTTTATTTAACCCAGATGATGCAATACAGGCCAGAGCCCGGTGGTATCCATTCTTCTTCCAAACCAAGGATGACCTCCTGCCACAGAATGATGCAAAGTATCAAGAGACTTGGAAGAGGAAGACTAACTCGGGTGCTGCAATCCAGTATCACCCATCACACCTGTGGAGGAAAGTGAGCTATGACAATTACCATCTCCCAAACACGCTAATCTGGAGACCTCCAACACCCCAAAACAACACAGAAGAAGGAGCCACCAGCAAAATAGTCCATCTGGGAACACAGCAAGAGGATGCTTATGGTGGGGGAAAGGACCCTCACATTTAGCTTCCCTTCCCTTCTTTACCTTCCAATGAATCCACACTAGATAGCATAAGTTAATGAGAGCAGAACGACTTTTGAACCATGAAGTCCAGAGAGTTGCCAACTCTCATGACTTTATGGTTCGGGTCATGATGTTCATTGTTTTTCTTAAAGCCCCCGTTCCAGGAGCTGAATATCTGGGCTTTCATTTCTCCCTCCCCTGGCGGGGGCGGGAATAAACAAAAAAAAAAGAAAAAAGAAAAGAGTTTACTTTAGCCCTCATGAATGTTGAAAAAGCTAGAATATATATGTCCTGAGTGTGCCTAAATGTGCCAAAACCAAGGAATCAATGGAAAAGAATCCAGAGTGCATCAATTCTCATGATTTCTAAGCCAGTCTCAGAATTTATGAGCCTGCTGCTTCACAATTCATCATTTCTGCATGATTGGCAGGGATGCAATGGAATATAAGGAGCAGCTGAGAGGAAGAAAAGGGAAAGGCTAGGTGTTTGACCTGGCTTTCCATGGTGGGGTGGGCTGGGCAATTATTTACAGTAATTCTTCTGCACCTCAGTTTAGTATCCAAAATTGGCTTGCCTGTCACTTTTGCATGTTAAAGTTGTAAATTTGTAAAAAAAAGGCTTGAATTTGAAAGAGTTTGATAACATTTTCAGGAAATTTTGGAATATTATTCCATTTCTATTTTATTCAGTCCACGATTTCCTTCTCTTTTTTTTTTTTTGTTTGCCTCCAGCCCAGCAGAGGTTTTGCAACAGGTCTGTGCCCCGGGCATGGCCTTTTTGCACATTAAGAAGCACAAAAGAAGTGGAGAATAAAAGGTGACCTCATTTTTTGTTTTCGCAGGTTTCCTAAGAGAAGAGGTTTGCCATCTGGGTGGAAATCTGACAAAACATCACAGGAGGGGTTGGGCCCATCAGCCAAGCTGAACAGCTGTGGGGAAGCTACATGAAAACCGAATCACTCCACTGGAATAATTTATTGTGGCTGGCTTGCGGGGATAATAACAAAAAGAAATTAGGCTCTTTTATCTGCTCTTGCAGCGTGAGGTCCCATGCCAGACATTTGCAAAGCACGGTTTTCAAGCTGTGGTGAGAGCTTCACCTGGGACGTTGTGAAGGAGTCAACTAGGAGGAGAAATGGCAGATGGTACGTCTGTGGCTCTGTGCTGTGGTATCTCAGGGCTTCACAGTCCATCTCTTCGCCATGGCCTGCTGGTGAAGGTCTATTAATCATCCTGTGTTAGTTCTAGATTGTTAATGCCCAGCGAGAGACATTTCTGGTCCTTGGTTTGTGGTGGTCGTGTTTCTGTCAGGTGAAAGTCACACAGCCAAAAGCACTGGTCTGATGCACTGCCACTGGGGTGTTGGGACCGGGGACACCTCAGACCATCTCACCTTCTCTCCTACCACCAGGAAAGTAACACATTGGGCTTATGAACACTTTTCATCACTTGGGTCCTCCTGCATCTGGATGCCTGTAGGTTACCATTTGGGTCCCAGATCTCCTCCACCTGAAAATACCTTGCCAGACTGTGACCTCCTTGCCTTTGGTTCTCAAGAATATAGCACTGTCTACCTTCTCTTTTGGCTAGATGCATGCCCAGATGACTGCACTGACTTTACTGTTTATCAGAGGTAATTTACCTCTCTAGGACTAGACACTGGCAATTAGCAGTGAAAGTACTTCAGTCAAAACAATCAAAGAAATAAATATTAGGGAAAACAGAGAGAAAGAAGGTCTGCTGAGAAACCACTTCCAATTTGACAGGGTAATTCTCAGGCATGTTCAATGAAAGTTCACTTAATTTTCAAAACAAAACAAAATAAGACAAATAATATTCCTGCAGTCCAAGAAGTGCTGGTCGAAAGGGATCTCTGGAGGTCTCTCATCCACACAAATGTGAAAGCAGCACACAATTTATTGCTTGTTGTATTTGCCACTACAGAAAATGCTTTGGCTTTACCCATCTTTCTAACTATTCCTCAAGTAGCCTGAGGCTGCTTTTAGATCACTCCTTGAATAACCCCAGCTCCCTCAAGCTCTCCTTGTAGGTCTTGCACTCCAGGCGTCTGACCACGTTGGTAGTTTCCCAGAGCTTTGTGTTTCTGGTTTTAAATCTCATCTGGAAGGTAGGTGGGCCAAGATAGGGGCAATGCAAGGAAATCAGAGAGAGCCTTCCCTCGCAGGAAGGCTGGCTCAGCTTTGGGACCTCGAGGAATTTGCACGTCTCTGAAAAGATGTTGGTAAGTGCAAGAGCGGATTTACTGGGTAGGCTGGGAAAATCCATCATCTTTTCCCTCTTAGCACTGCTCCATCTATCACACACGCAACGTTACAAGATGAGGAGCCAGACTGCTGCCCTTCTTTATGTTACAGCTCCCTATAGCCCTGCTATAGCCCTATAGCCCGAATTCAGAGGTCTCTCGGACTGTGCCTTGGCAATGGAGCATAACACACAGCATGTAGTTCGTTCTGCCTTTCCATTACAAACCTCTTTTAAGTTGCATGTGACTTTGCCACACTTCAGCAATTCAACTTGACATTTCCTATGCCTCGGGCTGATTTCTTGGTGAGAAGCTTTCACAAAACCCGTCCCTCAGCTTGTGAACATTAAGTGGCTTTGCCAAAGTCTTATTTTTTACCTTTTTTTTTTTTTAATTCACAGGGTTGGATTCTCAGCTGGTGTCTACAGTTCACAACTGCTATGTAACTATGCCAGCTGCTGCTGCTATCTTGGCAAATTGCAAACTGTGCAGAAAGCATTATGTTTTCATGGTACCGTTAATTCTCATTAGGGATGAGCCTTCTTTTTCCGTTCTCAGTCAGGGCTTGCCTGGGCCATGGCTGCAGAGAGCTCAAGTCCCTGTTGTGTGATGCAAAGCCTGAGAGCTGGGCAGCATCATGTGCCAAGTGTCTGACCCAGGTTTGGCACAAGATAATGCCAAGATAATGCTGACGCTTGGATGTTTCTGCATGATGCTCCAAAATGTGTCTCAGAGCCAGTGAGGTGTCTCATCCGAATGACTTCCAAACAAGTGATCTTTTATTTTTTGTGCTTTTAATTGCAACTTTCATTTAAAGTACCTCCTCCTTTTTCTCCCAGAAGTTGATGTGTAACGTCTTTACCAAGAGCTGGTTTACCAATGATCTGGACGAGGGGATTGAGTGCACCCTCAGTAAGTTTGCAGACGACACCAAGTCGGGTGGGAGTGTCAACCTGCATGAGGATAGAAAGGCGTTACAAAGGGATCTGGACAGGCTGAATCGATGGGCGGAGGCCAATGGTATGAGGTTCTACAAGGCCAAGTGCCGGGTCCTGCACTTGGGTCACAACAACCCCATGCAGTTTTACAAGCTTGGGGAGGAGTGGATGGAGAGCTGCCTGGCAGAAAAGGACCAGGGGTGTTGGTGGACAGCCAGCTGAATATGAGTCAGCAGTGTGCCCAGGTGGCCAAGAAGGCCAACAGCATCCTGCCCTGTGTCAGGAACAGTGTGGCCAGCAGGACTAGGGAAGTGATCCAGTGCCTGTACTTGGCACTGGGGAGGCCCCACCTCGAGCGCTGTGTCCAGTTTTGGGCCCCTCACCACACAAAAAGCCATTGAGGTGCTGGAGCGTGTCCAGAGAAGGGCATCAGAGCTGGTGAGGGGTCTGGAGCACAAGTCTTGTGAGGAGCAGCTGAGGGAGCTGGGGGTGTTCAGCCTGGAGAAAAGGAGGCTGAGGGGAGACCTTCTCGCGCTCTGCAACTCCCTGAAATGAGGGGGTAGCCAGGGGGGGTTGGTCTCGTCTCCCAAGCAACAAGTGATAGAACAAGAGGAAATGGCCTCAAGTTGTGCCAGGGGAGGTTTAGATTGGATATTAGGAAAAATTTCTTCCCTGAAAGGGTTGTCAAGCATTGGAAGAGGCTTCCCAGGGAAGTGGTGGAGTCACCATCCCTGGAGATATTTAAAAGATGGGCAGACGTGGTGCTTAGAGATATGGTTTAGTGATGGTTTTGTCAGAGTTACGTTGATGGTTGGACTCGATGATCTGAAAGGTCCCTTCCAACCTGGGCAATTCTATGATTCTATGATTCTCAGCCCAGGTACAGTGGACTCCCAGACACCAAGAGGAAAGCCCACCTACCTCATTGCAAGGGAAGATCTGTCTAATTAGCCAAACCCAGACTTCCACATGGCTCCCCTGATGCCAGGATTAGTACTTGCACATAGGTGACAGAAGTGCCTAAATGACACTATGTCGGTTAACTTTCCAGTTTGCCTTTCCCAAAGAGCCTTTTCTTTTCTTTTTTTCCCCCCAACAACCCAAACGAGATATTTCTGCTCTGGTTTGCTCAGCCAAAAAAACATTAAGCTTCTTTTAAAATAGCCATGTGTCATCTGTTAAAAATAATCTTGTCAAGGCCTGTGCAGGCCCTGAAGAATGTTCTAATATTAAGCAGATTTTCCTATTAAAGTCCCCGTATCCCGTGCAAGGTCAGTCAGTTCAGTTCGTACACTCCAGGAAAGACAAATAACAACATTAATGACTGTAACTGGTAAAGAATTAACTGCAGTCAACTAAGTTTCTAAGGCAGTCATGGGGTCAGGGCTGTAATGTGTTAATTACCCACATGGGGTAGTCGTCAGGCTAAGCCCTCCTCACTGAGTGGTTGTATCAGTGTGATGTACATCCTAGGTCTGTGAACCTGAAAAGAAATTGGGGTTTTGCTGCCTATGGTGACTTCTTCTTGTTTTTCACAACATAGGCCCAAGGGCTGGGCAAGTTGGGCTGGGGAAATTTGGCTGCTGGGGACACGTTTTGGGGTAAGTCAGCAGGGAGGCAGAGATTGAGGGGCCTCAAGTGAGGTCCCTCATGGAAGGACTGAGCTCTCCTGTGCAAACCCCTCATGTTCATGAAGGTAGGCTCATTACTGTCCTCTGCACGCTCTAAAATGCTGGTGCATCTTGGGGTATGGCTGGAAAACATAGCAAATCTGTACTTATCCCCAGTTTGCCACATCTATGTCTTTCTCGCATAGCTTTTCCATCTCTCCATCTGCTCATAAGGACTCAGGACCTGCCTCTTGCTTTGTGTCAGTGTTGGAGAGTCCCAGGTACAGGCATCCATCCATATGGGTCCTACTCATGGAGGAGCTGCTCTGGAAAGGACCAAGTACCACAGAGCTTCTCCTCATCCCATCTGTATCACAAAGCAGAGACTTGCAAGGCTCAGCCTGCCCCCAATTCCTCCTCTTTCCCCTTTTATTTCTCCCAGAGGAAACTACCAGTCACCCAACCCACAAAAGCCTCCAGGGAGAAGATGTAGAAACCTCACATCTGAAAACCTCGGGCTCATCCTCCTCTCCCTCTCTTCTCCCTGCTTCCCCTTGCTTGAGCCATATTTGAGAGCAATACCAAAGCAACCGGCAAACAATATTTTCTATTCATGCCCCCAAGCAGTTGAACCAAGAAGTGAACCAGCCTCCACTGTCCCCAGGCTGCCCAGTGCTTCCTGGGATCAGTGACCATACAAATACATGCCGGTTCCACTGGAGAGGGCTCGGGCACCCGGCCCTGCTGCTGGAAGTACCGCACAATCCTGCATTGTGGCTGCCTGTTACTGCATCTCGATGCTGCCAAGGTAAGAGCCATCTGAAGGATTGGCTCTGCATCGAGAACCAGCCTCACCTGGAAAGTCATGCCAAGATTTTGGAGGGTTTTCGGGTGGAGAGGGGTGGTGCATTCATTGGTTTTATTTAGAAAATGAGGGCTGTGCCACGGTTGGAGAATGTTCTGTTTTTCATGCTGGCTTAAATGTTTTTATGCTGCTTCACAGTGCAATTTTACAGATGCTTCAATATTAAAACCTTTCCCAGTTACAAATGGCATAATCATAGCAGGCAGATGCTGGTCCTTCAGGAGAGCTGGGCACCTCCATCAACTTCATATGAAGCCAAGTCAAAGTCATTTAGATAAAAGCTTGAAAACGTGTCAAGAGCTCTTAGGTCTTCTGTCCTTCAAGTGAGGCTGAGATTGTTGGGTGAGGGCTTATCTGCGCTGTTTGTGACTGTTGCATGCAGAGGAGCTCTTTTAGGGGGTAACTAAACACTATGGACACCTCCAGGTCTTAGAGATAAGTGGAGAAGGCCATGGGAGACCACCAGCCAAAAGTAATTAACTATCCAAAACCCCAAGTGTATGTATGGGAAAATAAAGGGGTCTTACTATAGTTACCTTAGACAACTTTCATGCCAGCTTCATTTCTATGTAACACCTTTTCTAGCCCCTTAATCAAACATCCTTGTTTTAACAGGGCTTTCAAAAGCAGGCTCCATCCTCTGCCTGCCACATGAAACACTGGGCAGACCCATCAAACAGCTGATTGCTAAAGGGTAGGGGCGGAGCGTAACTCCCTCAATGCCCAGAAAAATTCTTGGGTTTAAGTATGAAGAACAGGAGAGGAGTAGGAACGTCTGTGTTGCCACTGTCCATGCATCCAGAGAAGCTGTGGCTGCCCCATCCCTGGAGGGGTTCAAGGCCAGGTTGGACAGGGCTTGGGTCAACCTGGTCTAGTGGGAGGTGTCCCTGCCCAGGGCAGGGGGGCTGGAACTAGATGATCTCTAAGGTCCTTTCCAATCTAAACCATTCTATGATCCTATGCGCCACAAATCACGCTGATTAGCACCCACAATCCATGTAGCATGTGATGAGTTTGTCTGTCTGCCTGTCGTCCTCTCAGCGTGTGGTCTCAAAAGCAGGTACAGTGGGTGCTGCAGTGGGTGTGCATTTGGCTAATGACCTTCTGCTGCCTGCAGCAAAAACACTAAGTTGCCTCATTGCAAGAGTTTTCTCAGTACTGCCATTCCCAGGCTTAAACTTTTCAACTGCTCATTTTATAGGAACTGCAAGTACACTGAGATATCTGCTGCAGTTACTGGCTGCCATGGCCATTTCAGAGCCAGCCTCAAAATCTCTTATAATTTTCTAAACCAAATTTGTGTCTGGCCAACACATCCTTTCCATGCAGCTGTTTCTGGCCTGCAACCAGACCCTTTGGTGACATTTTCCCCCTGGCTTTGGGAGGAATTCCTGTCTGTGGCTCCGTGTGTCTCTGGTGGACCATTGTCTCTTGGAGGAGGTGCCCGTGTCCATCCTGCTCCCTCAGTGCGATGGCCATTGCTGTATGCCCATTTGTAGCCCACTTACAGGTCCTTCCTCTGGAGTTCATTATACTCCAAGAATGACAGAGAACAATTATTTGGAGAAAGCAAGGTATAGAAAAGTGCAGTCAAATTTTCTTCCTCATCCTCAAATCCTCCTAAAAAAAAACCAAAACCCAAAACAACGGGGATTTTTGTCATTTCTACAGAAAGATCACAATCATAGATACCACAAGAAAGTGAGGTAGTCCTTTTCTAATTCATGTTTATATATTGGGTTGATCTTTCCCCCTAGCAACATCTACATATTCAAAAATCAGATGCCTACAAGGGATCGCAGCAGTCATCCAATCTGTTGTTTTGTTAGTACAGACAGAAATATTCAACCAGCAATTCCTGCACCAAGCCCACAACTAGTTTGCTGGCTAACATCTATTTTTAGAAAGGCATTCGATCTTGATTTAGGGACTTCACATGATGAAGGACTCAGCACATCTTTAGATAAGCCACCCAAAGGGTTTTTTATGCTTCCTGTGAAAAGGGAAACATGCCTTATCACCTTTCTGAATGTATCTGGTCTCTGCTTCCAATTGTTGCATCTGGTGACACTTCTGATGGCTTTGCAACCTCCACTGAAACCTACAGAGGACACAAAGGTGCCACTTGCTGGTTCTGGTAAGTCACGTTCATGCAGAAAAAGCACAGAGAGGAATGAGGGATTTGGTGTCCTTATTTACACTGAAACCTTATCAAGCCTGAGTGGAAGCAAGAATTGGACCCAAAATGTGCAACCCAACCCATGGCTGTGAAGTGATTCAGTGGGGCCAGGCTGGGTGAGAGCCTGTTTGGAAAGGGTTTATCTCCAGTAGGGTAAGAGGGAGAGCTGTGGTCAGGGCAGGCTGTAGACCAGCAGCGGGGGATGCCAAAGCACCAATCCTTTTAGTTTAAATAGACAGCTTGGCGCCTCAGCTGGGCTCAAGCCCTGCAGTGCTCTTGTTTTATAGAAGTTGCATTACTTGATATCATCGCGGCCTCCTGAAATCCAGACAGATGGTTGGTGCCTGGTTGGACCTCTCAGGTTGTCTCTTCTCCACTGCACATGGCAGCACTGAGGTGGATGGACCACATCAAGTGGAGGCACTGGAAGATTTCCTCCATCTTATCTCCCATGTGCTGCGAGATGGGGCCACCAAGTCCTGCCCACCATGAGGCAAGGTCCCAAGCATGGTTGATGGGCAGAGAAAGGGACTTTCCCAGCCCTCCAGCACTGTAACGTTTGGCGTAGGGAGAAGAAAGACATTGCGCGTTGTCCTACCTGCACCTGGGTTTCAGCTCTGGCCACTGGGCTGCAAAGCAAGTGCCAAATCTGCGTCTCTAGAGGTGACGCCCTCAGAGTTCGTGACATCCTGACCTAAATCTCAGCGTGTATGCATGGTTCACATCCCTGTGGTTAAGTCTCCTGGATGTTATTTTTGTTGATAAGCACTTGGGACACATGAAACTTTTTAAAAACACCATGATAAACAGAGGGGGGGAAAAAAAATCAACCAAATCCCCCCCCCCCAAAAAAACCCCAAAAAACCTACAACTTAAACATAAAATATTCCAATTAGCAGAGATATCACGCTGCAAGTTTTATATCCCTGGAGACAGCAGCCAAGGCCCTGAATCTACCAATAACTTAAACAGAAATGGGAAAAAAACTATGCTTTGATTTTAAAGGGTTTTACTTATTTTTAGAGGAGGTGGGCAAATGTGCACACGTGTATCTCCAAGTGTGGGCAGGGATCAAAACTAGGCAACAGCAGAAGCACACGAGCAGCACGTTAACCCACCTGCTGTGGGTTTACCGCTGCAAAGGATGATAACAACTTCTCTGGAGAGGCCACTACAAGATCGCTGTGCATTAATGCTCTCCCTTATCCCCCACAGCCTCTGATTGTCCTCCTTGGGGGCTGGCGGTCCAGAGAGTCTCTGGGCTCTGCCTGGAAACCTAAACCTGCTAAATCCCTCCCTGGAGGAGCCCGGTGGCTTGCAGGCATTTTCCGCCTGAGGTGGACATTTAATGCTAACCAGAGCAGTGCTCCTGATACCAAACGGGGCGCTGCTTTCCCAGCCCCTCACCCCTAATCTGCACCGGGTGCATTTGTCGTTGCTGCAGGAACATTCATTGCCATCAAAACTCCCCTATCAGCGCAGTGGGGGCTGAAAGCATCTCTACTGCATGTGCACAACCTTATGGAAACCAGTTGATGCTGCATTTGCTCGTTAGGTTTAGAACCCACTGCAGGTGATTTGGGTTAAAGGGAATTTGTGGTTCAGAGCCAGGCACTTCACATTGTTGTTGGGAGGTCTGCTCATCTTCCTACACGAGGATCATAGAATCAGAGAACAGTTTGAGTTGGAAGGCATGTTTAACCCCCTGCCATGGGCAGGGATATCTTCAACTAGATCAGGTCACTCAGAGCCTCGTCCAACCTGACCTGGAATGTTTCCAGGGATGGGGCATCTCCCACCTCTCTGGGCAACCTGGGCCAGTGTCTCACCACCCTCAGCGTAAAAAATTTCTTTCTTATAGGTGTTCTGAATTCACCTTCTTTCAGTTTAAAACCATTATCCCTTCTCCTGTTGCTACAAGACCCACTAAAACGGCTGTGCAGCTTAGGTGGTCAGCCTTGGGGTGACTTCAAATTCGTCTCTTCCTGCATCAGTGCCTCCTTGCTTAATGGAGATGACTTCCTTCCAGGTCTGTCCATGGAAGTTGTCTTGCTATTCCTTCCTCTTTGCATGGAGCAAGGATCTGCAAAGACACAGGATAAAGCACACCCCAGAGAAGAAAAGCTCCTGCACAGCACCGGCACAAACAGGGCAAACATCCAACAGCGGAAATACAAATGCCTCCTATAAAAATACGAACCAAGAGAACAAGTGAGAGAAATCATTCCTGAAATTTCCTCTCTGCTGAGAGAGACGGGCAATAAATGGTTTCGGACACTTTCTGCAAAACGAGCCATTACGTCTTTTCTGTCAGGTCTCACCTGTTGTTATTTCTAACGTTTCCTCTTCCCAAGACTGGGCAGGGTTTTGCATCGAGGTAATATAGTTGCTTTTGTTCAAGAACCAGACAAGTTACTCCATCTTGTAACCAGGACTTTGTCGTAAAGGAGCAAACATCTGTTAAATTGAGCTGTACTGCACGAGAGGGTTGGGTTTTTTTCTTGTAAAGGAAAAAAACACAAAAGAAAATTGAGTGGATTTCTTAAGCTGTGTGACCAGCAGGATATGGTCAGGTGAAGGCAGGGAACTGTCTGGGTGATTTGCAATTCGTAATGCACTTACGTGACTGGAGCAGAAGGAGAGCGAAATTCTGAACTGATCTGTTCTTCTACTGGGTTGCGTTTAGCTCTAGGAGAAAAATCCTCATTTCAGCCCAGCTCTTTACAGCGCAGACAACAAGAGTTATTAGAACGAGATGTTTTTCAGGACAGCTCAATGAGTGCTAATTTCTCTGAGATGTAATATTCTTCTGATGGTTTCTGGGGTTTTTAGCCACAAAGTCCCCAAAGCTCTCAGTCAGGTTCTTAGTTGGTGAAACTCAATAAAGCCCTCAGGGTTGCAGCACAACTTTCCACAGTTTGCACCAGCTGAAAAATGCTCACCCCTGAATGCTTAAAAAGAGCAATTCTGAATCATATAGATATATATAATATATATATACACACACATATATACATATAAAATTAACTCTTTTCAGTCCCTTCCCATGGAAGTCAATAGCAAAGCTACTGATTTCGTGGGCATTCTAGCAGCGTGAACTTGCTGCCTCTGCTTTATTGCTATTCCCAGAAAGCTGTTTCATTTTTTCCATGGGTGAACCTCTGCCAGGTCTTCCCTGGGCTCCTGGGGCAGCATAAAGCAGCAGCACTGCAATTCAGCGACCAGCTTATGCTACAGAAAACTGTGCAAAAACTTGGCCCTACAAAAGAAAAAAAAAACAACCAAAAAAAACCCCCAAAAAACCCACAAACAACCCTCTTCCATCTCATCTTGCCAAAATGTGGTCTTCTAACCCTGCTTTAGGTGCAACAGATCTGAGAGATTTTATTTGAATCTCACCTACAGGAAAGGGGGAGGCAGGGAGGGATGCTAGCTTTGACCTCATTCCTTGTCCAAGTCTTCGTTTTTGTTCTGCAGAGGAAAAGCCCCGATGGACAGAAGGACCCACCCAGCCCCCAGGCTCTGGCAGAAAATTATTAGAGAGAGGCCTTAAGCGTAATGAAAACTGATGTAAACCATTTGCTGAAGGTTACTCTGCGACAGAGGCTGTGCCTTCTCCCTGAAGGACTACGATGAGATATCCGACATGCAGCCTTGTTCGTTGTGTTCAGTCAGGAACAGATCTGAGGGCAGCTAATAAACTTATCTGCATCAGATTAAATTGCCAATCCTGCCCTCCCTCTCCCTGCCCTCTCTCCCTCCCCGGATCAGTTACACACATCAAGCCAAATAAAGATAAATGCATGACAGAGTTCATTCGAGTGATTGAAAATCAAGATGGAGCAGCATATTTTTCATCAATGCTATCCCAGGAAATAAAGATAAATTCCCCCACTTCATATTTTAACATAGCTTATCATAATCACCGGTAATAGCAACCAAATGTTTTTCATTTGTTACATTTTAAAGGGGGCTGGGGGAACAGTTTCCTGGTTGTAGGCTCATCGAGTCTAATTTTAAGCTAGTGTCAGGGGTCACTTCCACTTTATGTTGCATTTCTGATGAGCGGTTTTTGCTGGAATACCTGGCTTGACTAAATGACTGCAAGAAAAAGCAGGGCTATGAAAGTCAAAGCAGTGGTGGTAGAGAAGGAGACTTGTGGAAGGAGACTGGGCCGGGTTTCCTCACCAATGAAATGCAAACCTTTGGCCAGAATGGCTCTTTACAGGTAATTTTCCCAGAAAGACAGAGGACTTTTGGAGATCCCATGTTCTGCCCCTGTCTCTGACATAATGTAAAGTCTTTCCAACCACTCCGATCTCCATGGACCTTTGGTTTCTGTTGTGGTTTTCGTTGTTTTTTTTTTAAATGCCAACATGCAGTGGGAGAGTGTCCTTCAGGACTTTCCACACGTAAGCCAGAGGTTTACTAATGGATCCTCAAGGATCTATTAGTGCTGCTCTTCTGCTCTCCCTTCCCATTTTTCCCTGGGTCCCTGAGACTTCTCATGGGATGTTGGGCAGTGCAACAAAAAGTGGCAAGAGAAACCTTTCGTTACCCCAAATAATCTGAACCTGCATAATACTGGTCTATGGTACAGCAAAGGCCGCACATGGCAATATTGAATATATTAAGGGAACAGCAATATTGTTCCACGGATGGAAACCTTTACCTTCTCATCCAAATGTGAGGACTCCTCCCCAGGAGGAGCATGGGATAATGTGTTGGTTGCAAACTCATTGAGGCGGAGGGGAGAAGAAGGCCATAGAGATAGTGCTGAGGGCGTGAAGAAACACGCCTCCAGATCTGGCCCGAAGATGAGCGGGGTGCATCAAAAGTGGAGCTAGAATAGGAATGGGCACCTCTGTAAAGCAGAGAGTTGGGAAACAGACTTAAGAGGACACCGTATAAATTCAGAAGAGTAAAGATAATGTAAGAGGTCCATTAGGGTTGGGTTTTTTGACAGGAATCTCCATTTCTTCAGAGGTAGTCTTCTCCATTGGAGTTTATGGGACTTTTGCTGTTGACTCTAACGGAAACACTTTAACATTTGTCATCCTACAAGCTGGCAAAAGGTTTGCTCATTAGTTCTTTTGTTTCCTCCTCCTTCTGCAAATGTAGTCCTGATTTTTTAACAAAAAAGCATCAGAGAAGAGAAGGCTAAAGTTGGGGAGCGGGCTGATCTGTCAGACTCCAACCCATAAATTTCAGTAGTTTCTAATATAATCATAATAGCAATAAAAAGGGGCTTTGGAGCAGAATATCTCTCAATCGCAACAACATCTGGTGTGTTTGTGTCCTGGTGGCAGATTGGCAGCAGTATCCCATATGGGACAAGAAAGGTCATGGCTGGCCATGGGAGGGGAGGTCTCTCCTGAGGCCTGAGCAGAGAAAGTTGAAAGGTAACATCATCCGGTGATAAGCTACCATTGCCTTACCCTCCGGCAAGTCACACGTGATACAAAAGGAGGGAGAGAGGACAATAATTAAATCTCAGGAATGCAGCTGGAGGGTGATGGGAGAACCCAAGCGGCTTAAGGAAAATTTAAGCTTGAAACATTGGTTTTTCAAGATTTGTGTTTCAAAGATGTTTGGGAAGCTGCGTAACGAGAGGTAATGTAACATGTTTCTTGGGATCCTGCTGAACAGACCAAGTCAGAGAGGTGAACCGGGCTCCTGGTCCCCAATCTGCCTGGGCTCCTCCTCTGGTGTTCCATGCACCTTGTGGACAAGACCACGGGAGAGATATGGGCATGCACAGGGGTCACACTTCAGCACCACAGAGCAAGTCTAGAGCCCGACCCTGCATCCCTGCTCTCTGAAATACCCCTGGGTTCTCTGGTTTCAGTGTAGCCTCAGCGAGACCACCAGGATAAATCCAGGATTAATCGCTTACAGTTAGTGGAGTGATTTGAGACCTAACTTATTGCAAAACTACAGCTGCAAGAGTCAAACGCCTCTGGTGAAATAACCTTCATAGAGCAGAGATGCTGCCTGGGCAAGAGCATCCCTGCACACTTAGGGAAGGATAAAAGAGGTTTGGCATTGCACTGGCATGGATTAGGAATATATACAGTGAGGAGGAAAGGTGGAAAGGAAAGGCGGAGGGTGGGAGCATCGTCATCTGCTGCAGCTATTTGAGATTACCTGTTTGGGTTTTTTTATACAAAAATAGTTCATGTCCCCTGTATCTGCCGCAGCTGGAGTTTTGCCAGGACATTCGGGGCACTGAAAGTCAGCAAAGAAAAGGAGAACAGGCTCCTTAAAACCTCGGAGAGCAAGACCTCAGCTTTGTATCTGCTCCAGAAGATAACTGCTAATACAGTAGCAGTCCTCCCTGGGAGCTGAGGTCATCCCTTCAGTCGTATTTATTTGAGGGAAAAACACTCCCTATTGTAACCCTATTGCAACTTTTTGACATCCAAACAAGCCTGATGGAGCTCCAGTCCACCCTCCTGACTTCAGAGCAGGCGGCATGAGCGAAATGCAAACCATCAAAAAACCCCACAGCTACGGACAGAAAACGAGCTATGCCCCCCTGCTTGCTTTTCACTCACTAGATAAAATTTACTGCAGACCTTGCTGTGCCATGTGGACTTTGCAACAGGATTGGAAATGTACGTTAAAGAATAAGAAATCCACAAATCATAAAGAGGGGCCAGATAATCTCTCTGTATCTTGTTAAGCAGCGGATTTATGGATCATGCTCCTTGCCCTGATACCCAGACCCTGCTGTTGCAGACAGTAGCATTACCGAGGGCTCGGAGACCCAAAGTGTGAGCAGACTTTCAACAAGGGATGGGACGTTTCAGATTGGCCAGCCTTGCATGACCAAATCCACAGAGGCGTTTCTGTGCCTAACTTCTTGTTTAGGCACCTGATTTCTCATTCATTTGAAGAGTAAATTAAGTGCTGAAACAGGAGCTGAGCACTGATGTCTGTAAATCTGGGACCCGCTGACTCCGGCAGGGCAGTGATGGGTTTTATGATGGGGCTAAGGAACTGGGCAGAGACCAGCCACCACTCTGTATCTCTGGGTGTCTTTATGGCCACTGCCTTATTTTTAATTTCCCTGTTTGCTCCAGCGCTGAAGCGCTAAGCACAGAACAGATCTCCAGGCAAGTATGGGCAGAGCAGTTTGGTGGCGATGGAGGACAACACTGCAGACTCTGCTCTCCTCCTGTCCTTCTCTTTCTCCAGCAACGTGATGTGGTCCATGTGGCTCTTGCATACACTTGAAGCCAGAGCTTGACTCTATTAAAACAGCATTGCAAGGCTGAGCTTGCACCTCACAATGTGGTGCTCCTGGTGTTGGCTACCTATGGGCATGCCCTTCCAGATTCAAAGTGACCATAATCCTGGAGAAATCCAGGTGTGAGTCTGAGCGTGCTGCAACTCTGCCTGAGCTTTTCATTGGAGTAACCCCCTGGAAGACAACGAGTTTTTTCAGACCTCACTCATCCCAGGGTCACACCTCTGTAATGGCCTTGGGCCAAGTTCTCATTCCCTCCCCAGCTTCAATGGAACACAAGCACTGAATTTACAACGACCACCCCGATCCAACTTTGGGTTGATGACTGGGGAGAGATGCGTGTGCACTTTATGTTGGACCAGAGGGGTTTTGCTTTGGGCAGACCTACGTGGAGAGAGGCAAGGGTTTGCCGAGATGTAAAAGATATGTAAATCTACAGATTTATGGGTTGGGAAGATTTTGCTTGGAAGAGAACCGATAGAAGGAATGTCGAGGAGGTGAGGAGCTGGGTACCATCAGGGAGGAATGCCAACATCCATTGTTTTGGGAGTCAGTGTGAAAGATTTTTCCTATCCCCTTCTGAAGATGCTGGTTTAAATGGCTGGTTGTTGAGTTGAGATCTTAAGCAGAGGATAGCACAGACTCTGCCCTGTTTTCTGGGCTTCTGGGAGACCATGCAGGGATGAGCAAAAGATGACTGTGTCCTTCTCCAGAGGGAAGCTCCCTTTGTTTCCTACACACTCCAACCCTTATGTTGCACGTGATACACAAAGTCACCATAAAAAGCAGAATTTTAATAGGGTCAAGTGAAGAAATCTCAACAAAGTACCAACATTCTGGGGTCTGGCTGGGACTTGCCATCACCACCAGTGCCAGTGGGTCACACATAGGACATCTCCATCCCTCTCTCAGCTCTGATGTTGAGTGATTAGTCTCCAAGGCAGAGAGGTAATTCAGTCCTCATGCCAGAGGAGGCCCTGTCTCAGTGAACAGAGAGATGTGCCAGGGATGACGATTACCTTTGAATCCTAGGCTATAATTTTCTGGATACTGAGCTTAGACCAGCTGACCTGTCATTCTGCAGCAAGACCTTGAGCCAGGGCCATGGAGGTCAGAGAAAATAAGAGAGCAAGAGAGCAGCAAATGATTCATTCTTTCAGTCACTCAATCCTCGGGAGCAATAGCTATCTCAATCTTCAGCATGGAGGCTGATGATGAATGGTTTTATTACCAAAGATAATTTAAACCATGTGCAATGTTTACCATATTACCTATTCGCCTCCTTGCTCTCAGCTATGGGAGTTCTGCTTTAAGAATACTTTCACCATTCACCTCCCGTGTTGGGACGAGTGAAGCAGTACAGCATGACAGAGGACTTTCCACTTTCCAAAAAGCTCTCACTGATTTGGGGTACATTTCTCTCCCCTTAAACAGATTTTTCCCTCTTTTGCTTCTTAAAGAAACTGCCAGACACCTTAAATACATTTGGAAGTACATGTCCTCTACTGTAATCCATTATCTAAGGTTCCCATGTGGGCTCCATCATCAGAGACCGCCAGATTGATAGTGTGGTTTGCATGGGGCCCCCAGCATGGGATGGGTTGGAAACAGGATTAGTGAACACAGCACATCCTCTGTGTTTCTACCTTTATTGGGAAGGGGGAATGGGCTGTGTCAGGTGAAGGGCATGAGCAAGATACAAAGCAATGATCTAGTTATGCGGGATAACAGATGGCAAGACAGAGACTGGGGAGGTGGAAAGTAAGGGGGAGCGTAGACGTTCCTCTGAAAGAGCTGAAATGGCACTATCCTTGCTGATGGTTTTCAGCTGTTTGGGTGCATCTGGAGATTTCTGCTTTATTAAAAAGGGTTCACGTTCAAGATAGGCGCGGGCTGAAATCTGAACTCTCACACACCTTGGAGGGGTTTGGATTTAGACCTGGATGCAAACCACGTCTCGCATATCCAGGGGCTGAGAACAGAGAAAGGTGTCGTGTCAAGAGGTAAATGACGAGGATTCAGAAAGGCAAGTCGTACTGCTCTTGTTACCATCGGTCAGCTAAATTGGGGGGGGTTGTTCCCTTGCTGGGCTGATCAGCAGCATGTGTTTCTGGAGGAAATACACACGCCCAAGTGTAAAGTATGTGTTCCGTGCATGGTCTCACATTAAGCTGTTCAATGCATGGTGTGCTGTGCCTCTAAAGCAACCCAGTGAAACAGCTATGGCTGTGTTCGGCAATGACTCCTACAGAAATTGTCACCTCTTTCCCAGAGGCATGGAATTCTGATAGCATCAAGTCATATTTTCCCAAAGTTGATTGTCCTCATGATTGCTAGAAGAGGCTTCAGAAGACCAACTATAACGTCTCAAAAGCAAGAAGCTAAATGAAAAGTTTATCAAATGTATTATATCGCAGAATCTCATGGTTTCAGTGTCAAAGTCATGTTTTTAAATGAGTAGGACAGACTGTTCTTCAGGCACTTACAGAATCTGGAAATGGACAAATATGCATTTAAATAAAGCAAATTTCTTTAACAATTTTAGACTATATCCAGGTAGTATGACTACCCTGACCATAGAAAGACCTCTGGAAGCTTCTTGAAGGGTTCTTTTCATTATCCTCTAGAGGAGTCCCAGAAGTGTTTGACAATCATCTACCACGATTCTTTTCCAGATCATTTATCACTCGTATCAGCCCCAAGGAATCTCATCAGCAGGTTGAAAATTGATCATCCCTTCCTAAATCTAGTTTTCTGTCTTACATGGCCTCATTCCTTAACAGATTATCACTCTCCCATTATGCCTGTATTATTTACATAACAGTCTCTAGTCATGAACTTCATCAAAGCTTAATTAAATTCTACCCTCTTATTTTCTGTCACTCCCCTCCCCTTTTTCAATAGCATGTACCAAGATCTACTAGATCTGGGGTGACTTCTGAGGGGAAATTATGCCGGCTTGCTCCCTTGGGTCTTCTACCAATTGTTTTAACTATTACTTCTCAAAGTTTGATTGTATCAAGGAAGTGTTTGGCCTTCAATTTGCAAGATATCTTAAGTAACCAGTTACTGTATTAGCAAACCATCACATTGTTGTTTTGGAGGCTAGTTCTTATAGGAGGGATAAATAGTTTTGGTAGATACTTCCTTCAAGAGACTTAGATGAATATTGTCTGGTGCTAGACTTGTTCCCTCATAACTTTTCAGATCCCAAGAAAATGGGCAGACTCATTTCTCATGCTGCTGATCTACAGTGTGGGTTCCTGCAGACCCAACTGAAACAGCAGAAAAGTGTCAGAGCTGTGTTGGGAGCAGTGTTTAGCTCTCAGTTTCTAGCAGGAATGGGGAGATTGTGTTTTACCCGTGCTGTCACAGAAAAGCTTCTGATCCCAGTCTGCATTAGTCAAACTCATGCTGAAAAAGCTCAGCACGTCCTCTGTGCAAAACCTATAACCCCAGCCGAGATGTGGTGAAGATATCTTGCAGGCCACCTCTAGCCTAATAGCAAGCAGATGCAAGTCCCCTGAGACCCACAGCATCACAGCCACTTGCCTTGGGTCTGGTTTTCCAGCAGAGCAGGGACAGGCTTGCTTTTAACATGTCTTCATTTACCTCTCTTTGGGTTTTGTCCACGCAGTGAAAAGTGGGAAGGAAAAGCCCACCTAAGACACTGAAGTGGGACACAGGAGGACTTTGGTACATCTCTTGCTCGAAGTACAGGCTGCCTGTGCGACCTTGGGAAATCATTAAGTTTATGCAGTTTCCTCATCAATGTTACGGCACTGTTGTTTCTTTATTGCACACCATCGTTAACAGCAGTTAATGACTGTACATAAATAGCACAGAGAGGAGAGCCCGAAGCAGGGTGAAGATGGAAGACAAAAATGTTATACAAGGTTTTGTCTCTTCTTCCTAAATTACCATCTCACAAGAGGTAAAGCTGTCATGAGATGACCACAGTAGTTTCTGCAGTCCTTTCTCCCAGCATTTTCACTTAAACCTATGGGAGAGGTTTCTCATTCCCAGTATTCTTCAGTACATGTTTTATAGCCCCCATGGGAGACTGGTGGCTTTAGTGCTGAGATGTGTGACGGCCATGTGGCAAACATCACCATTTTATCTCGCTGGACGTGTGCTGGGTCCGGATGGGGTCAGGTTGCTGCAGCGAGTTCTCAGCTCTGGAGCTTTTAATGTCCTTCCAGGTGTCCCCAAGGTCCTGAGTTCAGGGAGGTCTCTGTCTTGAGAGCTCGTCTGTGAGGGCAGGAAGGAGGATTAGTTAGGCTGCCTCCTTTGCAAGCAAGCTGAGACTGTTTGCAATGAATTTCTCCATAATCCTCTCCCAAGGTCCTGCGTGCAACCAAACACATTTGGCTACCCCTAGTGGTTCATTAAAAGAGTTTGTAATGAAACACTTGGAAAGAAAGCAATAAAGTATGATCCCATAAAGAGGAGTATTGCTAAAGGAGGAAAACGGGATTCCACCCTAAATGCACGCTGTTGATCAGACCTTTGAAGGTGATGAGGCACGCAAACACAGCCCTAGGTGCCGGGTAATGGTTCCCCTTATTTCCTTTATATCTAAGCAGTGATTGGAAGTGGAGAGCACGGGCCCCTCGTGCACTGCACATACACGTCGCGAGAGATAATCTCTAAATGGAAAAGGCATGCCAACAGGGAGGGGAGAAAAAAGGAGGAAGAGATTTGCTTGCACTCATCTTTTGTTTCTGCCTTAGATCAAGCAATAAGCTGATCTCTCTGGAGTCCAGTTCAGCGACCCACTCAATCTCATGGCCTCTCCTTTTTGGTAGAAGGCTAGACAGAGGGGTACAGCTGCATTCCCTCATCACCTCCAAAGAGCTACGAGTTGATCTACAGACTGTCTTTCCAACCAGACCCCAGGTCGGTTCCCTTGGAAAGCTCTTGCGGGGTATTTCCAACCTCTCCAACACACTGCCAGCCCTCAGGAGCCACTGCAACCCCTGCCGCGCATAGGGGAGAAGCAATGTCAGAATGTAGGAAGGCCAGACAAGGAAAATTCACTTCTGGAGGGTTACGGTGTGTGTTTTTCCCCATGGGGTCATTGCAGCACACTGATACTCAGACAACATCTGGGTATGCAGGCAGCTCTGCTTGGAGGAAGTGTTTCATGAGATGGCTCTGTGTTTGAGACACAAGGATTAAAATAGGACCGTATCAGTGTTTGGGGTTGCTGTTTTTCTATTTAGATTATGACGATGATCCTAGGAGCAAATCTAGGAAATCCAAAGTGGAGACTACCGGAAAACGGAACAAAAATCAGAGAGAAATCACATCCCTGGCACTAAATTACAGCCCTGACTCCCACCAAACCCTGCTTAGCAGCTTGATGCTTTTTGCCCTGGCATTGCAATGGTTAAAAAATAAAGCTAAATACAAGCTGCTGCACTTCTAGCTGTAGTAGGCAATGGCTGTCACATGCTCACCCCTCGTCTGGATGCACCCACAACTCACCAGGGGACCCAAATAAATATTAATTTTCCTCCAAAATCAGTCAGCCTGCAGAAAATGTCACGTATGAAAGATTTGTGACAGAGGTCAAAAATCTGGAGAAACAATAGATCAGACCGCTGCCAAATTACACCAAATTTCTAATAGGAATGAAAGATGTCGGAGTCTGAATGAAAAGGCTCAGTAGACTCACCCACTGTCAGGCTTTTCTCTGGCCTGTGCAGATTTTATTATTGCTCCCCAGCACGTATAATTTGGAAGGAATGGGTTTTATGAAATACGAATAACAGGTGAAAAAGCTGAGGAGAGTGCCCCAGAGACACCGAAAGAAGTTACCCTGAGCGCTGCGTCAACGGCTAGGGTATTCGACTGGCAGCATATAGACTGGATTTGTCCTGGGTGATGCTAAGCACCGAAGCAAAGCACATAGGAGTGTATTCCCTCGAGATTCCCCTTTTTGTCACTGGAAAGAAAGAGGCACTTCCGGAAGAAGCGGGCTGAAATGCCCTCTGAAGTTGTCTACGTAGGTTGCAACTAGTCAAGGGCAGTCCTCAGTTGGCTGGCTGAGATTGGGTAAAATGAGGTCTAAAGTCTACAGATCTAAATATCTGCACATGAATAGGTTAGAGGAGGAGAGGAGGTAGAGCAGAGGAGGTGGAGGTGGGCACTGGGTAGCTGGAGGAAGACAAGGTCCTAAGTGGAATGATAGGGTGGAAGTCAAAGGCAGGAAGAGTAGGGAGGAGAGAAATCAAAGGGATGGGGAGTGAAGGAGGCAAGGAGACAAAACCCCTTTAGTGAATTGTTGGATAAAGAGGAGAGCAATTCTTCGCAGTCATTCCCATTTGTCCAAACCAATTTTCAACCTTCACGTTCCCACAAGAACTCTACCAAGAGCTGTGAGGGTAGGAAAAGTGAATTCTGACCTATATGAAAGTGCCAAACAGACATAAAGTTCATCAGATATCAACAGGACACACAAAAAGCCATGGAAAAGAAGACACAGAGAGACTACTAGCTGGAAATACAGAGATGAGTTAGTTGCATGGGATAGATAGAACAGACAGAAATGCAGCTGAATCACAACACCCAGATTTTTGGGAACAGATGCACTCTCAAGAGCACACCAGAAAGTTAGAGGTGCCTCATACTGGCCAAATGTGATCAAGGATATCTGAGGTCTGGTGAACAGATGTTATACAGGCAAGGAAATGCTGGCCAAGCAACAAACAGACAATGAAAATATACAGCATCCCCAGTAGATTTTGGAACAAACTAGGAAAGGACCTTTTCATCGCAAACCACACAAACTACCTCATCATTGCAGACAAGTGTTCAGACCGAGGGGAGGTAGATGAACTGTCAGATGAAATGCAATAAAGCAAAGAGGCATTTCAGCAGGCACCTTGTTTGACTTGCAGAAACTTTGCATGATTTACCCAGGAAGAGAAATCCTGTCCCAGCACGTTGCCCTCTGACCGTGACCGAGCAGCAAAGCTGAACCAGCAGTTTTATTTGCTAAGATTGTACTGAAGGAAGCAAAGACAGTGCCTGGTGAGTCATTCTCCAGGGAAGAATTACTCTCATTGAAGATCAGCATGACACTCCGATTCAAGCACCAAAGTCCAAATTCTTGCACAGCATGAAAGAACCAAGAGGAGTGGGGAAAAAATACAAGATGAGAAGGAAGACAGCCAAAGACCAGAGCTTACCTTTCTCACAAGCTGGAGACCTTGTAGAACACCTTTTTGGGGTCTTTTCCAAGACCAAACTATTTTCTTGGAACAAAACGTGAATGTGCAAGAGCGCTCCATGTAAGTAAAGGGCGTATAAGAGAAAGCAATTCTTTGAGGCCACAAGTATATTTGCCCGCTGCACGTACAAGCTACAGATGCAGATGTAAGAGATTACAGATCCGCTGAGACTTGACCAGAGGGACACAGAAGGAACATGGGCCATGAGTTAGCAGCAGATACAGAAATATATGCAAAATATCACATACCCCCAGAAGAAATACATTCTGGAGAATTTCCTGTTCTAAAAACAAAGGTCAGCCCCAGTTCACTGCAAGACGTACATGAGAGTTTGAAAACAGTCAAGGTCTTTGCATCAAGGGGCAAGAACTCTGGTCCAGCCCATTGCTAGACCTTTTCTCTGTCTTTTCTTACTCTGTGGGCCAGCTATGGCCCCTACATTACCTCTACATTCCAGAGCTAAGCTATAGACTAAGATGAGATGGAGAAATCTCTCTGAACTCAACATTTAGTCTTGTAATTCTTCAAAAACAATACATTTTTAGCCGACCTTCCTCTCAAAGGTGTTGCTGTGAAATGGTGCTAAACAATGCACAACTTAAACAGAGATGATAGTAAAGGGAGCATGGTGGAATGTGAAATATGGGAAGAGATTTATTACTAATACCTATTTGTATTTTCAATTTTCCTCTTCAAAAATAAAGGAAAACCAAAAAAAACACCTGGAAAACGGGACTTTACGAAAGGTAGCATCTGCCCAGGGGAAGGTAACGTGATAGCATGCTTATACTTAAAACAGTTTTGGGAACGGAGGGACCCCTAATTGTGGGAAATGGTCGATAGGGGAGGAGTGCAATGGGAAAGGCAGGGATCAGGTCTGAGTATTGAAAATCCCTGGTTATGATTGAACTCTGGCATTTGGTACGGCAGATTTGCTGGAGGGTAAGTGCATAGGGTTACAGCACAAAAGCAGAGGAAGGGCTGGGAGTAATTTCTTGCTGGTGTTTTAAGTTTGAGGAGATTCGACAGATTCCTTCCCTGAGTTTCCTTACACCAAGCGCAGGTTTTTGGAGGTTGGTGTACAAAAATAGCCAAACTCTCTGTCTGGCTTTTGTTACCAGAAAATGCATCTGCCTGCCTGACTGTCAATCATGGTCTTTATATCTAAACATTATTTTCTTATTCAGTCGGAGGACAGGGTGCACCAGGAAAGTGATCATTTGCAAGGCACCGAAAGTTCGTATGGCATTGAAAAAAAAAATCCCTTTCCCTTCTAATCTGTCAGATTGATGGACCAGAAAGCGTACCAAATCTATCAGGCCCGGCTGTGTTTAGTGGTAATGGAACGTAAACCACATTTGGGGCTCACCTGTTGAGAGATTCAGATGAAAGTTTCCCTTCAGGGTGTCTCATTTTCACAAACACCAAAACCCTGCGTGGTGAGGAGACCTGAAGAAAATCCCGCTGTTACTCGGCATGAGGATCGCACAGCTGGGATGGGCTCCATTAGTAAACATTGTGTTCAGAAAGTCCTTCTCTGTAGGACTGTGTATAATCTACCAGGAGAGCACAGAGACAAAGAGCTGCAAAACCACCGAGTTACGATTTCGCACGCTCATTTGAGATACTTTGACTTTCACAAAGTGCAAAGTGGATGTTTCGACCTCTGAAACTTGATGCACCCTAAATCAGCAGCATTTTCATTCCTTCATTTTGGCCCTATCTGTCTCATTCAACTCAATCCACGTAATTAAGCAACCTTGCACCTAAAACCAGTCCTCTGAAAATGAACTTCTTGTTTCAGACAAGCAAGATACGCCTGAGGGCAGCAAGCACTGATGAAGCCCTGGTCATGCAGCAGATGATGGCTGCAAAACCTTCCACTTTAGTGGAACAAGGACTGAAACTGTTTCCTACCGGTTGCTTATTCACTGATTTTGGGTTAAACCATGTCCCTCAGTTGTCCTCCTTCCCTTCTTGGTTTTGTCTAGCTGGGCTTTGTATAGCAAGGTTTCCTGTGACGCTTTTGGGCGTTCCTCATGCTTGCCAGGTGGAAGGGACTGTCTCTGACAGCCCTGTGCGTCTGAGAGCCCCCAAATCATCTCAAATGACAACCATGTGTAACTTTTCAACACCTACTTTGGGCAGTCCTATTGAGTGCAATATTTTGAAACATCGTCCGGCAAAAAGGATTTATTGAGTTTTGGTTTTTTCTAAAACTGGTGGGCTTTAGCATCTAAATTTCATGTTTTCCAAAGCCAGAGGGTCACTCTAAGAGGACATGAAAAATACACATACACCAAACTTTGACTTACACACCACACAGACACAGGCAGAAATTAATGGACCTTTGTGGTACATTTTTGCCCCTATTGATATTTAAGACAATACCTCCAGGGAGCTCTTAGCTGGGAGAAGTTGGCTGTGGCCACCTGCAGAGGTCCGTAGATGGGACGTAATCCCAGCTGATATAAAGCAGGGAAGTCTCATTGCTGCCTACAGAGCTAAACCCTGGAGATATGTACAGCCAGCTCTGGTCCTGGAGCTACACCCTCGTCTGGTCATGTTTGAACAGTTTCTCCTGTCGCCTTTGGTCGGTTTTATTCCAGTCTCAGCTATAAAAAGCCTATTTCTTAGCAGATATTTGCTATAAGCCTCTTTAAAACTTTTATTTTTTAAACATGTAGCTAGGAGCTGCTTGAAATGCAGTCACTGGGAAGCAGGCTCGGCAGACACTGTACTTCACTGCGCTTGTCCGTAGTCTGGGCAGAACATCACTAACAAAAAGACGGTTGCATCCACCTCCCCAGTGTTCTCCTTCTGCATCTAGGATGGTGTGAGGAGCAGCCTGGTATTTCAAAGACCCAGGCTCAGCATCCCACCCTGCCACTCACTTCAAGGGCGACCTTGGCCAAAGTACTTTATCTCTGTTCCCCTCCTGGGACAATAAAAGTAAAAGCAAGGGCTGATGTCACAAAGTATTCAATATCTGCAGAGGTGGGATCACAAAAGTTCTCAGGAACATGTGCCCATTTTTTTAGAGTGCAAAATTTGCACGCACCTCTGTGAGTATTGGCAGAGCGCGTCTCCCTCATCTCTTGTTAGCCCTTATCCCTCCAGATGAAGGATCTAAGGCAGCAGGTAAGGGTGACAGGGGTTCATCTCACCTAAGGTTAGCCCCCTTAAGCATCCAGAGTAGGACCCTGTGACAGTCCAATGCACATCCAAAGCTTGGTTCATACCAACAGCCTTCATCTCCCAAATATCCTACCCTATCCTGTCGGGATGGATAGAGGGTGCCTGCCTCTCTCCTCTGTCTCTGGAAGCTTTTGGGATCTACACAGTCAACAGACCCAGTGCATGGGCTCAGCTGGCTGAGTGTTAGCATGACGCCTTGGATGATTTTGGCAACATTGCCTGAGCACTGTCCGCAGACTATTCACCATGCACAGTTTTGGGGAAGAAAAAGGGGATTTTAAGTGTGTGGATGTGAGTCGTGACATGAGATCAAAGGTGCTTTTCTTACCCATTCAGATGTAGCCGGGATGGTCAGTGTTGGCCAGAAATTGATCTCAGAGACAAGAGTTGGAGAGATGTATATGGGCCCTCGTGACCCACTGGGCTGCACAGGGGAAGCTGAAAATGCATCTTCTGCATTCTCAGTCCCTACCCAAATTGGAGCCTACCCCTTTCAGCAGAGAAGCCTGGACTTGCTCTCAGGGTATTGATGTCTTTCTCGGAGGGGATGGCCAGGCATCACCATGCTGAGGACATCCTGACTGGTTTGGGAGCTGGGGCAGGGATTAAACCAGTGTCTGCACTTAAGACAGCTTTAAATTCCACCCTGTCGTCTCTTTGTTGTTCATTGTCTTGACCTGAAGATTTTCCTGTCCTTATTTGAAGAAACAAAAAAACCAGCCGTGGTGTGGAAAAGAGAAGGTGGGTGAGAACAGCCCCTTGCCCACAACCAGTGGGATGCCAGCATTGCTGCATCTGCTGACATGACTCTCTTCACTTGAATGTTCACGTGGGGCTCTGCAGTCCCTCTCCCTTCATTTCCAAAAAAGTCCTGGCTTGTCCGCAACTGTTGGTGTAAGCATTAACCACAACCATATTAGGACCAATGGTCAGACTGAAGCTAGCAATAACACAGCAGGGTGATGACACCCTGTCTTCTGCGACAAAGGCTCCTTCCCCCATCTCAGATAATGTCGGATGGCGTTTTTTTATTTATGAATAAGCAAATTTCCAGGGGATGAAATCAGCCCAGGCTCAGCTCTCTGGGGACACAGGAATTCACGCTAAATGGGATCCATCCCACGACTGTTAGTGTAAATTAAGCAGTTTCTGGTGTAAGTGCCTGGCGATGTACAGGCTTGTCAGATACTAATAGTTTTAAGTAAGTGACGACCCTTCTGTGACTTGGGTAAGCCCTATCCAAACCCTTAAATGTTTCAGAATCCTTCAGGCCTTGATCTGACATCCACTAATTGGAATAGTCTTTCCGGCAGACTAAATATTTGCAGATTCCCTTTCCCCACTGGTGCAGGCAAAGCGCTGGAGTCTCAGCACTGACATCCTCCTGGCGCTGTGTCCTGGGTACCATCCCCAGGGAAGGTGATGTTGGACTTGGACGTTATCTGGAGCTGATTAGCATCAGATCTTCTGGCATCTGTCCCAGTCTTCCTCTCCGTCTATTGTATCTTCTCCCTTTTTCTATTATCCTTATTTTTTTTTTCAAATAAAATGAATATTTTTTACTAGCATGAGATTTTGAGGGAGACTGAAGCAGGTCAGGAGTCACTTGAAAGATTGAAGGCAATGCTGAGCTTGTTAATTTTTTCAGGAGGGAGGTTATTGTGACTTAACTGCAGCAAGGACTCCAGGGTAAGGTAACTGCCAGCCACAGTTATGGGTTGAGGTGGTCAACTCCATGGGAAGGTGCTACTGGAATGGCAGAAATGTGGTTAGACTTAAAATAATTGCTTAATTCCCTATTTTTCTATAGCCTTCCTTTATAGCTTTCGCTACCTCAGCTCCCTGGATGAAAAACAGAATTAATCCATCCTTTTTTCCTCCCTTTCATCTGCACTTCTCACTGCATGTCTATGAGTTTTCCTCAGTGTAATAATGTAGGAAAGTCTGCACTGGATTAGCCTCTCTGTCCTACCTCTGAGAAGGTGCAGGAGCTCAGGAAAGAATGATCGAGCCGGAATACAGCAAGACCTATTTTGGTTCTGCCCTCATTTTGTTCCAGGACCTTAAAAGACATTTATTTTCCATTCTCCTTCAGCTGCTGGCATTTTTTTATTGAGGCAGTAGACTCAACATCTGAGGCAATGGCAGTGCTGGGTGCTGCTGTTAGGAATGTCATGGAGGACACCAAAGGTACCTTCATGCCAGCAGCCAGACAGGGCAGTTGCTTTCTACCCCGATCAAGCCAGGGACACAGCACAGTTTATTCCTTATCTCTTTTCCCACCTCTGCAATATTTTCCAAAACTGTGTCTGAACTATTTCCCAGGTCGCTGGGGGTAAAATGCAAAGGCACAATATCCCTGACAATCCAAGGAGCAGTTTGAGAAGGCTTCATTTCCATTTTCTCTATCAGCTTAAGAAGCGCACGAGTGCTTCCTGGCATTTCTCTATTTGGAGATGTTAAGGGTAGCAGAAACCATCGAACCCCTAATTTGATCTCCTGCATAGCTCAGAACAGACGCTTTTGCCTCGAAACTGGGCTGAGCCCAGTGACCTGGATTTGTTTAAAGTATCTTTTCCTGAAGGTGCCCTAATGATTGGCCAACCCTTTAACCATTCCTTGACAGATCGCCCCAGGCTGTCAACCTCCCCCTTCAATTTGCAAGGCTCACTTGCTCGTAACCAATGTTTTTTTGGCTTCAGCTCCCACATGTTGGCTCTTGCTATTTTTTTCTCTGAGTAGAGCCCTTTATTATTCCTTTGTGTCAAGCTAATATGATTGTAGCTCTTGCTGCAAGTGTGGACGGTTTTCTCCTCTGAACTTATGTCAGCTCTTACCCCATATCTATGCTCAATTAAGAGAGCTCTCGGTAACTAGCAAAAGGGGTAGGCTTGAACCAACACAGGATTTGGCAGAAGAGACCTTCTCTTTTCCCAAAGCTATTACCCAGAAATTAAATCACGGTCAGGTTTCCTTCTTAAGGGGCAATAGCTCAAATTCAGGATCCCTACTCAGGAACACATTTCGACATGTACCTAAGAAGGCTCTAAGGGTTTCACCAAAACAATGGGCACTTAAGCAAGTCTTTAAGTACTTTCTTCTGAAGGCAGTAAGATTGGGCCAGGCTAAATCCCTGTTGCATCAGAGCAACGCTACCCAGAAATCACAGCAGTGGGAGGAGAAGACAACCCTCTCCCTCTCCACAGTGAGGTCCCACTTCATCAGCTCTCTCTGTGCTTCAGTGGTGCCCCAGACAACCTGGCAATTTTGCCAATGGTCAGACAGGGGTGGGAGATGTTTACGATGGGGTTTCTGAGCACCAGGAGCCCCACTGTTCCACTTCATAGACTGCCTGACATCCTTGTGCTGGGGAAACTTTGTTCCATGCTTTTCCCCATCCTTCCTCTTAGCTGCACCTCCAGTGTCACCCAAAGCCTAACGAAGTGAAAAATATTTTTCTGTCAACTTCAACGGGCTTCAGCTCAGGCTCCCAGCATGTGCATGTGTCTCTCACTTCCAAACACAGCTACTCCAGTTCAGACACGGCGTGTCTGAAGGTTCCTGGCACCCATGTCCTTGCAGCTTTCCCTTCTCAATTCTGAGCCACATGGCCAAGGACTTCACGCCTTGAGTACGGGCCATCGCCTTGGCTGGATGTGTGGCTCCTTCCAAATTGCCAGCGTTAGCACCTTGTCCATGTGCAGCTTCAGCCCTGACCGGCGCGGTGGTGTGGCTGATGTTTCTGGGGGCCCACCTACAGCTCTGCACCCCCCTCCCTCCCGTCCTGCACACATAGACACACACACATGCGTACGCAGAGCCATGTGCATTTCCTGGCTCTGTTTCAACAAGCAGAAAATAAAAAAACGGGAACCTCTGGCCTAATCTGCAGGGACAGGATTCCTGAATTAATAAGTCACCAACATCTAATTCACCTCCCTGTCCTCAGCAGCAAGCGTAATGATTCCCTCTTTGCCTCTAACAAAAGCAATAAAAAGAAAAAAATTAAAATAAAAAATTCCCGAACAATGCTTTTCCTTTCTTTACTTTTCTTTTCTTTTTTTCTTTTTTTCTTTTCTTTTTTCTCCTAACATCGCTAAGTGGGGGTACTTCCACAATCCTGAAATTAAAACAATCCAGACAAACAATATGTCGAGCTCTGTCTTGCTTCCTGCTGCAATTATTCCTAATGTTTGGCCTCAGATCAGAGGCAGCAGCAATCTCTATAAATACGACAGCGGAGCGGAGAGCTATTTCCAACAGAAACGCCTCCCGAATCATGTCAGGAATTTATGAGGCTGAGAACGGGCCAAGATTGAAATATGTTCTGGATCAAATGGCATTGCATAGGTGGCTCTGATCAGCTTGGCAGTGGTGGGATGAAGGAGGAATCCTCCAGATGGAAGAGTGGAGGGATATTTATTGATTTAAAAAAAATAATAAATTAAAGCTGAGAGTGACAAGAAAAGGCATTGGTATTTTAAAACTCAAGCTCTGCCAGACAGGGCCAGCAAGGAAAAGGCTTTAACTAGTCTAGATTCCTCGGCATCTTTTTTTTTTCTTGTGTGTATGTGTGTACGTGTGTTATTCTTTAAAGCTCCCTGGACCACTTTGTGCCTGGTACATAGGAAGATGCAATCCCTATACCTTCTGCCCTCTAAATCCCATCTTCCTTGGGGCATGTTAGCAAATTTGGAGAGGCCCCTCATTGCTGACCACTTGCAGAAGGTGTCATCTGGTGGGTTTTTTTAATGCCTACCTCTCATTAAATGTAAAGTGAAATATCTTGCCCATCTCTGCTTCTGCTGAGTCCACATCAGGCGGGACAGAGTCCTCCTCAGAGCCAGATCAGCCTCCTACACCCAAATAAGCAAGGTGGGGAAGGGGACCGAGAGACAAGGACAGGTGGGCTGGCATGCTGTCTCCCCTCGCCAGCTCTGAGAAACATGGAAAGTTGCAAAAGAAGCACCAGCATCTATTTTCTTTCACCGTGCTTGCAGAGACTCGGTGTTAGACCTTTTTACCCCATTTTCCTGAACGATGAGGTAACGCGTTCTGCAAGCAACAGGTCTCCCCTGTGCAGAGACACAGTGACCAGCACCAGCTCAGACAGAGCAATGCTTTCTTTAGTAAGCAGCTTGAAGATGTAGCAGCAGCACAACCTGAGACCACCATTTTTCAGGGCAAACTTCTGGTTTGGACATTAATAGGCCTTTTGGGCAGGGACAGCAAATACGCTGCCCCTTTTTGTGAGTCTCAGCCAGACCCTGTGAACACCAGGCTGCTTTTGAAGGACTTATGACATTCCCAAAGGTCCCAATTAACATTTTTTCACTTAAACCACTCCCAGATGCCAAACCTGAAGAGCAGTATCATGTGTAGATCAAGGTGGTATCACGGGGTTGAACAATCACTTGATCCCATGCACATACAGGGACTAGGGGGTCATGGAAAGCTCATGCCTTCTGTGAACTTTTCAACCAATTTGCTAATTGCCATGACAAATTAGCATTTGGTGCAACACCAACTACATTGTCTCTATAGTCGATGGAAGGAGATGGGCAATGTAAGAGTACAGTTTATTCACCATGGTTAGATATTGAATCATAGAGTCATAGAATCATCTAGGTTGAAAAGGATCTTTAAGATCATCAAATCCAACCTTCAACCTAACACTGCCAAGTCCACCATGGCCTTCAGCACTACGTCTACCCCTCTTTTAAATACCTCCAGGGATGTTGACCCCAACACTTCCCTGAGCAGCCTGTTCCAATGCTTGACAACCCTTTCAGTGAAGAAAGTTTTCCTAATATCCATCCTAAACCTCCCCTGGAGCAACTTGAGGCTGTTTCCTCTTGTCACAGAATCACAGAATGGTTCAGGTTGGAGGGGACCTTAAAGATCATCTAGTTCCAACCCCACTGCCATGGGCAGGGACACCTCCCACTAGACCAGGCTGCTCAAAGCCTCATCCAGCCTGGCCTCGAACATTTACTGGGATGGGGAACTGACAGCTTCCCTGGACAACCTGTTCCAGTGCCTCACCACCCTTACAGTAAAGAATTTCTGCCTGATATCCAATCTAAATCTACCCTCTTTCAGTTTGAGGCTGTTGTCCCGTGTCCTATCATTACACTCCCTGATAAAAAGTCCCTCCCCATCCTTCCTGTAGGCCCCCCTTAGGGACTGGAAGGGGCTCTAAGGTCTCCCCGGAGTCTTCTCTTCTCCAGGCTGAACAACCCCAACCCTCTCAGCCTGTCCTTACAGCAGAGGTGCTCAAGCCCTCTGATCATCTTCGTGGCCCTCCGCTGGACCCGTTCCAACAGGTCCATGTCCTTCTTGTGCTGAGGACTCCAGAGCTGGTCCTACCACACGTTACTTGGGAAGATGAGTTACTAAGGGAATGTGGACAACATTCTTTGTCTAGATGCCAGCGTTGAGAAGCAATGCCCATCCTTGGCTTCTGGTTCATATACCAGTTCACGGACGGGGCATAAACTCTATTTTTCACATTGTCCATGCTGCTGATAATATACATGATGAGGAGCCTGAAGGGAAAAGAAAGAGGTCATTTTTGAATAAAGGAGTATATCCTACAGAACCATTGGGAAGCGCCTATATACTGGTGATGTAAACACAGCTTAGAGATGGTAGGAGGAAATAAATAGCAGAAAAGAGAGTACCAGTTAAAGTAGCCATTATCTCAGGGCCAAATTCTCCTTCAGCTTCATCGGGAGTTCCTAAGGATGAAATGTGGGTCTAATGTATTTGCATTTGATTACGATAAAACTGTACCCTGGACTCCCGCATGTCAGAAGCTAGGAGGGTATTGCAAAGGAAAAAGGAGTCATTACTTGCTTTTTAAAATACTGTTTCAAAAATTTGTTTCTGGCTACATCTGGATAGGGAACACTATCTGTGAGTAATTCTTTTTTCGTTATTTTTTTCGTTACCCCAAGAAGTGGGCAGAGATGACATTTGTGAATCCCCAACTTGTGAAGATTTAATTCAGTTCTGCTGTGGAGGCAGATGAAGTAATTTTAAGGGCAAGATGCTGCCCCTACTCACACCTACCCAGCCCCCGGGGTTGTGCTGTATCTTCATGTCTTCTCCAGGCCCTCTTCACATGAGCTGCAAATATTTAGACTTCTTGGCTCTCCCTTGCCAGTGCGTAACTTAAACCCTAATCTGTATGACCCCTGATTTTTGCCTTAAACCTTACAACTTGTATATCATTACCGAGTTCCTGCCCCATCATTCCTGGGCCTCCTTTGGACTTTTCCATCAGCTTCACTGGAGGTGGAGTTCCCATCTTTTTCCAATATTCTTCCACCCAGCGCTCTTATTCCTGGGGCTGGTCCATAACACATAATGTTCCTCTTCATGTTCCTGCCAGGTAGGTCTTTATTAGTTTTGGTCTATGTATTGGATCATTGTTTGGATCGTTGTGCGACTAAGTCCTGGACAATAACAAGATTCTGTGCATTCGCTAGTGTTTCTGTCATCATTTCCAGGACTGAAATTTCCCCAATTAAAACAAAGTAAGAAGGAAAAAAAAAAAAAAAAAAAAAGAAGAAACACAAACCATCCACTGCAACCCTCTACTTGCAAAACGACATCTCACCAGTGAAGCAATGCTCCCAAAATTTGGCTTCAGATATTACAGCCCAAGCGCAATAGCTTTTGTCACCTTTGACAGTTTTTTATTCTGTTTCCTTCAACACTGGTCAATATTTGCATAATAAAGTTTCTCTGATGCTGGAATGCAGCCATGTCTTTGGAAACAAGCCCTGGCTCTGTCGGGAATGCCTCTTAGAATGAAAGAAATATCTGAATTTCCTTAATTTGTGCAGGGATTTCCCTTTCGGTAGCATGGCTGGCCCTGGTGGAATAATAGCTAAAGGAGACATTGTGCCCTGTTATTTTCTTCTTTCTCTTCATGCTTCAGAGGTCAACACTGCATAAGCTGCAGCTCTGCTAAACTGGAGGAAAATCTTCTGATGATCACTGTAAAGGCACAATAGAAGATGCAGCTGGATTTTTGCAGGGGAAGCAGCTGTGGGATCTGTTTTGAATGGGTAGGATTTGTGGAAATTCCTAAAGGCTGGGAATACGTGTGGCACTTCTAAAGTGCAGCATACCTGGCAAACAGAGAGGTAACATCAATGTTTATGGTAGCAATAACACCCATGGCCTCTGAGAGCTGAGTGCGGTGCAAAAGAGAGACATTCAGGGGCTTGTAAGCCTGCTGGGATATGTTTTGGACGCCAGTTCAAATCCAGCCTGGTTTGATAGTGGTGAAAGCCGCCATCTCCTCACTGCCTGGAGTCAGTAAGTAGACATATTTCCACCTTATAAAAGCCACAGTTGCCCCCTGTGCTCCCCTTGTCAGCAGAGAGATGGGTGCTGAAGGAGATACCTATTCTTTCAGGCTCACTGAAAGAGAGACCGTTTCCCTTCCATGTTATCTCTGAAGACCTATCGAGCCTCTCATATCATTTGACCGAGGCACACCGCTTCCACCCTTGCAGATGAACTGGTATCTCAGCTGGCAAGCCTGCCTCGTTTGCCCTACCTGACCTGGGATCTCCAGAGGAACTTCACACAATGATGCATGAAGATAAAATACGGGGACAGCTATCTCCTTTGAGGTGGACCAGACGCAAGATTTAAGGAATCGTCCCCCAACACCTACAGAAATGGGACAGCGGTGTCCATGTACATTCAGGGGTGAAGGAAAAGGCTTGTGAGGTTGACAGGAGCTGCTGGCTTTCACACCTCTGCAGGCTGGCTCTTCCAGGCCAACAGCAAGGTCATTGTGTCAAGAGTTGCAAATTCCTCAAGCCAAAGCCAGGAAGGCTTTTTCAGTAGTGATCTTTTAGTCATTTGGCTCATTGAGCAAACAGAACCCAAAGTGTGTCCATGATTTTATACTAAGTCATTGCCTGAGCACCTACATACCTACCTCTTCCTACACAGTCAAGTCACTCATGTTCCCCTAGACCACGTCCAGGCTATCAAACAGATTTAGACCACAAGCATTTTGGCACGAGATCCTTTTGTATATATAACAACATACCCGTGCTCATGCTGCGTGGGGACCTAGAGTTTTGCTGTACTGTCTGCAGCAATGTCGAGATATGCTTGGAATGTCAAGTCCATGCATTCTGGATTAATGACAAGCTGGGTTTTCTTTCTCACAAAGCAGTCCACATCTGCCTCCCCTTTGGGGAGATGCAACCCATCGTCTGTGAGCAGCTGGATGCCGGGGCTCAAACACACAACGCAGTTAGAGCAGCCCATACGACATTGCCATGTGTTGGCTGAGATGCTGTAACTGTCCCAGTACACATTCTCCATGCAAGGCAAGCAGAAGTTGGACACTTCTGCATGGTAAGTTGAGTTGATGTGAATGACCTCACATTTGGCTGCCATGGATTACCTTGCATTTGATAACCCTATTAAAGTGCTCTGTTGTGCTGTGGACTTAACCAGGGGTATTTATGGAGACTTCATGAGTTTTGAGTGTTGCCACGTGTCTTACCAAAGGAAGATTTCTCTGAGCCTCGATTTTCATCACACAAAGGGGAGCTGGCAAGTCAGTCAGATGTATGTATATCTCACAAACTAGTTTCAATGTCTGCCCTGGCAAAAGTCTTTCTTTCTTCCTCAGGGCATGGTTCCTCTGAATCCACAACGATTTATTCTGTAGTGACAAAAAAAAAAGAGGGTTGTGCTCCCACCTAGCCTTGAAGTCCAGTTGCGCAGCCTGGTTTCTATCGCCGCACACAGCTTGGGGTTGCCAGCAGACTGCCTGGTCCACGGCACATGGCATTTGGCCTTCAGCCTCCTCTGGGTCCTGTGTGATGCCCCACGGCCCTAGTTCATAGTAATTATTGGAGGAGGGATGGGGGAGTTCAGTGCAAAGAGTCTGAAATATTAAGTGGGCTGAGCTGCAGCCTGCCAGAGTAATGTTTTTATAGTAAGAAACTGAGGGTAGGTGTTACGAGCTCTGAGATGTGGCATAAAGACTTGTGGGGGTGTTTGAAGGTGCAAAGCCTGCCGGGACAGTATTGAAGGACTGCGCAGGGCAGAGGGAGCCAAAAGCGGTGCAGTCTCATCAACAACACCTACTCTACTAAATAAAGCCGACCGGAGCTGGTTCGCTGGCCCTGAGGCCAAGTGTCACAGCATGGCTTGTGTCCAAACACCTCGTCTCTCCTCTGCCTGAGAGCAGGGTTTGGGAGTGAGCTAACAGTGAAGCAGTGTGGACAATTGGTTCTCCAAGACCTGCGCTTGCACCCTGGACCTCTCTTACTTATCAGCGAAGATGTCCCCTGAGATCCCAGGAATGATTTCAAGGTTCTTCAAACCAGCTCCTCTATGGCTTAGAAGCAACAAGAACCTACTTATGGGGACTGCTAAGGACTTCAGATTGTATTTTATAATACAAACTGAAATCAGGTATTTGCCCAGTTCTCCTTCATCAAACACAACAGCAGCAGCATTGTCCACCTTCAAGGGCAAGGACAGTACAGAAGAGAAGAGAAGACCACCATGTCTTCTGGTCCCTTTCCACAGGCCATTCACACAGGCAATACCACTACTAAACAAGGCTGTTGTTAAAAAGTGTAATTTCCCATGGGACTAGCAGACTTAACACTTCCCAGACGATGAGAAAACAGTCACTGGTCTCCTGCCACTAAAATGAAGTGGGCCCACTTTCTTGGGAGGTACATGTCTGTCTCTCATTACTGTCATATCTGAAATGATCCTCAGGCTGATAGGAAAGTAAAAAACCTTATCTTGCAGATAGGGGAAAAAAAGCGAAACACCGATGAAATACCATAAGAAAACGTCACACGAAAAATCTATGCCTTTCATGCGAACAATGTCCACAACAGTGATGAGGGTCACCTCGTTAAAGAAACTCAAATTTTGTACCATGTAACTCAATAGTTTCGTACAACATCATAACACACCAGTTATATCTTCTCAGCATCTTCCTGCATATGTTATGCAAAAGTTGGCTAATCCATCCCAAATGTCCCAGCTGGTTTATGACCAAATACACATTAGCCTGGCTAGCAATCACTCAGAAAAAGGCTTGTTAGGCAGCTCTTTGCCATTAATTTTTTTTTGCTCAGACATTAAACAGCCTCGTCCACCTAGATCATAAAATGTCTTCCTAACCCTGCAGACTGTTAAAAAGTGTGCCTGCAGACATTTACTGTCACATCTGGAAAAGCCCGCGCTATCATAATGACTTCAATACAGATTTCATCAGAAGACACATGGAAATTAAGCTGGATTCACCAAATCCCTTGCAAGCCGTTCCACGCTAAGCACATAAGAGCTGACTCCCTCTGTTTCAGGGTCTGCACAAGCTGGTGGTGCTCAGCATGGTTTGCAGGTGAGTCTCCAGGACTTGTGTTGGATCAAGCTGCCAGGCTAGAGTTAGGCAACTTTCCCTGTTCCAGTGACCCTGTCCCCAACTCCGGCTCTGCACATTTTGGATTCCTGAATGCCCCTGGGATGCTGGTGCATGATTCCTTCTCTGATACTTGCTAGCATGATGAAGTCGGATTTCTTTCTCTTGAAAGAAATCTTTGTAGAAATCCCAGGCTGGACTATGACCTATTTAACAAGTGTTTTAGGACAGAATACAGTCCCGATGTTTGTTGCAGAGCTCATTGGGACTGGTTGTTCCCTACCTATAGAATCATAGAATCATAGAATTGCCCAGGTTGGAAGGGACCTTTCAGATCATTGAGTCCAACCATCAACGTAACTATGACAAAAACCATCGCTAAACCACCTCTCTAAGCACCACGTCTACCCCTCTTTTAAATACTTTCAGGGATGGTGCCTCAACCACTGCCCTGGGCAGCCTCTTCCAATGCTTGACAACCCTTTCAGGGAAGAAATTTTTCCTAATATCCAATCTAAACCTCCCCTGGTGCAACTTGATGCTGTTTGCTCTTGTCTTATGGCCTGTGCCTTGGGAGAAGAGACCGACCCCCCCTGGCTACCCCCTCCTTTCAGGGAGTTGCAGAGAGTGAGAAGGTCTCCCCTCAGCCTCCTTTTCTCCAGGCTGAACACCCCCAGCTCCCTCAGCCGCTCCTCACAAGACTTGTGCTCCAGACCCCTCACCAGCTCCGGTGCCCTTCTCTGGACACGCTCCAGCACCTCAGTGTCTTTCTTGGAGTGAGGGGCTCAAAACTGGGCACAGCCCTCGAGGTGGGGCCTCCCCAGTGCCAAGTACAGGGGGATGATCACTTCCCTAGTCCTACTCGCCACACTGTCTATGAGCTGCCTACTAACTCATTCTCTTTTTTTCTTGTCATCTCCACCCTGTGGTGTGGTGTAAAGACTGCAGTGAGTTGCCCATGGTCTGCTATAATGACACGGTTTAATGGGGGCTCCAGAAACTCACTGCTGCACATCTTGTTGGTTGCTCCGCTGCCAACTGTGGCTGGAGAAGAGTAGACCCAGAAAAGCCCATGGCCTGTGGTTGCCCTGCTCCAGCTGATGGAGAACAGATCACCTGGAAGATGATCATGCACATTGCAATGTTATCTTCACCACCAATGGAGGTGGTGGCATGATGTTTTCCTTGTAAATGTCTCAGTCCCCTCCCGGGGCTGGAACCCTGTAGCTCTGGGGACTTTGCCTACAGAAAGGCTGCTTCCATGTAGATAAATGAATACAATGTGAAATTTTGCAAAACATAGACACAGAGAAACATTTCTTCCTAAAAAAAAAAAACCAAGCCTCTAATGTCACAAATCCAAGTATTGGAAACCTTGCTGAGAAAAAGTCTTTTCTCTTGGTGAACATAGACAGGTTTTTACTCCCAAGTTTGATTTCCAGCCAGGAAGGACAAAAGTCCTTTTCATGAAACTTTAAAAAACTGGGAAAGAAATACAAAGTTTACAAATTCCTTTCAATGCTCCTCTTTATTTTACCATCATTACTAGAAACCCACTGGACCTGAAACCTTTATGGCTTGAAAACCAATCAGGTGACATTTTAAAATACAGCCTTGAGAAGCAATCAGTGACTTCATTCCTTTCTTTGCCTTGATTGTTGCACTTTCTTTTCTCCCAGCCCTCTGCCTTTCAGCCCACCCTTAAACCCACTACCTGCCTTTTCGTGCACACAAAGGACCCAGACTTCCCACTCGTTTCTACAACCAGGTCACAATTGACTACATATGCTTAAAAAATACCCACACAGGCTGTGCAAGGAACTCCTCCTTGAGCCAACCCACACTGCTGATTCTCTTTGCAGATCCTTTCCCCGGGATGCAAAGCAATGATGAAGTGAGTGTCAGTGCCCCCATACACACTCTTTTGCACCCTCTTTGCAGGCCAGTCAGGCTGCAGGCTGTGAGCTGGGCCAAGAAAAGGTCTGTATCTCTTAATCTCCCTTCTCCTGGTGGGGAGCTTGGCCGGGTCTTGGAGAAGAGGGCACGTTTCTCCAACCCGCTCTAGAATAAGTTACAACATCTGCTTGCCAGGGAAGAAGAAAGCCACAGTACAAGGATCCCATCTGTTTTCCATCTTGACATGAAGCCAGAAAAGCCAGTTGGTTTTTCATTTCCCCAGATGCTTGTGGAGCTCTGCTCCTCACCCTCCTATCTGTGCACTAGGAATGGAAGGGGCTGGATACTGGGGAGGTTTGGTGGTGCCATGAAGATCTTGTGGGCTGGTTCACCAGTCCCCTGCCTAATTTCTCAAGACAGGGATGCCTCTGCTTCCCCTGCAGACCTCATCTTGTGATACCTGAACATGTATGTTTCCATGGCCTCAGGGATGATGCCAAGGCTTCTAGCTGAGGCAGAGACCTCTGTGACTCAGGTGAACCTCATGCAATGAAACTATCAGGAGTTTGTTCTTGAACCCCTAGTGACCAAAGCTGGGAAAACATGGAAGCTGCCCGCTCCTGAAGCATTTTGGGATCAATCTCTGGTCCTCGTTGCATGCTCTTCTCTCTGAGCATCATATGAAGGGGTCTCATAAAAGGTTAACAAGTATAATAGAGGTACAGAGATTTCCTGCCACACCTGACAGGTGAGAAAAAGAGCACTTTGCTGCTAGTTCTTCCAGGTTAGCTGTCTTATTCTCCTGTCCCATTGGGAGATATGGAAGAAGGGGTTTTTGTGACCTTTCTTAGTGCCTCCAGGGTGATACATGCTTGTTTTACTCCACAAGACCATTTGGCTGTGCGTTCTTTCTAGCTACATCTCACATACATGCAGGCTGAGTCCAAATCATTGTTCCCAGCCTGCCATGGGGGATCAGGGCTTGCCAGTATCTCCATCCTCTCTGCCCATCTGCAAAGGGCTATGGAGAAAAAGCAGTGGCTCTTGAGAACCAGAAGGCAGTAAGGGACCCTGCACTTCTTTCTCATTCTCTTTCCTCAGCCTCCAATTTATTAAGCAAGAAGGTAAATAAACAAATCTAAACTTGACCTGGTATCACTGGTGAGGATGATGTGATTCATTTCTTGTGGTTGAGAACTTGGCATTTTTTACATGAAAAAGGATATTTCTCTTTCTCCTGGACCTTCACCATGTTATGGCCCAGGAGCACTGTATGAACTCTCTCCTTTGGGTACGAAATCTCCTGGGAGGCAGTGGGACAAGAAAAATAAGCAAATGTGACTCAGCCCTACCTTGGCTATCCACAGTGAAGGAAGCCTGGATGGACATCACAGTGACTCCTCCTCCTTGCAGTCACAAAGCTGCAAGGGCTCATTTCTGTGGAAGGATAAAAAAAGAGATCTACAACCTATGTGTTGCTTGACTACTGGCTATAGCTATAGCAGGATTCCATCTTATGCCTCTATTATGCATTTTTGAGGACTATGAGGGTGATAGCTACATAAAAATTAGAGGGTGTCCTGGAAGGGCATCCAGGAGGGATGAAGAGGGATCTCTTTCAGTCCAAGAACCTTCTCTTGTAGAAGGCAGACTAGGGGACACCAAATGAAGCTGTTAGGAACTAGGTTCACAACAAACCAGGGGGTTAGCTCTTGAGCCAACAGAGAAGTGGACTGTAAGACTCTCTTCTGGGGTACGAGAAGGTGACAGGAGCGCAAGAGGAGAATGTGCAATTTCAGGAAAGGAAAACCAAAAGGTTAAGGAATGCTTTAAGGCTCCAAGGCTATGTCTGTATTAAAGAGCCAGCTAGAGCCAGAGCAATGGCACCAGCTCTTTTCCATGATCATCCAGACTGATTAAATCTTAGCTTAGTCCCCCGCGTGTCTGAGGCCCACACCAGCTAGTGAGTCCAGACAACATCCAGGCATGGTCATCCTCACAAAGGGCAAGGATCATTGACAAAACTCAGTAAGGGTGAAGTCATCTGTTTGGGGGATAAAAACCACCTGGTTGCAAGTTCTGCTGTGCCACTTGCCCTGGGCAGCCAGAGAACAGGCTCCAGCCTGGTTTATTTACTAGTCAAATGCAGCCAAAGATGCAGGTATCTCGGGACTGTATGCAGGCGCTTGAGTCCAAGAAAGAAGTGTGATTTCCAACACGTTTCTCCCTTTGGCAGTGCCTGTTGGCTGGGCTGAGACATTCCCCCATGAAGCACTTCAGGCTGCTGTGATGCTGAGATGCCAGTGGTCCTCATTTAGGCATGTCCGTCTGGCCATGCCCTGTCTGCTAGCAGGGCTGTCTCTCCGCTAGATCCTTCCCCATTCCTCTGATCCAGGGAATTTTAAAACAAGTACTATGCAAGCTGGGATGGGTACCAGAAGGAGCATGGCACCCATGGCAGGAACACAATGTCCCATTAGTACCTCGCGCCTTCCATGAGTAGCAGACCTGCTCTGGTCGAAACAGTTTGTCTGATAGGGTTTCTGCAAGTGAGAATAATGTGGTCCATCTGGTAGCTCCAGAGTTGGGATTTAAGCCCAGCAGCTTGGTCAAAGTCCAAACAGAAAGTTCAGCTGTAGCTGGGACACCATATTTAAAGGTGTCCCAGGCTCTCAAGCACACTCTTATGAAATCCCAGTTATAATGGAGCACAAAGGAGAGGAGAAAAATTAATAGGTGTTTCATAGAGAAATGCCTTTCATTGACTTATTATGCCCATAGATTTAGCACATTTCAAAGGAAATTTAGCCAGAATAGAGATGGGAATTCAGCTCCAAGAATTTGTGACTATTATCACTAAATTAATTTACCTAACTCTACAAGGAGTACAGTTACTTCGTTTGTTCTCCTAAGTATACCAAGTGTAATTGATCATTTAGGAAACTAATGCTGAACTACCCTGGCAGAGTGCTACCTTTATCAGAGAAGTTCTGGACTATTTTACACAAGGATGAAACAGGTCCCAGTGCCAATTTCTAATCACTGATAGTGGGGGTCCAGCTTTGCAACACAGTTGGCATATCTAGCCTGATGGGATATCATCTGCCTTTGATGCTCTTGAAACCTCAATTCCCTGCCAAAATTTGCTGGAACTGCCCACTGAGTGCAGAAGGCATCTGAAAGGACAGAGGATGGCCATAAAGACATTTGTGAAGGCGGTAGAAGAATATCCCAAAAGACTTATATCCTTAACAAATTAGGGCCCAAACCACAGTCCCCCCAGCTTACCAGAACTTGCCACTTCTCACACAACTATCAGCTCTGACAGACAAACTCTGGCCAAGTTTGCTAGGTGATTTAAGACACTGCCACTCCCAAGTGTTCATTCCTTTCCTAACCTTTGGCCAGGCATAGCTAACCCTGTGAGAGGAGCAGAAGGTGTTCACCAGGTTCTCAGATGCCCCTAATCAGAGGTCCACACATTGTTTGTCACTCTTTAAATTCATTTGCCCCAGGAACAGATCTGTCAGTCTTTCTGAGAAAATGAAATTCCTTTCCAAAACAGCACAAATGCTGCTTCCCATTTCCCCTCACACTGCACTGTCCTTCCCTTCCATCGCTGTGGTGGGTGGACACCTATTCCCACCTCCTTCCCTCCTGAGCATCCAACCTGTGCGCTGCATCCATCCCAGCTCCAGATGCCTCTGGAGGGGTCTTAGATCCCCATAAAGCACTGTGGGCTCCAGCAAGGCTTGCGAGCTGTCAATACCTCATATGGGATATTCAGCACCTCAGCTTCAAGCGACTTGCCCATGATGTAAGAGGGAGCTTAGACCATTATCACCCTGCTCCCGGCCTGTTCTGCAATGACAAGTCCATCTTTCCTCTTGTTTAATCATGCAATCAACGTGGGAATATAAAGGTTATGAAAAAAATATGGCATAAAATACAACTGTATTTTTACAAAATGTTCTTGTAGCTAATATAATACACAGTCCAATGCACTTTACAAGGCAGGACCTCTAAAACCTGCTACCAAACACCAGAATTCATATGTTCAGCTGGTATAAATCATTGCTGCTGATTTACACCAGCTGAGAACCGGGTCACAATTGCCTAATTAAATAGCTTCTCTTTGAGCAAAAAGCTATACTTTTAAAAAGTGTAACTGTGAATTACTTTATATAACCCATCATTGGAAAGAGAGAGAGCGCGAGAAAGAAAGTGAGAAAGAAAGCAAAAGAAACAGAGAGAAAGAGCAAGAGAGAGCAGAAGAAAGAAAAAGAAAGGAAAAGAAAAAAGGAAAGGGAAAGAAAGAAGGAAAGAGAAAAAGAAAGAAAAAGAGAGAGAAAGAAAGAAAGAAAGAAAGAAGGAATAATTTGCTTATATTTATTTTGGGAGCTCAGTTCCTTTCATTGGGAAAGAATGGGGCAGTTTGGGAAGCCCAGACTAAATCACTCACAATGATAACAGGGTGATACCAAGAGCAGTAAAACTAATTTATTGGGCTGAGTTTATCTGATTCCAGGGAAAGTGAGTACTGTTGAGTGCAGCTCTGACTGTGCTTGCGTCTGACAAGACACACAGTTCAGATGCAAAATTACATTAAGCAGATGTAGCCCATTAAGAAGCCGAGTCTGAAAATGTACTTTATCCTGTCAAGGCAAATCCTAGTTGAAAACTTTGGGCCTTCACAAAAAAAAAAAAAAACCTTCAAGAAGATGTTCTATTTTGGGTTTTATTGCTTTAATCTTTTTTGTGTCAGTCCTAGTTACAGGGTGATGATAAATATAAACCCACCTCCGCTGGATTTCTAACATAACTCCATTACCTAGCCCCAGCCAGAGCAGTGAAAAGTCCCTCAGCATTCAACCCAGCAGAACCAGTCCTGGATTCAATTATAATCCAGAATTAGGTGAGGCTGGACGGTTCTCAGACGCAAACCAGGTAAAACACAAATCAGATGTTCCTACCCCAGACCAGGCTAAAAGGCAGAAGGATGCAACCAGTTCATCCCTTCCTCGCACCTGTCCATCATGAAGACTGTGCTGGGTTAGCTCTGATGGAGGTGTCTCCATCACTGTCACCTGAAGCTGCATGAGAGGATTCTCACCCTGGGTGACTCTCTGCATGAGAGCACCTGAAAAAACGTGGGATCTGGTGCAGAAGGAAAACTTGCATGGGATTCGAGATCTGTGGAGTTTCACTTGGTTGTGCTAGAAGAGGGTGGGAGTTTTATTTAATAAAAGTTTTGGTGAATTCTCCGACTCAATTTCTTTATATCTAATCCTATTTATATACCCACACTAGTTGTAAAGCTGGGAAGGAACAACTGGTCTGGACTAAAAAAAGACAAAAATATACAATAATGTATTAGTCACTGAGGCACTCAAGTCTCACTATTGCATTTAGGTCCCTAAAAGGCACTTTGGAGCATCTTCCCTGTGAGTGCTGATTTTTTTTGCTTCGGAGCATTTCAGTTCATTCTCCATGATTCCTCCATTCTCATATATTTCATCCGGTACACACACCCTTGAGGGAAGTGTTCAAAAGCACCAGCAGGATATCAGCAACAAGAAAGAAGGTCAATCTCATTAGACTGGCCAAGATCATTTTTAGGAGAAAGAGGATGACGTTGAAAGGATCATCAGTGGATTTCTATGCAGCAAGATCTCTCAGCTAATCTAAGTCTCCTAAAGGTAAGACAGGGCACTTAGGCTATTAACCAGACTACACAGAGTAATGGAAAATATTTTGCAAAGAGAAATCCTCTACCAGTAATTCAGTGTTCATGTAAAACACAGTTACTGCATGGAATTCATTTTGCTCTTTGAAGTTTCTTTGTTTACATTTTATTATCTGGAATAGCCTCTTTAATGGTTGGGAAAAAAAGTTGCTTTGTACCAGAGCAATTAACAATAAGAGTCAAGTTCAGGGGCCTTGACTCTGACATTTGATTGCAACTGCAAAGTGGACAGTGCGCTTGAATGGTTTGATTTTCTTTATAAACTCCACAAAAGTGAACTTTTTTAGTTTCCTTGGAATTATGTGCAAATCCCAAGATGGAAATGTTCCCTCTAATGGAGAGAAAAGGAAAAAGTAAATCTAACCAGCTACATTTAAATGTTTACAATGCTTGATTTCACCCATTGAGTTTCATTGTTTTATTTGGAAGTGTCTTTAAGCAATTTATGTGAAATAATAGATGCCAGCTGTAACCATTTTGGGCATAGGAGTCATACAGGATCATGCTCCAATGCTAATAGTCCATCTATGCTTAACAACTAATTAGCTTGGTTTATAACAAGACCAAACATCAAAACAGAAGGACCTCTACGACAAGCACCAGGCTAAGGATAAACCTCATCCGACCTCTGACATCTGCTCAGTGGATGTCTACATGCAAAGGGTCACGCTAACTCCCAACGGACACAATTCATCTTATCCTCATCCCTTCTTTGGAGGCACGCCAAGTCTCTAGCACTCTAGAAATATCTTTATCGACAGTGCAGGGAGCTGAAGACAGCTTGCTCCACGACCTGTGCAATGTCAGAAGGGGTGAATTCCTCCTGAGGGAATTAATTCAACAACTTGGGATTGTTCACTAGGGTCGCCTTTAACTCAGAAGCCCCTCTTGGTGATTTGGGGCTGTAAGGACCAGATCCGGAGGTCTGACCTGGCCTGTGTGTGCCAGCGGTAATTATGAAGCAGGATCAGCCCCATTGCTTTGCAGACCCCATTTTTGAGTGTCACCCAGTTTGTTGGTCCATGGTGGTCCTGGAAGAGCCCTTGGGATCAGTGCTATGGAGGGAATAAAGCGCCCTTGAGACCTTGCATCACCAGATGCAGGGGTGCAATTCAACGGCTTAAATGTCATAGAAGCATAGAATGGTTTGGGTTGGAAGGGACCTTAAAGATCATCTAGTTCCAACCCCCTGCCATGGGCAGGGACACCCGTCAATACTCTTTGAAATGCCCTTGGGTGTCCCCTCGAGGTTCCTTATCCAAGCCCTGATGATCAGGGGTCTCCTGCAGGGCCAAGGACAAGGCAAAGCCTTGAACTGCACCACATACTTCACTGCTGAGAGGAGCCCTACATCCAGGGGAGGAAGAGTTATGTGCGGGGGTCAGGGCAAGCTGGGGAGTTGCAGCTGCCTTAAATCAGCCATTTCTTTGCAGCTGTCAGCTTGAAGCTTTTATGTCGTGCCGAGGGCTGCTCCTCAAGCGTGGATATACAGGGAGTTACTGGCCATCATCTCCCACTTTCCCTAGACGCAAAGATACTTCCAGCTCGCGCCCCTCGCAGATTGCATGCTGCCTGCAGCAGGGAAGGAAGCACCTGCAGAGGTGAGCACTGAGGTGGTATTTTAATCTGCCCGAGCCAGATGAGGAGAACAGCCCTGGATGGAGCAGGAGCTTAGAAAAGAAAACAGTTTTCCTGCCTGAGCCTGGCCCCGGCCAACATGTGCAGCACTTTGTAAAATTAATTGCATATTGAGCAGGTAGCAGGGTGGAAAGTAGCTGCAGGTGGTGCGTGTAAAAATGTATCTGCAACCAGCAGAGAAAGATCTGGATCCTCCCTTGCATGATCAACCCCCTGGACCTGGGGGAGAGGGATTGGATGTGAGATATGCCCACCAGTTGGTTTTCTTTGGGATACAGTTGTTGCTATCAATGATTTTTTTTTTTATATATAATGACCCAGATTATAGCATCTCATCCTAAATTTCAAGCTATTTAGGATAATCCTAATTGTCTGAAACTCTAGGGATGTGTGACAGCTCAACTTTAACCTCCTTGAAGATTGGCTGCTTTCTTAAAATTCATACTGAATTTCAGAGAAAAGAGAGGTTTTAAGTCCATCATTATTTAGGATAATCCTAAATCGCTTGGAATTTAGGATGAGATACTATAATCTGGGATAATCCTAAATATCTTGAAATTTAGGATGAGAAACAACGGGGAAGGAAGGAAGCCCCGTAGAATGATGGATTTAAAGCCTCTCTTTCCTCTGAAATTCAGTATGAATTTTGAGAGAGATCCTCGAGGGTGTTGAACTAGAGCTTCAGACAAACGTGGGCTTGTGAGCACCCAACTTTACCTGGTTTTATTTTATAGTCCCACGTTCGCTCCAGCCTGGGTTCATTGTTCATCACCACTGAGCAGCGCTACAGACCCGCTCCCAGACTGGGTGAATTTGGGGCCCAGCGTCAGAGAATTTGAAAGGAAAGCGGGTCTCCATTTTAGAAAGCCCGTGTTTGTCAGCAGTTACCCCTTAGAGAGATCTGAGATATCGATAACTGGCATTTATAGGATTCAATTCTCCGAGGTTTTCAGTGCTTTGGCCCGGATCCAGAAGAACACTTACGCACACATTTGGCTTGAAGCGTGCGAGCCGTCCCCATTTGAGTTGTCGCTGTGCTGTACGAGTGGGGAAACTCTCCAATTAACTCAACCCATGATCGCGTTTAGGTCTGAAGCTCATCCGTGCGTAGATGGCAGCACGAGAGCCCCAGTGCAGACCTTCAGGTCCAGCGGCTTTCTCATAAGCTCTTGTGGCCTTTGCAGCATTTCCCTTCACGTCCCAGCTCCTGGAGCGGTGCAATTACATCACACCCTCTTCTGCCTTTCTATTTTCTTAAGAGAAATTTTGAGGCTGTGTGGTTCTGGTGAATACCTTGAAAAATTCCACTTAAAAGAGAAAAAAAAGAACACGCCACACAATCCAGAAAGGATCTTTAAAATAACTCTTTTCATCTTTACAATACTGACAAAATACAGTCCACTTACTCTTAACAAAAAGCAAATAAAAACGATCCACAACGCATACCAATGTTATTATTTTTATTATTATGGTTGCTCTTATAATTAGAAAACAAAGCTAATGCTGCTTCCCTGAACAGGGGGTAACTTTTGCTCTAGATGAATAAACCACGGCTCTGCTGAGATATTTAATCAAACTCTGTCTGACTGACGAAACTGGTCCTAAGGGGAAAACAAAACAAAACAAAACATGTTGTACATGTTAAAGTCATTAATCTCAGGTGGATTTTAAGTTTCCTGTTCTTTTTCCCCCTCTCTCCCAAATCTTGCTTTCTGCTTTGTCTCCCATGTGTAGAGGACAAAGTTGTGTCTGTGCTGGCTCCCGTCTGCTCTTGGGAGCAAAGTGATGGTGTTCCACGACCCTCTGCCCGACGTAGGGAAGGCAAAGGCTTCATGGTAGGGTGAAGATGATAGGGACAAGCGAACCCAGGGATGAATTTTCCTTTTGCTTCCCATGTCCCTGAGTAGCTCCAGAACCTCGTCCCAGCAGGAAGGAGTGTCCAGTTCTGGGCTCCCCAGCTCCAGAAGGACAGCGAACTACCGGAGAGAGTCCAGCGGAGGGCTACGGAGATACGGAGGGGCTGGAGCATCTCTGTGCTGAGGAAAGGCTGAGAGCCCTGGGGCTGTGCAGCCTGGAGAAGAGCAGACCGAGAGGGGATCTCATCAATGCTCAGCAAGAGCTAAAGGGCGGGGGGCAAGAGGATGGGGCCAGACTCTTCTCAGTGGTGCCCGGGGACAGGACAAGGGGCAACAGGCACAGGCTGGAACACGGGAAATTCCATCTCAACATGAGGAAAAACTTCTTTCCTGTGAGGGTGGCAGAGCCCTGGCACAGGCTGCCCAGAGAGGTGGTGGAGTCTCCGTCTCTGGAGACATTCCAAACCCGCCTGGACGCGTTCCTGTGACACCTGCTCTGGGTGACCCTGCTCTGGCAGGGGGTTGGACTGGATGGTCTCCAGAGGTCCCGTCCAACCCTGCCATGCTGTGATTCTGTGATTCTGTGATCTTCCCCCAGCAGGTAAGCCCACAGCTGGGCAGCACAAGCCCAACTCATTTGGAGGATGCTAATGGTTGTCTGCAGGGATCTCTTTTCTTGCAGGAAAAGGCATGGCCCCTCAGGGACTCTTTTATCACTTTCCCGACAAAGGCACTGTTAATTGTATTCAGATTTTTGCCTCCTTTCTCCACCCCCCTTCCCCTCAGCAAGGGCTTTTGTAGCTGCACATGAAACGCTTGTGGGCTGCCTGCTTTAGCATGATTAAGATACTTTCCGTTTTGCAGACGAAACTAAACAATCAGATGGGAATTTTCTATAACGAATGTCGTTTGCCTACCTTGGGGAGCAACCCAAATGACAAAAAACTGGAAGGGGGTGAGGATGGGGAGGGAATTAATCAAAAAATATAAAGCCAGCTGGATGCACGCAAGGTCTAAATCCTCAGATTTGGAAATAGCATTAAGTCAAAACTGTTTTATTAAACAACAGATATTTTTTTTCAAATTAATAAATGCTACAAAGCCACCGACATAATACTTTTCAAGATAGCTTGCCCTTTTCCCTCAGGGGTCATATTGTAATATTTTGAAATAATAGTATTTATGGGAGTATATCAGCTGTATTTTCCCAGCTAGTGTAAATCAAGAGAGCTGTGTAGTAGGACATGGAGCTGGGCCAAGCTACACCAGCTGTTAGGATGTGTCAGGGCATGTTATGAGAGAGGGAACTGTAGCATCACCCGACAGAGGCATTCACAATAATTAAAGCCATTTCATTCAGAAGCTGAAAGACCTCAGTGTTTCAGAGCAAAGCCTTGAAAACTGGTTGCTGAGGGGCTGGGGAGGGAAGGAGGCTGGTACGTGAAGATCTTGCCCTGCCGTTAGGGATACATTTTCCTTGCAAAACTGATTTGTGACAAATGTTCTCCCAAATATCTTTCAGGCCACACACACACAGAAAATCATTTGGCAGCTGCTTTTTGGTCTCCTGCTGCACCAGGCATTGCAGTTGAGAGCAAGGAAATTTCTCTTTCGTGGTCCCTCTGTGCTTTGCTGCTGACACCAGGAGAAAAGCATCAGAGCCAGGGTGCAAGGAGCAAGATGCACCATGAGTCATTCCACCAGGACGGTCCCATGTTATAGATTCTCTTTTTATTCCTAGTTTGTATTAGAAGGAAAAGAAAACGGAAAGCGCTCCCACAGAAAGCCATTTTCTGAAAAATGAGAAAATGCCACGCCATCAGGAGGGAGATGACACTAATTTACTGGATGAAGCAGGGTTGTGTACCAAGGGAGGCTGCAGTTTATCAGACCTTGCCCTGTGCATGGCTCTCGTCCGGGTAATGCTCATCACCCTGGGCACGTTGCTAATGCAAGATGCAGCCGCTCTAGAGAAGGACCCTGAAACACAGGAGTTATAGCAAAACCGGTGTAAAGGCGTTAATTCGTAGACCAATAGCTAGGACAAGGGCTGGGGCCCATGAGCTTCTTTCTTAGCTCAAAGAAACAAAATTCACACGAAGCTCATGATGGATTATCTAGAGCAGAGATTTTGAGCCCCAAAATGCAAACCTCTGAACACTGCAGTCATTTCAGTTCAGCATCTTCAGTAACAGATGTGGGCAGAGGCAAACACAAAGTGTGAGGTACCACCACAGCTAAAGGTCTGCTGAGGGATCACTTCCCACCTGATGGACCCGCAGATGCCTGGTAGGCTTGCCCGTGTCTTTTCATGCTCTGAAAAGTTATGGTTTCTTCTGATACGGAAAAAGCAGCTGAGGAACATGGGCCTGATGCTTGAGGAGTGAAATGCAGCTGAAAACAATGTGCATTTAGAGAATTTCTTCCATCTCGCTATTTTTTCGCCAAGCAGAAAGACTCAGGACATCAGCAAGGGAGCAAGAAAAAGAGCCATTTCAGAATAGCATTGAAATGCTCAAATTTTTCTTTGGTCAGAACATCCCTGCCTTGTTGGCTTCATCAGAAACTGGAAATAAAAATAAAATTCCTCAAAAGAATGAAAGTAGAACATTTCTTTACATATCAAACGAAGGCAAATTCTGGCTTTGGAGACCAGTGGGATTTGTGCCACCAGCCTGTCTGCATGTCAGCCTATAGACACCCACCGCTCATCACGCCGCACTGTGGAGACGTTTTAGTCCACCAGCTTTTATGGGGTGACAATAACACAAACCACTGACAAACTACCAAAGGCCTCTTTTTGCCTGCTCGTGGCTGGGGGAGGGAAGGAGTCGAGGAAACCAAACTCGTTACAGCAAAGCAAAGTAGCTGAGGAGTACAAAATACATATAATTTTGCTCTATAGGCCGCAATGCTTTTCTCCTCCAGCTCTCAGGGCTGCTCAGAGACATGTCAAAGGCAGTTGCCTCCTAGAGAGCAGCTGGGTGGGGAAAAAAAGGGGATTTGGAGGAAGAGTGCAGTGTTACGGACATATTTCCCCCTAGGAAAGTGGCACTGTCCTCCCCCATTTGTGTATGAGTAATTTTTTGGCTGCTTACAGCACTTTGCTTGGGGGATGGCATGGCCAAAAATGACCTGAAGGACCTCACCGGCTCTGCTGCCTTCTGCTCCTGGAGCAGACATCCTTCTCCAACGTCACATTTCCTGACACTGAGCTAGATACCCATTGCAAAAAAAACCAAAATAGAGCAAGAAAGGGAACCTAACCTCAGCTAAAACTTCCAATGCAACATGCAGGAGCGAGGAGCAAACCACCCATGAGATATATTAATCACATTTGTTATTGCGCTCCTCGGGGGCACTGGGATATTTTACCGATGAGAGTGATCGCTGATATTAAAACCAAAACAAGAACGGTGAGACTCTTCCTCTCTCCAAGTGTTCTGTTTCATGGTCTTGACTGTATCTTGGCTAATTCTGCTCAGAATGAAGAGGCTGGGGAGACAGGGAATAAAGGAACTTATCTATCCCACGCCAGCGAGTGCCTGAGCCATGCTCTTCTCCCGTCCTTGGGAGGGAAAGCAGGGTTGCTTTCCAAGTAGGAAAGTGAAACATAATAATCTAACATTTTGCTGTTGCACCAGTAACTTCAGCATTTATTTCATACTATTGTTAATGCTTGTTTATAATATATAGATATATTTATGTAGGAAGTAGAGTAGACGAAAGCGCGAGATATATCTTATAAATATTTCTGTATGTCCGCATACAAAAGAAAATATGTACAGCCACAGATAGTGGTTCTCTGCTGCGTCAGGGCAGGGCCACGCGAAGGACTGACACGTTCCCACTCCTTCCTGCTGGGAATAGCTGCTGCCCTGCATGGCCGGACTCCCTACAGCCGGCACCGCACCCGCTCCGCTCTCTGTAGTTTCTTGGGGCAGGGTCAATAGTTTTGCAGGGGGAAAAGAGGCAGCGGCACATTTCCCTAAGGACTTGATGGCCCAACGGGGCAGAACATCAGTGACTAAGGGCATCGCACCCAAAGGGCAGGAGAGAAAGAGCAGGAGCCGCGTTTTTTTTACTTTTCCCTCTGGATTTTGACTTAACTTTGTTACTTTACCCTAACAGCTCCACTATGATCTCGTGGACCCCATAAAGCCCTTCTCTGGGTACACTACTCTCACTGCCTCTGGGATCCCGTGGGGGTTCTTGCACAGCTGAATTTGAAACCCCATCCAGCCTGGAAAAATCACGGACAGCTTTTCCCACAGCAGTTAACTTCAAAGCTGCAAACCTGCGTAAAAGAAATGTTAAAATGAGTTGTTCATTTCAGGGGATTGACCTGAAATCTTTCCACCTTTATCATCTGGAGTGGATGCTTCCATGATAAAAATTAAGTCCTTGGCAGCAAAAGCAGTTATTGCTGAAAAGTGGTGGCGTTTTCCCTTCTGGGATGGTCCTAATGCAGACTCAGTACCTGAGCTAGAAGGCATAGGCAGGCACGAGCCTTAGGTATTTTGAAACAAGAGTCACTTTTCTTCCCTGGGGAAAGTTTCTACTTTTGTTCCTCAAAATAGTAAGGCACTTGATGGCCGGATGTCATTGGCAACCATAGGAAATATTATGGAAGAAGATACTATCCCAAATGAGTTTTTGTCTTCTCAGAGAGTGTTTTATTGGTGGGGGGAAACATTCGTGGGTTGGTGGTTTGGGGTTTTTTTAAGGGTCTTATTTTTACCGGTGTGACTGTTGTTTTTTTTTTCCCTCCTACCATCTTTCTTCAAGTCTGTGTCTTTACAAGATAAACGATGTCTAGTCGGGGAAATGTTTTCTCTTCTCTGGACAGTGCTGGGGTTGCCGCCGGTGTCTCAGCTCCCGGGCGGAGAGAGGAGGGTTTTCATTTGCACACGTATCTCTCGACAGTCCGCTCGCACTTTTTACAGGTCACGTAGCAGCACCAGTGGTACTTGCAGTGGCATCGCTCCACCACTTTGTCCATGTAGGGGTTGTAGCCTCGGCCGCAGCACATCAAGTCGCAGCTGTCGCTCCCATTGGAGGTCTTGTTGCATTGCCTGGAAGAAAGAAAATGCCGTGAGCAAGCGCAGATCTCTGCAGGGCTTTCCAAACCACTGCCCTGTGGTGGTGGCTGGGGTCTGACAGCTCTGCAGGGCGTTGGGTGAAGCCAGAACGGTTGCATCCCAGCTGCAGAGAGCCCATGGCAGGGAGGAGCACCCAGCCAAGGAGCCCTCAGCACCTGCAAGGGAGGCAGGGAGAATCCCAGGGCTGCACTCACATCACCTGCTCCCATGCCCAGGATTGCAACTGCATCACCCAAAATAACATTAAGCTCCTGTCCTGACTCTCAGTTCGGTCTCAGCGGTGTTCAGACTGCTATCAGTGAGGGCTGGTAGGGCTCAGCTCGCATACAGGCAGACAAGCAAAGCTATCGTGGTACCTCCACCAAAGCAAAACCTCATAGTCCCTAGCAATCTGTATTCCCGAGCAGGCTCCAAAGCTGTCTGAAAGGAGATGGGAGAAGATGATACCCTAAAGAACAAACACTGGTGTTTGTCCAATGCTACCTACCCTGAAAAGGATGGAGGAGGAACCCTGCAGCCACAGACTATTTGCACAGGCTCCGTGCCAACGATCCTGGGCTGGGAAAGCTCCCAAGCAGCCTGTTACAGCCACAATCGAGCCCTGACCCTATCAGAGAAATCACAACCGATACTCGCAAGGCTGGACTCTGCTCTTTTCCCCCGCCGGCATGTCCCCCAGCATGGCACAAGCAGACGGGGAGCTGGCCCTATACCACCCTGCGGCCTGACCCAGGAGCAGGCAGCGCGGCAGGACCCCAGTGTAGGATGACAAGTCGCCAAATATCACACGGACTTCCACTGCTTGTTTTGCTTCTGCTTTTAATTAAAGCCAGACTTGCTGGGATAAGTTGAACATTGTGCAGGGTTCCCTCGCTTTGCTTGCAAGCGGCTGGTTTGAGGGTTTCAGATGTAACTCATGAATTGGGGACTCTCTTTCATTGATGCATTGATCAATGCATGAGCCATTCTCATCAGCCATTGCATCATCAATCACAGCCATTCTCAAACACCAGCTATCTCATTCTCCTAAATTATGCCAAGTTGGGTCATTGGACATGACAGCGCAACAGGCATTGACTTTTGGATGAGAAGAACCATGTCCTAGAGGTGTCATTTGTCCATGGGCTGTAAAGATAGCCCAGGGTGGAAGTGTTCATGTTTGGTCAGATGCTCAGGTGGACACTAGCGCTCAGATCTCATGATGCACCCAACACCATGGGGCTGTGAACTTGATGGAGTCTTGAAACTACTGTAAGAAAGGCACTTTGGAGAGTGGGGAAATTGCTGACGTCTCTCCTAAATCTTATTCTGTATGGCTATTTTGGACAGAAACACTCTAAGGCTAATTTGGGGCAGAGAAAGGAGAGAGGAGCATGAGTCGGACTCAAGCAGAGCACTCCATTAATAGATGAAAACAAATCCATGAGATTTATAGGAATTCCTCGTGAGGTAATGCTTTAGGAGAAGTTACGGGATTAATGAGGTGTTGAGATTTTGTTCTTGTTCTTCCTTTATTTTTTTCTGACTCAGGCGGGCCCCCTGTTTGTTATTTCTGACTCACGTTTCTCCCCAGGTCCAGTGTTTAAAGCTGCCCCCCCTCCTCCCCCTCATTCGGGAGTGTGTGTAAATATTTACAAACCTTTGAAAGCCTCTACCGAAGCTGAAGTCTGCAACCACACTGAGCGTGTTTGCCTAACGCTGAACCAAAGGCGTTGTTATTGCCCCTGCGAGCCGGGGCCCCTCCGCCAGGAAACCTCCGAATGACTCCTCATAAATGTATTAGTAAATGCATTAAATATTAAGAGCAAAGGTTCAAATATAGGCGTGTTGACATTAGAAGAAGGGAGGGTATTTGACAACCTTACTCTGCTTCACCAGTGGATGGAAAGGTTGTTGCCCAGAGGTTCACCTAGGGAGGATGGGGAGTCTGCAGAAGCATGGTAATGGATGTGCAGTGCATCCGTGCCACCTCGTGCTGAAAGCTCATTAAAATGGCCAAGAAGAGGAATATGGGTCCATTCTGACTCTAGTTCACCACTGAGGACATTCTTTCCTCAAACGTACAAGGCACCCAACAGTTAAATTTACCCCTTTCCAATAGAGAGCAAAATTCTTCTACCTGCTGTATTGAGACCTGGGAATCTCCCTTTCCTTGCACCCACTCCTGTGGTTTGCAACAAAAAAGTGGGTCTACTACGAGATATACCTTTCCATAGCTGTCCCCATCCTACCCAGCCTGAAATAGAGAAAGGAAAAAAACAAAATCTTATATGAAAAATCCCCTAGCTTCCCTCAGTTTTGGATAAAGGAACAGGGACGTTCTGAATGAATGGGTTGAATAGCCAAAACAAAGCTTTTGACCCCTTCCTGAACCTAAATGGGCTTCTAAAAAACTTTCCCAACGATGCCACTAACCAGACACTTTGTTTTCTGTTTTAAAGCCTGGGCCTGGATGAATTATCTTTCTTTTTCTTTAAACAAGCTGAAACGGAGGTAGCTTCTCAGTTGTATCTATACATACAAAAAGCAAGTGGGGAAAGAAAAAGGAGACCAAAGACCAGAGTTTATCCACAGAAGCTGCCCCCGAGCATCTGCTTTCAGAGCCCACGGCTGCGATCTCACCAGGCTCCCTGCTGATGGGTTAAGTTCAATCTCATTTGTTTTGGGCCTGGTCCAGCACGATTCCAGCAACTCCGAGAAATGCCCTCCTCCCGAGCCTCAGAGAGAAAATACGAAGGCAGGCGATTGCATCTTAACACAACACCGTAACCTCTACAAGCACTTGGAAGACCGGTGAAAAACGATGCTTCGGCCATAATCCCAGCCAAGGTCCTGGCTCAGGAACAGGCTTTCACATTGTCACAGTGCTTTTTCCTTCTTTATTCAAGCAGGGAGGAGGTCAGCCCTGCTGACTGGACAAATCCCACTCAATATGCCTGTCCAAAATCTCCCCTTTCCAGCCCTCGTTTGCAGAAATGTTGCGGTACATTGCTCCCTGAGCCCAAACAGCCTCATCACAGGGGCGGCTCCTCAGCAGAGATGGTGAAGGACATCCCAGCACTTGTGAGAGTCTTTCCCCAGAGGGACAGACTAAGCCATCTCACAGTTACCCCCTGGGGGATTTTCATTTTAAAAGCTATGGGGAGATGTCATATTTAATTTCTTTGTGGATCGCAGTTCACTTCTGTCCCATTGGCAGATATAAGGATATGTTTTGGTTGCCCAGCTGGCTCCGGAGAGCCAAACTGAGGCCAACTCTGTTCTGTGTCACCCACAATAATGACATATGATGACGGGGATGGGCCAGATGTCCACTGGAACCTCACACCATCAGTCCTATTAATAAGCGGAAGCTGCTTATAAGTAGATTAGAAGTCATTCTGGGTGACAGCAACGGCCTGCTTGGCCTAGTACATCTCCCAGTGGCTGTGGGAGACGCTGTCTAGGGAGGAAAATACAAATCTGGCCACTTTCTGTAGTCCTTTTCCTCATACACAACCAGCACCTGGGCTGTTGTATCAGGGATGATAGAAGGTATGTTCCTACCTAGACATCTCATTATCCCCTTGTGAGCAACTTGGCCATGGATTTGACTCATCCCTTTCCGACCTCAGGGAAACCATCTGTCTCCAAGGACTCCAGCAACCACAAGTACCAGAAGACAGTACTGCTGTGTAAAGAAGTAATTTATTTTATCTCTTTTAAATCAAATTCCTATTCATTTCTTTAGTGCCCCTAGTGCCTCTTGCACCGGTAATGTCAAGTTGTACAGCAGTATATAAAAGAAAGAGGAGAAAAAATAATTCAAATCCCCCAGGAGGTACGGAACACAATGGACATTGGCTAAAAAAAGACATCACAGTGCACAACTTCATATGAGATTTTGAGGGCAGGATCTTAACTACTTTTAAATTGCTTTCTCATCCACAAGGAACGGCTAGAGACTGACACTGAACAACTGTACGAAAGAGAGTTATCAATAGTGTATGTCAGCGAGGAGATGTCAAGGGAGACCCTGGAACCAGCCTGTATTTTCATTAATGAGGAGTAGAGAGTGAACTTTAAAATTTGTGGATAATGCTGGGGTAAAAGGAGCTGAGAGCATTTTGCGAGAGTGAATTAAAATGCAAAGTAAGCAACACACTTAGAGAAAGATGCAGATAAATGTGGGAATGTTCCCAGGAGAGTCAGAGGAGCAGTTCAGAAAGTAGAAAAGGTTGAAGGAACTGATTTAGAGAAGTTTGTAAGGAAAACTGTCTTCCTATCTATAAAAGATCATTGCAAAAAGGCGTGAGCAGAAATGTTCTTTATATGCAGAGAAAAGAGGACAAGAAATGATCAGTTTGGTTTGCAAAAAAAAAAAAAAGGTAAATTCAGATTAAGAAAAACATAACTCTGAGGATAGTAAAGCCCTGGAACAGGTTATTTAGGGAAACTGAAGACCAGAGTAGACAAACATCTTCAGTAACAGCCCAGGTGGTCTCAGTGCAGTCTCACTCCTAAAAAGAACAGGCTCCATGGTAAATTATTCCCAACACTGATGTTCCCTAACTCCAACCCTGTTTTGATGCAGAGCAACCAAGTACATTTAAGAGAGTTGGCTGACTTTTTTTATCCCCTGAATTCACTACCCGCTTCAATTTTACTGTGTGAAGTTATTCTTTCCACCAACAAATTCATTATTCACAAATCTGTTCAGGAAACTTTACAGTCAAATACAGGTCTCTCAAAGTGGGAAGGATTCAAACTTCCCCAGGGAGGAACCCAGCAAAAGCCCAGGAAAGCAGGGCTGGCCCAACTGCTGAAACGGGCAGCAGCTACAAGCACACTGCCCTAGGAAAGTTCCTTCACTGCAGGTGGGAGGAACAGAAAGCTGCTATTTTCCCGACTTTCCTTCAGTTTAAACTTCTGGGACACTCACAGAAGAATTATTTGCCATTCGTTATTCATCATTAGTTGGATCCCATGAAAAAAGGTTGGCACGTCTGATAACGGTTCCAAAAATTACTGAATCATCATACATATTATAGAATCATAGAATCATAGAACTGTCTAGGTTGGAAGGAACCTTTAATATCATCGAGTCCAATCATCAACCTAACTCTGCCAAAACCACCACTAGCCCATGTCCCTCAGCACCACGTCTACACGTCTTTTAAATACCTCCAGGGATGGTGACTCAACCACTTCCCTGGGCAGCCTGTTCCAATGCTTGACAACCCTTTCAGTGAAGACATTTTTCCTAATATCCAATCTAAACCTCCTCTGGCATAACTGGAGGCCATTTCCTCTTGTCCTAAACCAAGTTATAACCAAGTCAAAGCCAAAGTTCATCACGTTGCTTCCTGTGCCCTCACTGAGTGACAAAAACCAGAAGAGGCTGTAACAAAACCCAAACACCTGATGCCATTGTCTACCCATAACTACCACTCTTCCCCATCTAAATATGAGTGCTTCTGCTAAGAAATCTCATTGCCCACATAATCACACAAGGCGAAGCATATTTTTGGTGTGGCAGGAAACAAGCAGTTTCAAAGAAAAGGGCTGTAATTGAACACCGAAAACCACTGCATCCTTTCTTTGCAGCATTTGATCTGCCCTTGGGCACCTTTGGGACCACCAAGGTGCCAAAGAGGTAGCCACCAGCCACCAAGTCTTTGCAGTCACCACCGAGCAGTAGATGCATGCTTAGCTAACTCCATGCGTGTTCCTAACCAGCCTAAAACACCTTGGGAGACACTTAAGATTAATACTTTATGTTGCAGAAAAGAATGAACATGTGAGCAAGGGGCAACCGCCAAAGAATGGCTAAGGAGTGGCGGCCTGATTTCTGTAGCGTATGAGGGCTCCTTCCCATCTCCAGCAGGGAGGGAGCAGTGTTTGCGTGGCTCCGAGGCTGCTCTGGGAAAGATCAGTAATAAACAGCTCAGTTATCTTTGCAAGGCTTCAAGAGCTGGAGGCTTTTGCATGCATGGCAGAATTTCCCTTTCCTTGGATTCCTTAAGGGACCTTAAACAGGCTTTGAAATACGATACATTGCACCCTACTGATAAAGAAGGTTAATACTTTGGCTTCTTTTCTCACAAAAGGGGTCTCAATTTTATAATCTGCTATTATTTATCATTTACTCCAAGCTGATAATGAATTTTTCAGGCAGGAGAAACTGAACTACCTTTGTAAAAGATGAGTTATAGGGTGCTTCTGTCCAAGAAAGCTCTGAAAAGGGAACACATTCATTTTTTCCCAGTGGTTAATTTGTTGTATTTAAAGTTGTACAATCCACTTGCTGCTCCACAGATCAGCTTCTTTAGATTTTTCTCCAGACCATTTTTTTATTGGCCATGAAAAATGGTGGCATATAAGCACATGGAGTTGGCTGGAGTCGAAGAGGGCTGTGGTGGCAGCAAACCTGTTTGCAGGAGCCCTGGACACCGGTTGCAACACTCAGCTCCTTAATCAGATTTTTGAGCACTTCAAAGAGGCTTCACATCTCAGGTTCGGGTTCAGCTCCCTGGCTTTGAAACCTGGATACACCCCAAGTGCTCGGAGGCATGCAGATTTCCAAACCATTTCTAATTTCAACATGAAGCTAAGAAAGGCCGAGGTGTCTTAGCAAACATTTCAGGCTTGTTCAAAATAAGGCTTTGAAATCCTTTCAGCGAAAAGCTCTGAAAGGCTTCTGAGTAACCGCGTGTGGGTTTTCCGAGTGGATTTTCACGCGGTTGCACTACAAGGTAATTCAATTCCCTCTCCTGCCTGAAAAACACACAATAAGTCCGCATAATGCGAGGGATAATTAGAGAGATGGAAGCGACCGATTAGATTCTCCATCCCACCCACCTGCCGGTGCAGGATTGTTCCCTGCAGTATACCCTGAAACTCAATATGTCCAAGGTGTTGCAACAGAGCCATCATCCTCTGTCCTGTTTCCAGTGTGTTCCGAGCGAGCACCAGACCTATGAGATCGGGAGCGGGGAAAGGATTTTTTCTCCATATGATGCAAAACTACTCATTTTATTGTAATGAAAATGCATCAATCTGAATTTTTTAACCCAACAGCAGGAAAAGGGGTTGTTAATGGGGTCCCCTCCTCTCAGCACCCCTTTGGAGGAAGAAAGTGGGGCTGGGAAGCTGTTGAAGATGCCCAGATGCCTTCTAGAGCATGGTGAGGGGGGTCTGCACTGTAACATCCCACGTGCTGATCCCTGGACCCATGTTCATGGCCAGAAAAAGGGCCAAAGAGGGAGTAGGCAGGTGTCGGAAGAAGAGAAGAGAGAAAACGGACTGAGGGACCACCACTAAAAAATTCCTTTTTGATTGCATTTGCCATAAAAGACCTTAAAAATTAACCCAGTAGGAAACAGCAGGATCTCCCCCCAGAGAATTTTGACATGCACAAGAATAAAATGTTAAGATGCCTCCGGGACTTGACTTATAAAACAAAAACTTCTTTGGGCTATTTCCGTGCGAGCATTTTTACATCTTTTTGAAGTAAGCAGGAGCCACATTTTTCCCTGCCCTCTCTAACAGCATCCCTTTTGTCTTCCTTCTCCCTCATCCCTGTCATTAGGCGCTATCTCTGCAGCCCCAGGGCTGGCTGGAACAGAGCCACTGCGTTTAAAATACATTTAGATGTCCGCTCGGTGAGAGAAAAATTGAGAAGGGAAAAAGGCATCCATGGGAGGAGGAGGTTAGGGCAGCTCCCCTCCTTTTCGCTGCTCCCCCCAGGAAGAACGGACCGATCTGCAAACACATTGTGTGCATTTTTCACTTATTTCCTCTGCTAATTTAATGCAGAAAAGGAGCTGCTAAGGCTTCTGTTACACGTGCCAGTTTTGAGACACCAGGCATCTTCTCAAGAGCTGGCAGATGGATTGCGACGAAAATGAGCGTAACTACGCATGACCTTAAAACTTGGCCTGAGAGACGCCTGCAGCTCAACACGGGACTATCTCTCCCTCCTCCCCTCCCACGGCCATCACCATCTTGCACTTCCGAGAATAAGGAGTATTTCTTGACAGGTTCCTTTTGAAAGTCATCCCCTCCTGCCTTAATATCTCAGTCCTCTAAATCCTCACTCAATCTCACTTCCCGTGGACCCTCGCCTGGCAGGCTCACAATCACTGCTGTCACCCAGCTCGGGATAAACGGACGCCTGCAACACACATTTTCCTATCCTCAGAAGGAAAAAAAAAAAAATCATTCAAGACCTTGACATATTTTTCATCCCTAGCTGGGATAAAAAGTCAAAATCTGTTGTAAAATGAAATTAGATGAAGAAGAAGTCACGCCTCCCTCCCCTTTGAAAGGATTTCAGCCCATGGAAAATGTTTTACTTGGCAAATCTGTAATGGATTCAGTTTGGTTTTGACATAACCTGTTGATTTCATGCAATTCCTATAAAACTAATTTCCAAATAGCCTCCATAATTGTTTTCATTGCAAAACAGAGTAGCACAACAAAGAGGTCTTTTTCAAGACACAAGTTTGTCAAAATCCATACAAATCCACAAAAACATCGGTTCCACTCAAATGACATTTTTCCTCAGAAACCAGTTTCAACACATGCTTTTTCTCTACAGTCCTCAGTGGCCCATAAACTTCTTCACTTGCTAATTACTGCTCCGCCACTGGGCTGGCGATGAACGCCAGCTTGGTGTTCCCACCACAGAGCTGACAGACAAATGCTGTCGTAGAGCAGTTTAAGTTTTGGTCCTAATGGAGGATACTAAACTGAAACTAACTGCCACAAAACATCAAAGGACAAAAAGGGCACACTTGTCTCACTCAACTGTCATCATCTCCTGATCATCTCCACCAGTTCAATGCTGACATATTGTCTACAGAGTTGTGGTTCCAGTTTAAATGGCTGTTGCTAAAGGATAGCTTCTAAAGTCCCCCCATCAAATAATTTGTATGATTCAAAGGTATCCAAAGAGTATCTTTGCTGCATTTGGGTCATTCAGTTCATTTCCATTACAGCAAAACCTTCTCTCCATTGAACCAAAGTGGTCCAAAGACAACTACATCCAACAAGAGTTAAAATGAAGACACCCCACAAAAGGGCAGGCACATGCTCCTTGCAACTTGACTGTCTGATTCTCCACCACAAAGTAGCACAAAGAGCAAAGAATTATGAGAACAATCTGAAGAAAGCCAAGCCAGCAGGTAGCAACTAATGAGTTAGCTTGAAACCCAGCCGCTGCAGCCACTTAATAAAAATCCCAGAAATTCTGCAAAATTCTGGAAATACACAATTATTTGGCTGTCGAAGGGTCTGCTGCCCACCTAGAGATGCTCAGACTGCTGAAACGTGGAATTGGTTTGTCTTGGAAGGAAGTAAACAGATCCTGGGAAGGGTGTCTGCTGCCTGTGAAAGGGGCAGCACTGTGCCCAGTGGAGGTTTGGGTGTGATGACCTTAAATGACTAATACTAATGGGATGAAGAAATTCCTCTGCAGAGACATGAGCAACACAGGCATACCTGGATTTTTAAAATGCAATGGGAGAAAAATCCTAAAAATTCATCTTTGTAGTTTACAGGTCTTTTTTTAAGGCTGCCTAGAAGCACTGGTGCTAATTGGGTTAACGCTTGGCTACTTAGAGGAGCCTTACAGTAGAGTAACAACTCATCACATCAGCAGCAACTCCAAGAAATTACTTAGAGAGACTCAACGCAGTAAAAAGCAGCTGCTTGATCATTGCAAGTTCCTGCAGACGTGAGCTGTTTAGGGGATTTCAAAATCTTGTGCCTGCTTGTATAACGCAAAAGGTGTCTGCAGTCTTGTCTTGGCCACCAATAATAGGCTTGGACATCTGTAGACCATATCGCATGTTAGAGATGTCCTTTACCTGCATGCATGTGCTACCTCCCCAATTATTTGCCTCTTATTCATACATGTTCCCCTCTTCCCCTTCCCTCTTTGGAGCTCAGAGTGCCATCAGCACCTGCTGCAGAAACCCTCACCTGTCCTGGGTCCCGTGTGACCCGACTTTCTCATTCTTCATGCAGAAATCGGGCGAGCTCTGCAGGTAAATCAGCTCTGTCTCTTTAACCGGCCTGATATCAATATCCTTTGGCACGAGGTATTTGCGTGTGCCCATGGGCCGGTGAACGACCTTGGTGGCTGATAAATACTTGTTTTTGAGGTCCAATGCAATGTCTCGCAGCTCTTGAAGGCCTTTCCAACAGGTCTTGATAGAGCATGACCCAGAAACTCCATGGCACTTACATTTCATTTCAAGAGAGGCTTTCAAGACCTGCAAAAAGGAATGCAGGAGTTAGGAAATGCCCTTCTCTTACCTCCAAACATGCCACAAGCTTGCTAAAGAAGGCACTTTATTAGCAGGGACTGTTATGGAAAAGGAATGCTGCTCTGATTTCTGCACAGTCACTCTAGAGTAGCTACTGTGCAAAGGGAATGAGATCCCACGGCTCCTTGGTGATCACTATCAGCCCAGGACTACTTTCACCAAGGCGCCTTTGCAGCCAGCAGACAGAAGAGTATTTTGAATTTTGATCAGATATCTACACAGGGCTGCCTTTCCACCCTCTAAATTCCTAAGGAGATGAAAACCAAAGCAATCCATAAATAGATAGTTAACATCCATTTCTGCCTCTGGCAGCTTTGGGCTTTGGGTAGCAGAGATGTCAAGGCTCTGATGAATTCAGGGCACCCTCACCCTGCCTTTCTGCTGGCCGTGGGGCCAAAAGAGCCTTTTACTTTGGTCCTGCACTAGTCTCATTTTTGTGGGACATGGCAGGACGCTGCCAGGAACAGACGAATGTACCAGCCGCGGCTACACTATGTCCCAAACAAAATTTTGCCCATTGCAATTAAAACAAAACCTGAAGACATTACTAAAATAAAAAATAAAAAACCCCAAACAGATAGAGTGGTAATGGTAGAGAAAACCACCCAGGGGAGGCAAGTTTGTCATGGTTGTGCTCTGCAAAGGTGAGTTCAACCCATAGCTACACAGTAAGCTGCCAATGAGCTCAGCACGCTCCAAGTTTTATCTGCTCCAGCGCTCAAGCCCTGGAAGGATCAAGGTGTGTGGTAGAACCAGCCCAGAGATGGCAGACCCAGAAATGGGGTGCAGGGGTCAGCTTTACAGTCTCCCACCCATTTCTCCAGCTGCTTGGAGGGCTGGGATGGGGATTTGCACCTCGGTGCACACTGAGCACTGTGCGTGGTAGGCATTATCCCTCCACGAGATGCAAGCTGTTAAAAGTGGCTTCTGTCAGATATGGGAATAATTACTGACGAAGCGGTTTGAGAAGGAAAAATCAGCCCTGCTGGCTGCGGGGATAGCTGGGAGGCAGCTGCTGCTGGCCGCGTCTGGCAGATGATAATCCTCCATGCTTACACAGCACTTTGCCTGCGCAACGCCCTTGGCAGAGCACGACGGGACCCATCCCCACCACACCTCCTGGGGTAAGCAAGCCATCCTTGGCTGTGGAAAGGGTGGCAATGAGACATCCCACCCACGGTCATATAGGACTGATAATAGCCTTCAGGACCTCCTGGATCCCGGCGTGAGTTACATAGCCACAGTCTTCAGCAGGCCAAAGGAGTTCAGAGCAATGTGGGAGAAACCTGCTCCTTTCGCTAGCTGATAGAGACACTGAACCTCGCACAGCGACCAACCACTACAGATGATTGTACAATTACAATAACTCTCGTGGATTTGTTACCTGTCTCCCTACTTCACTGTTGTGCAGATGCATCAGTTTATTGGCTTGTGATCCTGATTTTTTCATCTTCATGGGAGCATCTGAAAATTTGGACCCCATGATAAGACCATAGTTGAGGTTGTCTGCACATCCTCCCCATCGATACCCAGGTCCAGGTGTCTCACCTGGGATGGGACCACAGGAACAGCCAGGGAGGTCCCCGGTGGTGCAGGCTCTGGCAATGGTGTGGCTGATGGCAGCAGCAGAAAGGGCATACACAAATGCTGACTCCCTTGTGCCTGGAAGAGACAAGAACTCCAGCTCAGCCTCCTGGGACAGCTAAAGGCTCCCCAAAAAGAGACCCACACAGCCTGTACCCTACAGAACAGCAAACACACCAACTCATTGCAGCTGAGACCTCCCATGGCATCACTAGCTTGGAATACATCTCCTAAGTGAGCTCTTCAACCTAAGGCAACACCGCAGCAGGGCAGAGAGGCACATGGACTTATGCAACTTGTCCATTGTGGTGTGATGTGCTCTTGGAACATGTGAAGAAGCAACTCCATGGACTCTCCTGCCCGCTTTTGCCCCTGTGCTGGATACTGCTTGCCAGGAGGTCATGGAACTACCATGCACGGAGCTGAGGGAGGTGGTGGGAGGCCACAGAGGTGCAGCACAAGCGTGCAAGGATGCTTTGACCCATATGAGAGCCGACTGTGCAACCTCAGGTGTAGCGTGTGCTGCTTGACAAGTCTCCATGCCCTGAAGAACAGCTCCATGGCTGTGCACAAGTGCACCATGACTCCTAGTGAGATGAGCAGACCAGATTGGTGGCATGCTTTGTGAGAGCTGTGGGAGGCCAGGTCTTGGACTCAAGAGCTCCTGGGCATGACTGGCACCATAATGAACATGGTCTCAGAGAACAGGACAACTAGGTTATGCAATCTCTCCATGTTCCCCCTGGTAGCAAGCCCCAGCACGCATACAGACATGCTGGCTGACTCTACTCACTCATGTCCCCGGTTGAGCCAGCAGTGCTGTTTACCTCTCTCTAAGTCCAGCAGGTAGTTAGGAGCCAGCTCAATGGAAGAGCAGTTCCACCGCATGTCTGAGAAAGTTTTACGGCAGGTCTTTATCACTTCCCGTGCTGCCTGGATGATGGTCTGCATTAGCTCCAGGTTGCTGCGGCACAGCTGCACCTGGGAAACCACCAAGCCTTCGAGCTGCTTGCAGTGCTGGGTTTGATTCAGGGCCAAAGCCGAAGGAGTCTTGGACAGAGCTCTGAGGAGACAAGTACATGCAAAAAGGCATTAAAACCTGCAAAAAAGTTAATCTTTAGGTCAATATTAATTTCCCCACTACCTCCAGTTCAGTGAATGCTTTGGCCTCTGTTCATCCAACTAAATTTTAGCTACCTGTAAAAAAGCACTTAGTTAAAGCTGGTGAGAAAGATGGGCAACTTTTAAGAGGGATTTATCTCATCTAAAGTAGGTGTTTAAGGTAGGTGGGAAGAAATACCCTCTAAAAGTGTACATTTCTCTCCATCATCTAGGGGAGCCTGCACAAAGCTCCTGGGGCATACGCCAAGTTGACTGAATGTGTAAATCCTTATGGGAAGAATTTTTTGCTGAAGAATGAAGAGGATGGACCTCCCAACACAGTAAAAAATGACCCATCAGGTCCATGATAACACAAAGCTGGGTCTTCCAAGACTGTGGTATTCAGAAAAAAAGAAAAAAATAAAAAGCCAAGTTGGTGTTATCAGTGTTTTGCATTCAGCATCTGTCTCACACACTCTCTAAGGATTACGCTAAATGTCATGTAATCAATTATGGAAAAAATCCCCTGCAAAGCCCAGGGAAAAGCCACCAAGTTTGCAAAACAGATGCTTTTCCTTAGAATTAATGCCAAGGGTCTCCACCAATTCCATCACTGTTGCACATAGATAAGTCTATTTCTCCAGCCTCCAAAAACGTAGTGCAGAAGCACAATGAGAATATGTGCAACGACAGTAGTATGGTCAAAACTGAGAAGGCACCCATTAGCATCAGCATGTGTATTGCCGTGTAAGAAACCAAGAACGCCCCAAAGACCCTATTATTTTTATTACTGGGCAATTGCCAACGTTTCCAGGTAAAAAAATCAAAAAGTGAATGGTGCCATGCATCGTACAGGGCTGTGCTCTTCTTCCCCACGCGCCCACAGCGATCAGCAGAAGCCTGGTGTGTAACTCTCTTTGTATCTTTATGACCTGCTTAGGGTAGTCATAAATGTTATTCATTCCCATAAAACAACTTTCTAGCTGGCTGCATCAGTAACTGGCATCTGATCCTGGCAACACAACTGCCTTAACACATATTTCCTTCTCTCCTTGTTAAATGTGTTGCCTTTCAGTTTCATCCTAAGCCATCTTGGTTAGTTTGGCTTATTAGCAGACACATTTCTGGGTGCATTTCACTTTATTGCTGTAACATCCACATCCTTCAGAAGTTAAATGAGATGGAAACGGAGCTAAAATTGAGCCCTAACCAAGATCGAGGGTATTAGCTCTGATCTCCGGTTTTCAGGAAAACACATCTATGTTCCACCAGCTCCCTTAAGGTTGGCTTGAACCAGCTGCTGTGTATGTTGGAGTTCTCCCTGGGCTGCGCATAACTGCTAACCCCAACCCCTCTTCCGGCAGGGAAAAGCTGCGATCCTTGCCAGGGCTGAGTAGGTCTACACTGACAAATTCCCAGGCGGCTGGAGTTTGGCATTTCTGGCACTAGATAATCAGTGGCAAACTTGGAAGGGAAACCACCACTCTGCTAGTTATGTAAATATATACATCATACATATATTTAAAGAGGTACATTAAATATACAGCGAACAGAAGTTTTGGCCTGTGAATTTCAAGGGAAAGCAAAAAGTGGAGTATTTAATTGTCAGAAATTCTGCCCTGTAGTTCATCTTGCACACTGCTGCTCATGCAATGCTCCCTGGCTGGAAAGGGGCACCTCCAGAAGGCAACTCATCCTGCCTTGGACATGAACTGGTGGACTGATCCACCAGCTGGACCTGAGCTGGTGGAGACAAAACCTGTTAGTGATATTCTGGATGGTCAGGTATCTCAGATATATCACGTCCTTGAAGGCATGAATCTTTGGATAGTATGAATGTCACCTGACTGCAATGTCACCTGTAGGACTACCATGAGGTCCTACACCGTGGACCTCATGGTAGTCATTTAGGTCCTTCTTCAGTCCATGGAAAGAAAAAGCCACATCTAGGGAGTAATTAGCCTGATGTAATTTTGAGATCTACAGTAGGATAACATTATGCCCTAGAAGCACTCATTTTCTGCACTGCCTATAGAGGCAACCCAGGCACCGAGCTCAGGTGCAGACATCTGGACCATATAAGCACAGAGCTGGGTGATATGTGTCCAACCCCTAGCACTTGGCACCAGAAACCTGTGAAAACTTATCCCAGAAAGCCTATCAGCAACTCTCAGGAAGGGGCTGAAATGCAAATCAGGCAAAAGGCCAGAGCAGCTCGTCATTAATAGAGTAAAGATGATAAATACTCCAGCACAGTATGTCCTAGCAGCAAAATAAGCAAGCAGGGTGAGGCAGACCAAATGAGAGAAATTTACAGCCTGAGCTTCAGGAAAATGAGGAAGGCTTCAGGTCTTTGGGAGATGCTGTCTGATGGGGCACCAACTCAGTTTTCTAATCAGAGGTGCCAAGTGACACTTCAGAGGCCTTGGGATGTTTCACCTGGACCTCTAGAAGGATGTATATATCTCCTAGGTCCTGCACCACGTTTTCTAACCCCCTATAGAGGTCTTCAGCATCTTAAAAGGACCTGGAAGCCTACATTAAGGCGTCTGTGTCTCACCACTACAGACAAGTCAGGAATGGCAGAAATAACCATCTACAAGTTGGGATGAGACCTGAATTCAGACTGAAACTCATCCCCATTGTGAAAAAAGGGGATTTCATACAACAAGATCATGTTATTACAGATAGCCTGAAATGATTGCCATTAGAGGAGCGGATTTATAATGCATCAAGAAAAAAATTCTCTTCTTGGAACAGGGAAAAATATCTGCCAGACTGTCAAGAGAGGAAGGACCATGGCCCCATTGGGAAGAACTCAGTAAATGGCAGTAATGGCTGTTTCTCGTCGAATGAGCCGAGCTCCAGGGAGCCCGCCAAGAATAAAAATGCAAGACACAGGAAGGTGTTTTCTGAACATCTCCCAGGCCTGAACTTCATGCCTTTGCTTGTAAGAACCTATAATTGGAAACATCTCCAAGTGTCAGGAGGAAAAAGTAAAGGGTAATGGAGATGGAAAAGAAAACTCACAGTTACTGGAGTTGCTTGCCGAGACCGAAAAGTGCATTTATAAATCACAGATCAGGAATGTGAGAGGCCTATTAGGTCATCTAGTCCATGCCCTGACAGCCCAGGTTTGCTCAGTCTCTGTCCTACATTCAGAAATATCTTCTCCACCCCTCGTTGTGTTAAACCCTCCCCGCTCCCCAAATTCTGGCAGCACCAGGGAGGGATGCCCACTGCCTGCAAAGGACGTTGTTGGGGAACAAATTCCATTCGTGGGGCAGTGGAAAGGAAATCACCTTTCCCCAGAAGAGTCTTGTCCCTGGTGGGATTTGGTGGTGGGTCTCTTACCCCATCTCCACCCAGTCTCCATTGACCACCAGCACTGGGAGGGAAACTGGAGCCAATGGGGCACAGCCAGCCTGAATAAAGCAGGCCTCAAGGGTATAGTTAACAGAACAGCCTTTAGTCCTATATCTGGGAAAAATCCTGGATAAACGTCTTTCTTTGGACTCACACCCTTCATCTGAGAAGAAGCACATGGGATTTTACCTGCTGCCACCCTATAAATGCTGCTTTCCACTTTTTCCTCCTGCTAATATCGTGGTCTCCTCCCTTGACTCTCCTGCCCCATCCTTCATTTTCCAGAAAGCTGAGGACAACTGAAGGGTGGTTGTTTGTTTTTTGTTGTATTTTTTTTTTTAAAATATACGTATTTGACCCATCCCTTTAAATAAACAGGCCCCAAACCAAACATGCCTTGCTTTATATATAGCATAGCAGGGCTTTCAATTGAAGTTATGGATACTGACAGAAAACCATAAACGTAATTACAGAGGAAATATGATGCATGGATGGATCATGACATTCGTTTACTCTATTAATTATCTCAGGCAGTTAATAAATTCATTTGAAAATATGAATGCTCTACAGTTTTAGGTCCTTTGAGAGGTATGGGCCTGTTCCTGCAGATCTGGGCTCCATGAGAAGACTATTCATAGGAGCAGCAGCTTGGGAGAAGTACCTTCAGATCTGAGCAGATGTCAGTGAAAGCCACAAGTTATTTGGTTTACAAGGACCACCATGAGTAGGACACTGCTCCTGGTCAAGCCAAAGGGAGAAAAAACTCCTTGAATTGAGCAGTGAAGCATTGGTGTGCTTTAAAATCCCTTAAAGGGTGGAAGGATCTTCTCTCTCTCTCTCTGGGGGGTATCTCTTCATCCTCCCCTGTGTGGTGTGACCCAAGAAGGTCTCAAAAGAAGGACTGTTGGTGAAACCCTTAACTTCTCCAAATGGTCTGCTTTGCTTTCTGCAAAGGCACTCTCTTTTTTATGCCTATTCTTAAACCCCTTAATCTTGTAGGGATTTGGGTGAAAGAAAAAGATTTAGACAAAATGACACTTCTCTGGAGAGTGAAGTGTGCCATAAACTTCAATAAAGAGAGGCAGCAATTGGAGGGGTTTTGCATTCAATCTCATTAAAGGTCTTTAATCTGCAGGAGCCTCATTTTCTCACATTTTCAACTGGAAAAGGCTCACAGGACTGTTACAAGTGCCTCGTCTAAGCTCTCGGTAGAGGCAGCCCATGCCCGTGCCCTGCATCAGCCCTGGTCTGGGGACCACAAGCACTAGGAAAGCAACCACGTCCCCTGGTAAATGCTTCCAGTGGTTCTGCAATGCCTTTTCAAACAGAGAAGTGGGATTTATATAGTAAAAAAAAAAAAAAAAAAAAAAAAGAAAAGAAATAAAGAGGAGGAAGAGGGAGAGGAGTGGGGGAAAAAACCCAACCCTGAAGTAAAAGCTTAAAATAAGAGCTGCTTTCAGATACAGTGCCAAATCCAGCACTGGCAGTAGTGGGCACAAGGCCATTGACTTCCAGCCCAAGCTTGACTGAAGTTGATGCCAGCGGCGAGTTGGCTCACCGCGCGCCGAGGAAGGCCGTGGAGCTTTGTCAAGTTTTCCCAAGCTGCCTACGGAGCGAAGAGCAAACTTCAAAGCCGTTGTCCCCCCCTTTCTTCGCCCCCAGCCCACTCCCCTCCCGACGTCTCCATCCTGCAGTCCTTTCACGGCAGCTCATCTAGCAGCCCCCTTGCCAGGCAGACGGTCTCCTCGCAGGCGCCCGTGCCCCAATGTCCCAGCTCTCCCCCCTGGTTGAAGGAGAAAAGCAGGAGCTGCCGGGAAGCACAAAATCTTTCCATTTTCTCCCCTGCTTTCTGCTGGCTGCTCAAGGTCGATGAGCTGGGGTACATCCCGGGTTCACCGAAATGCACGGCTGAGCTACCTTTTGCTCCTGAAGGGCTGTGATTTAACTATGGGAATTGTGTGGCAAAGCTGATCTCATAGATGTGGACGGTGGTCAACTAGGGATGGCTCCAGAGAGCACGGGACGTATCCAGACCACCACAACAGGGACAGGCAGGGATTTCCCAAAGTAACCAAGCTTGACCTAAAAATTATGCGACTTCTAATGCCACCACTTGCTGTCGTGGGCTGACCCTGCAAGCCACGCAAAAAAACCCCACTTGCTGCATTCGGCCTCTTTGCCACTACTCTTGTGCTGAGGGTGACTCTTGACCCAGAGGGACAGTCCAACCTGTGTCCCTGGGCAGAGGAGATGCCAACCCCCAGGAAGGCAGAAGTGCCTTAAAAGACGCCCTGTGCCCAGACACCCCAACATCTGCAGACCTCTGCGGCACGGACATCTGGCCGCAGCTCCCTCTAGTGCTCATCTATTTTTCAGCTCTACTCAAACAAGTTGCTTCAGCAACATGCTTGGCCAAACCCAAGCCCCCGCTAGAAAAGCTAAAGGGGTGCAAAAGGAGACAGGTAAAGTGATAGTCCTACATGAGTTGGCCTTGAGACACGTCCCATTGAAACCAATGGCTGCCTCACCTCCCCAGCTGCTGTGATGCAAAACAAGCACTGAGGACCACAAAGGCATGCGAAAAAACCCAACCCTGCTCTAAGGATGGGAAAGTGACTACAAAAAGCAGCGTGCAAAAATGAGACTCGGGAGATCGTATGCATTGAATGGAAAGGCTGCCTCTGCATGGCAGCCCTGATCCTGCAAAGATCTGTCCGTACCCTGACTTTACACACAAGTAAGTCCCTGGAGGTTGGATGGAAAAGGCCAAAATATGACATTTCTCCAACAGCAAGAGCAGGTTTACAAGATGCTGACCATCCACGCACCACGCTGGGTGCTCAGTGGTGCATGCCTCCACGGCAGGGAAGGGCATGATGCCGATTTACAACAGCTGGGGATCTGCACGACAGAACTCGTAAAAATAAGCCAAATAAAATAAAACAAATAGCTCCCTTTTACCTTCTCCCTGCTTTTACTAATTTACAGGGGATATTCGTGTTACAGAGAAGTCCTAAACGGCTGAAAAGTGTGGTTTTCTTCTCTCCCTCCCCTTGCAATTACATCACACGCTGCATCAAAATTGAATTTCCTATCGCCTTTTGTATCAGTTGCTCCCTCTTCCTCCGCCTTGCAAACCCAGCCTGCCAGGCTGGCAAAACCCACCTCCTTATCTTCCTCCCCACCACCACCTCCTCCCCTCCCAAATCCCCTTTGAAGCTTGCCTCTGGCACCATGCCTACAACAACGGCACAGCGAGCAGACCTCTGAGACGAGCCCGCAACCAAAAACATCTCGTAGCACTTTTCCTTCCTCTTCATCCCACTGTTTTTTTCCTCCCCCCATCTCCATCCACGAGTATGAGGGACTGGTTGTACAGCACCCGGCGCGTGAGTTTAGGGCTGGGATTGCAGCTCCGAGAAATTACTTGGTATTCAGTAGCATCGATCTCCCTTCGCCAAGAGTTTACCCACGCGATTTCCAGGGATGGTCCCCTAGCCCCCAGGACGGCAGCATTGCTGCAGTGGGGAAAAGAGAGCGATGGGGAAGTGGGGAGGTGGAAATTGGCCTGTGTTTCCGTAAAAAAACAAGGGTGGGGAAGGGAGGAGAAGCTGCAAATTAAAAACAAAAAAAAAAGAAAAAACAAAAAAAAAGAAAAACCCAACCAAACATAATTTTGTGAAATCTCAGCTGGCAGCATCCCAGTTGAGAAGCGCCCTGGGACAGGGAGGGCAGGTCTCCACCAGGTTTTAAACAGGTGTGAGGGGAGCCCCAGCGGCGCATCTGGATGCAGCTCATGCTTCAAATGCCACTTTAATCCCAGCTTTCATCTTCCCCACTCGCTTTTCGATAGGGGGGGGGATGTGTCTGCTGGGAAGGGGAGGAGCGGCAACAACAGAGTCTTTCCTCCAACTGCCTCCCCTCCACCCCAGCCCCAAAAGACACCTTTGCAGCTTAACCACTTGCTGGCCAAAAGGCTGCTTTTGCCAGCGAAGTTATTAGGACCTCGCCCTGCCCGCTAGCCTTTTTCTCACGTCTATATCTTATCAACATGCTATCAGATTCCCTATGAAGATCATCTTGCCCCTGCCCTTTGGAGGAACCCAGGTCCTTCACTGGGGATTTAGCAACTTGCTTAAGCAGGACCCTAATGCCAAGCGTGTTAGGGAGACCCTCCACCCAGTTAGGGGTCTGTATGGAAGTGCCCCACTGAATCAGGGTGCCACAAACCAGCTTTATTTCTGTCCTGTATAGAAATAAAAGTTGCAAGCAAGTCAAGCTCTGCCAGCCCATGGGCACGTCGCATCTCCTCCTGCAGAGAGGAGGTGCCCGCTCTGCGCAAGGTGCTGGCTATAGGCAGAGCTGGGAGCCTAAATACGCGAGGAATCTGGCAGAAAGAAATAGCCAGGCTATGTAATTTAGCTGTCATGGCTGCTACAAGGTGTAAAGCCAAGACGGTGAAGAGCAGATCAGATCCTGACTCTCTACTTCCAAGGTGGTCCTCAGAGTATGGGGACAGCAAACGAAAGATGCCCTAAAGTAGGTGACTATTCCTCCCGCCCGACCACATGCATTTAAACACCCTATGGGGGGATTCATCCTGCTTCTCTTTATGCATACAAAAGGGGGATGCATGGTATCAACCAGCTCCCCGCAGCCCAGGGCATCTCCAAAGGGTATCTCTTGACATTTGTGTTGGATGTTTCTCTTTGGAGAGGGTGAATCCCCATCTGGAACATCCACTTGGCCATGACTGCATGCAGGGCAGCGAAAACACTGGCTCCAACAAGACATCTAAATTGAAGATGTCCGAATTTAAGAGTGCCTTTATAAAAGGTGGCATGGGGAGAGCCTGAAATGACAGTGATTGGCACAGTAGAATGGGAATTAGACATAGCACAGAAGAAGGAACAAAAGAGGAACCGCTTATCTCTGTTTCCCCACCTAACCCCAACTTCTCCACCTCGACACCCTACACCCTACACAACAGGCTCTTCCTGGCGTCGCCTTTCATTGTGCCTTTTCTTTGACAGAAGATGCTTGTTGGAGACTCACTCACATCCTCTTATTTATTTTGTGCACAGCTTCAAACCCGAGGAGAAAAGACAGATCACTCATCGAGGACGTCAAACCAGATGGGTGTTTGGAGGGGCTTGTTTGTTTATTTTGCAGTAAGCAACTAATTGATTGCTTGCTTAAGCAAAGAAATGAGATAGCGATGTTTTCACTTTGTTTGCAGTGACATTACCTCCGAGGAAACTCGATCCGGAGTTGACCACACTCCCTGGTATTTCTTCACCCGCCCACCCCCTGCCTCGTTTTTTAACACCCTTCACGAAATCCAAAGGTTAAAAGGTCCACAAAAAAACCCCATGTTATCTGTCAAGCATCCCCTGTGGTTGGAGATTGGCGGCATTATCTCAGCTGCCGTCCCTGCTGCTCTCAGCTCCTACTCAGCACGACCAGCGGTCCCACTGGGAGAGTTTCCCAGCGTGGCAGGAGCTAACGCTAGAAACTTCATTAAGTGGCTCATGTGAGCGTTCAAGTGTGTGCCTTTCCTTTGGTATCAATGAGGAGAAAAAAAAAAAAAAAAAACACGAGCCTAAATCATGCATATTTTGGAAAGAAGATGGAGACATATTGTTAGCACAAGCCCCTAGTACACACACTTGAAATCAATGAATGCCCGGAGAAATGCAGCGCTTGCTGCTCTTTAAATGGCTTTACAGTGTGCTTCAAATAGCAGTTGCAAAAAAAGGGTACGAGACCAGCAATGCCTACAAAGACTTTAAAAAAAATGCAGCGAGATAGCCAGGTACTTACATCCATTTTATCCCATAGCAAAGCCCCGTCTGCAGAATGAAAGACAGAAAACCAGCTAAGAAAAATCGCGGACTCGGCTTCATTTTCTCCACCGTCCCCCACTTGCCGAAGGAAATCAGCTTCTCCAAAGAAGGAAAAAAAAAAATAAAAGAAGAAAAAAAAAAAAAAAAAGAGTTTTCCTAATTTTCTGCACGACGTATTTCCCTGCAGTTTGGGTGTTTCTCCTCCTCAGAGATGAACAACCTGAAAGGAGAGAAAGAAAGAGCAGGAGCTACGGTTAACTCTGAAGTTTAGTGAGTCGTTGCGAGAGAGAGAGAGATCTATTATCCAAATTGCAAAGGAGTGGTTTATGAATCACGAAAAAGTTTGGATTATCCCCTCTCAGTCCCCTCCCTCGCCAAGCCTTGATACAACCTTTCGAGTCAACAGACAGACAAACCGTATGGCTTGAATTACACCCTGAGTTATGGTCTGATTGTGTGTTTCCATTTAACCCCGCGCATGGCAGGACTTCATTTGCTGCTACAATTCCTCCCCCCCCACCGCCACCTTCCTCCTCTCCAAAAAGTTTGTTTAACTGCTCGGGAAGAAGGGGAATTAAAAAAAAAAAAAAAGATAAATCTTTAAACAAGCCCAAATCTTCAGTTATTCATCTCTCCCTTCCTTCTCTCCGGATTTCTTTTATTTTTTTCCACCCCTCTCTTTTTCTACAGAAAAGACAAATTATAAAAACTGCGTTTCCCCGACTCCATGCAGGTGCCTGTGCCCTGCAGATGTTTCGGTCTGATCTGTTACAACAAATGCGGGGTAGTTTTTTTTGGTTTTTTTTTTTTTTTTTTTTTTTTTTTGTTCTTTCCCTTCTGCTTTCCTTCTCACCTCATTAACTCTGCCTCTCACTTCTTCCAAGTCCTTGGGCACCTGGAGCTCACAGAAAGGGCTGCAACTTCGTAAACAGAAAAAAAAAAAAAAAATCACATTTCTGTCTCCGGAGAGCAGGCAGAAGGGGACAAAAGCTCTCAAGGATTCCCCCTTCCCTATTTTTTTAGGTTGTTTTTCCCTTCTTCAGCCCCAAAAAATAAACAAACCAGGTGCAGGACTTAAATTCTTAGAGGGGTCCTCTCTGTCTCCAGGGCACGGCTTGCTTATTTTAGCAGCGGTATCAATAGCAGTAAATGGGGTTTCCCTTCGGTTCTTCACTTCAGACACCACTCGGGGCTGCTCTTTGTGGTCTTTGCGGTGGTTTCCCACCAGAAAGCCAATAATAAAATAAACAGGGAACAAAAAAAAAAAAAACCCTGCCCGCCACATTGCACCTCTGAAGTCTCACAGCCCATCGCAAGGCACGGTGGCATCCCTAAGCCGTGATCGTGCATCCATCCTGCCCCCCGACCCCAAAACACCACCCCCTTGAAGGGGCTTGGGATGGGACCGGGAATGGCTGGAGCAGTCGGCATCGCTTCAGGGAACCCCTTACCCTGGTAAAAGCACATCCCACCTGGCCCCCAGCTCTGGATTTGTCCCAGCTGCATCTTTCTACCTCCATAGAGGTAGAATTGCTCCATCTGGGGAGCAATTGGGTCCAGGGTTGGGGTGGGGGTGTGTGTGAAGGAATATATCTGGGTGTTTTTTTCTACCATCTCCAGTGTATTTTTCCATTCAGGCTGCTTTTTGGCTATCCCAGCCTGGTGTAAAGGGTTACTAGAGAAGTGCTGTTATTACAAAGGATTTTAATAACCTCTAGGGGCGAGTTCCCGGCTCCCTTGAAGTCCGAGACAAAACTCCGACTGACTACAAGGGAGGCAGGATTTCATCGCCACGGGTTGTTTTTCTTTAATGCCCGCTCCGATTTTGGGTTTGATGTGTCCCTTGATGGCAGCGCTCCCATGAGCATCCAGGCATACTCCTTCTTTCAGGGTCTTTCTGTATCTTTTCATCTTTGGAAGCTCTTTGCTTTCCCTCCCTCTCCGCTGGAAACCTTCAACCCTTAATCCTGCCTTCTGCCTTTTAGTGTCCATTTAGATATTTCAGACCCCTTATCTCCCTCCCGTGAATTGCTGAACAGCACAAGAGTTGGGTGTAAAATGTCTCAGATGGTCTAAAACCCTCTCGCTAACCCTGACCAGCCAACACCATACTCTGCTTCGCCCCCTGCCTTGAAAAAGTCATGATTTGGGGTTTTTTCCACCCTCCCTGCAGGGAGGAATAGAAGTGATCTAAACCCCCCCCATCCCCACCCCAAGAGCTACAAACTTGACCTGCAATCACCCCCCTGTTATTTGGGGAGGTAATAACACCTTTTTCCACACAGTCCTGCACAGGTTACGTTTGCAAGAGGAATTTGCAAGGGGAGGGGAGGCTCTTTGGGGCAGACGTGATGTTTACAGCTCTGGAGCGCTCCGGGTCACTGATCAAACCAGCAACAAGTGGCCTGCGGACTCCTAAAAAACGGAGCTGTTTTTAACTCAAAGCTCCCCTTTCTCTTCACCCCAAGGCTGTTTGCAGCCAGCTCCGCTCTTGCACGCAGAAAATGCTCCCATTCGACATCTCCGAGAGTCCGGTCCCGGGGGTTGGGAATAGGCAATAGGAACTATATATAAACAGCTCAGTATCCATCTCACATTTTCCCAGCTTTCCCACCCAAGAAGGAGAGACATCCACTTGACCCCGCTGCCAGCCTGCAGCTCTCCCTGGGAGAACAGTTTCCTGTTTTAGGGGTGGCACATCCCTATCACCCGCAGTGAGGATGAGGAGAAAACACAGGGAATGAGGAGTGGTGGGGCTGCTGGCAGCCCCCCGGTCTCCCCTCCCCATGCAACCTGCCCTCTCTCTTGCAGCTCCCAGTTGTGCCCTCTCCCTTGCAGCCCTCTGCATCTCCCTTCTCCATTGCAGCCCCTGGGTGTCCCCGCTACCCTGCCGTCTCACGGTCTCCTCTCGCCACTGCTGCCCCCTACATCTCCCTTGCACCCCCCTGAGACTCCCCTCTCCCTTGCAGCCCCCACATCTTAGGCATCCCTATACCCTTCTCCATCTCCCCTCTCCCCTGCAGCCCCCGGATCCCCCCCCCTCCCACTTCAGCCCCCAGGTGTCCAGGCTCCCTTGCAGCTCTTGGGTCTCCCCTCTCCCCTGCAGCCCCTGGCTCTCACGTCTCTCTACCCCCACTGGGTCTCCTTCTCCCTTGCAGCCCTTGAGTCTCACCTCTCCCTTATGACTTCCACCCTCTCTCCTGCACCCCGCCAGATCCCAGGTGTCCGTGCATCCTCCCCTCTCTCCTGCAGCCTCCAGGTCTCTTCTCTCCCTGCATCCCCCTGGGTCTCCCCTCTCCCTTGCAGCCTCCAAGCCTCTTTTCTCCCTTGCAGCCCCTTCTGAGACTCCCCTCTCCCTGCATCCCCCCCGTTCTCCCCTCTCCCCGAGTGCCCCCAGGTATTCCCTCTTCCTCACAGTCTCCAAGTCTCCCCTCTCTCCTGCACATCACCGGGCCCTCCGGTCTCCCTGCATCCTCTCCTCTCTCCTACATCGCCCGGGACTCCCCTCTCCCTTATAGCCTCCAAACATCTTCTCTCTCTGCAAGCCCACCCCCCGGGTCTCCCTTCTTTCTGCATTCCCCTGGGTCTTCCCTCTCCCTTGCAGCCTCCAAGCCTCTTCTCTCCCTTGCAGCCTCCCAGGTCTCCCCACTCCCTACATCCTCCCCATTCTCCCCTCTACCTTGCAGTCTCCAAGCCTCCCCTCTCCCTCCATCCCACCGGCTCTCCCCTCTCCCTCGCAGCCTCCAAGCCTCTTCTCTCCCTGCATCTCTCCGGGACTCCCCTCTCCCTTCCAAGCCTCTTCTCTCTCTGCACCCCCTCCGGGTCTCCCTTCTCTCTGCATTCCCCTGGGTCTTCCCTCTCCTCACAGCCAGTCTCCCCTCTCCCTTGCAGCCCTCCAATCCCTCTGCTGTCCGTGCATCCCCCCCGGGTCTCCCCTCTCCCTCGCAGCCTCCAAGCCTCTTCTCTCCCTGCATCTCCCTAGGACTCCCCTCTCCCTTTGCAGCCTTCAAGCCCCTTCTCTCTCTGCACCCACCTCCGGGTCTCCCTTCTCTCTGCATTCCCCTGGGGTCTTCCCTCTCCCTTGCAGTCTCCAAGCCTCCCCTCTCCCTCCATCCCACCGGGTCTTTCCTCTCCCTCGCAGCCTCCAAGCCTCTTCTCTTCCTTGCAGCCTTCTAGCCCTCCCCTCTCCCTTGCAGCCTCCAAGCCCTCTCCTGTCCGTACATCCTCCCCCGGGTATCCCCTCTCCCTTACAGCCTCCAAGCCCCTTCTCTCTCTGCGCCCCTTCTCCCTTCCCCGGGTCCCCCCTCTCCCCGCAGCCTCCTGCTCTTGGACACCCCCGTTCGCCGTTTCGGGGGGCTCCCGCCGGGGCAGTGCCCCCCTCCCGTAGCTCCCCGCACCCCGTGTTTGTCGTCCGTCCGCCCCCCCCGGTCCCCGTCCGCGCTTACCTCCGCCCGTGCTGCGCGGGCGCGGCGGGGCTGCGCGGGGGCCGGGGCTGCCTCTGGCGGGGCGGCCCCGCGGAGCCGCCTTATATGCGGCCCCTTCGGCTTTGATATGCGGCGTGATGTCAGCCCGGATTAGCATAACAAAGGGCTCGGCCAGGAGCGCTCCGCGCCCCGCGCATCCCCCCGCGGGCAGGGCCGGGGCTCCGCGGGGCTCCGCGCACGGAGAGGCGGGGGGGGAGCGGGCCGGGGGTGCCCCCGGGGACGGCAGGGACGCGGCGCCGCGATTGCGAAGGGCGTTATTCTAATGAGCGGTTAATGATTAGCAACAAAAATAGCCAGTTGGTGTTTTCACCGGAAACTTTTAAAGGTTGCCTCTCCGGAGGGTGATTAGCGCCTGCTGGGCCGCGCGACCGGCTTCCCAATTAAAGGACAAAGATACTTTTCATCGCACGGGGCTGTCAGGTGGATTTCCTTCTCCTGCGAGGGTAAGAAATCACTGCCCCGCACTCCTGAGGCTGCCCCACCGGGTCCTGCACTCAGCCCTCAGCCTCCACAGCCTCTTCCTCCCCCCCTTCTCTGTCTTTAATCAGTGGGAACTTCAGATGTGGAGACACGATTTTTGCTTGCACGCCAGTATCAGGGATGGAGGCTTGATGGTTGCCTGCTAGAAAGGGGAAAAAAAGAAAAAAAAAAATAGAAAAAAAAGAAAAATAAAGAAAAAAAGAGAAAAAGAGAAAGAAGAAAGAAAAAGGGAAAGGGAAAAGAAAAAGGCAAAAGAAAGGGGAAAAAAGAAAGAGAGAAAAGAGAAAGAAAAGAAAAGAGAAAGAAAAAGAGAAAGGAAAAGAAGAAATAAAAACAAAGGAAAAAAATAAGAAAAAAGAAAAAATAAGAAAAAAGAAAAAGGGAAAAGGAAAGGAAAAGAGAAAAGAAAAGGGAAAGAAAAAGGCAAAGAGAGAAAAAGAAAGGGGGGAGGAAGGAAAGAAAAAGGGAAAGAGAAAGGAAAAGGACAAGGAAAAAGAAGGGTTAATTAATCAACTCTTAAGAAAGAAAAGCCCAACTGGCTTCTCAACCTCAGGCCTCAAGGAGTCTGAATTGAAGGCGCCTGTGTCACCTATGGGCTGTGGACAAATGGGTGCTGGTTGCAAAAGTACCTGTGTCATTTTGCTCACTCAGTTTGATCGTGGGTTTCAGGTGAAAGGAAAGAAGACAATAAATGCTTTAGTCTCAGGACCAAGAGACTCAGAATAAATTTCCTAACGGTCTATTTTTGGAACAGCTATTTATATAGGATAACATTTTTATGTATGTGTCCCTGTGCCGGAAAGATTGCGTTCACCTACACGGGTCGCTAATGGGCTTTCCTATGTGAACTGCAAAGAGCCCTGTATACACAATCCCAAATTCCCAAAGCCACTATATTATTTGTTTAAGACCCAGTTTTGCCAGCAGCTTTGCACAGTATGTCCATTTTTCTTTGTGTGACAGTCTCCCGTAAGTGCTCAAACTGCTCAAGACTCCCATTTCCCCAGCACCCCCCTCTACCCCCCAGAAACATGTACCTACGAGGAGGAGGTTTTGTCAGAGTTCTCCAAGGAGAATGTATTTACATGAGGAAATCGCCTGGAATATCTATTGCAGTCCAGCTTGCTGTGCAAATGCCCTGATTTCTGTATGAATAGCTTTTTTCCAAATTACCTTAATTTTTAAAGGGCTGTTGGGAAAATGCAGTTGTTATTAATCAATAGGAGGAGAAGTAGTAAGCAGCAGTAGTCGTAATACTCATGATTTTGCAGTAGGCACCTGCTGTGCTTGGAGCCGTGCAAACACACCACAGCAAGGCAAGTCCTACCACCAGACCTTCATATTGTCGATGAGAATTGAATGGTCAAAACTGAGGGTGTGGAGGAGGAATATGGGAGGAAGGAGACCGTCCCAGTCTGCGTGGTTGTCTTGAGCCCTAAGCAGTTTGTTAAGGTTTCTTATGACAGGACAACATGCTGGAGAATCATTAAAAAAGGTACAACCACAAGTATCTACTCATGAGGGCTGCTTGTCCACAATGTTCATCAGGACAGAAGGACATAGGAGGCAGAGGTCAAAAGGTGGGACAAAGAGTAAGAAACCAGAAGGCTAGTGAGAAAGGATGTATGCATACAGGATATAGGATAAATATGCCCTGGACTAACCACATGCATATAGGGAGTTATTCAGGAAGGGCTTTAGGAACTTTAAAACCACCCCAAACCTTTGATCTGAGGCAATTTCATGCATAGACAAGCCCCCAGGCCCTGCTATGTCAACATGCTTCATTGCGTGTTTAAATCCTCTGAATCTCTGTGTGACACGTTGTGCTCTAAATGCTGTGATGAATCAGGGCCGTCCATTGCTGAAACGTTACAGGTCTTTGCCTCCTGCTCCTCATGCACGCATTAGGTTGTGGGTCTTGAGGCAAAGCAGGGATGCTTTTTGGGCACCTGGGAAGTGGGGAGCTGCCTGGGTGTGTATATGGGTTTTTTTTTCACAGGACTCGAGTGCTGAACCAAGGGCTTAAATCTAAAATTTTAGCAATCATTAGCTTTGCTACTGCTTCTGTGGGTTGAAGATATTACCATTTTCGTCAGCAGAAGGCAACCCAATTCACCATTTTCCACGAGGTTTTCATAAAAGACAACTGGTCACACCAGCGTGACAATAAATAAACCAGAGCTGTGATTTTTCCAAAAGCATATAAGCCCCATGGGAAGCAAGCGGTTGTTGAGCAAACAACCATCTTCAGCATTGCAGCCAGCAAAGACACAGTATATTCGTAGGGTATAGATGTATCCATCCATTATTAGAAGTGGAGGCAGTGGGACGACATTTTCTGGATTGCATTTCCTAATTGACCTAACTGACCTAATTATTAAACTCAAAGTAATGTTTGGAAAATCATCTTCTTGTTAATCTTTAGAAATAACTTTGAGCAGTATAAAGAAATTTTTTAGCATGCCAGAAAGGTATCGGGCTGGAAAATAAGGTTTTATTGTCTTCTGTTGCAGCAGGTGTGGTAACCTCCAAAACTTGAAACCCTCCCCAAATCTGCCAGCGAATAATAGAATTGCCTAGATTGGAAGGGACCTTTCAGATCATCAAGTCCAACCATCAACCCAACACTGACAAACCCACCACTACCCCATGTCCCTCAGCACCACGTCTGCCCGGCTTTTAAATCCCTCCAGGGATGGCAACTCCACCACTGCCCTGGGCAGCCTCTTCCAAAAGTCCTTGCAGGTTACCAGGAGCATGTAAAGCGACGAGACACTTCACAGCAGCACAGGTGAGACTCCCTTCACCCTGATGCAGCTACATCTGTCCCTGGCCTCCAACGTAACTCAGAAGCAAGAGGGAGAGCGAGTCCTGCAACCCCTCGCAAAACTCCTGGTGCCATTGCAGACCTCACCAGACTCACGCTACGTAGACCATCCCGCCGCTGTTGAGAGAGGGATATCGTTCAGGTGTTGAGGAGCTCAACTGGATGTCAACCAACCACATAGACACAAAAAAGGCATATTCCATTACTAATGCCCCAGGCCCACCCATGCTGCCTTCAGTAAAATCACTTATCATTCATTTTTATGCATGTGTCTCCTCATCCTGTCTTCTTCTTCCATCCCCCCCCCGCAAGAGGAGAAGACCCTCCGAGGATGACTCGGGATAACATTAAACATATGCAGAACCGGGACCCAAGTGTAAACTCTCCTGGAGCAGGGGGCCGTGCTCCTTTATTTAAAAAAAAATCTCTAAAGCGCCGTGCCAAGCCATGGTACTCTGCAAATATTTATTAATATGACATAGTTATGTATACTGTGGGGTGTGGTATTACGGTTTTATCAGCGGGTTTCAAGATGCTGTGTGCTACGAATGAGCTACGAAAGCCATCACACCCGCAGAGGGGTTAGGACAGCACTTCACCCAGCTTTAGCGCGTGTTCTGCATGCGACAGTCAAACGAGCCATTTATAAATGTTCTGGAGGGTTGGTTGTTTTTTTAATTATTTAGCTGGGACTCGTGGCTGGAAGGTGCCAGGACATGTGACAGCACGCCCTGCGACAGGATGACATTCCTCCCTTTTAAAGAAGTATTCTGGCCATCTTCAGACGCGGGCTCCAGCTATGAATATGAGTAACTTCGGACTAGTGACCGTTTGCTGGCCCGATGCACAGCTGGCTCGGCACAGCTCATATATGTAAAACCAAGTTCCTTTACCTGAAACAGGGTGACCACATCAACACTCTGCACCAGGAAACATCTCTCTTAAATCCCCCAAGCCCTGCCCAGACTTTGCTGAGCGTTTTTTTGGTGAGCAACACCGATTAATAATACATTATAGGTCAGTGAGCAGGTTTGTGTCCTTGACCCTGTTTAGTTAATAGTTTAAGCACATCTGAGTTTTTCACCGGGCCTCTAAATTTCAATTTGAAGCATTGATAGGGACTTCTTTTTTAAGACTCCTCCATCTATTGAAAAAAAAAGCCAAATTATTGTCATATGAGTTTTGACTACTCACCCATATGCTTTTTCTTCTGACAGGACAAACAAACAAGGACCATTTGATGCTAAAATCTTCTGCAAAATGCTGAAGAGCAGGAGCATGTATAAAAGGAAGGACTCAGTTACTGATGTTCCTCCAAATTAAATCAAGAATAGGGCATACACTTAAGGAGTGTTTTCTCTAGACTGTCTCATAGCAACCACTGATAGTCCTAAGGGGAAAATACAAGACTGGACATGGCCCTTCCTGTTCTGTACAGCATCTAGGGAGAAATGCCACATCTCCGAGAATCACAGAATCAGAATGGTCAGGGTTGGCACAGACCTATGGAGATCATCTAGTCCAACCCCCTTCCAGAGCAGGGGCACCCAGAGCAGGTGGCACAGGAACGCGTCCAGGCGGGTTTGGAATGTCTCCAGAGACGGAGACTCCACAACCTCTCTGGGCAGCCTGTGCCAGGGCTCTGCCACCCTCACAGGAAAGAAGTTCCTCCTCATGTTGAGATGGAACTTCCTATGTTCAAGTTTGTGCCCATTACCCTTTGTCCTGTCCCCAGGCACCACTGAGAAGAGTCTGGCCCCATCCTCTTGCCACCCGTCCTTTAGACATTGATGAGCATTGACGAGATCCCCTCTCAGTCTGCTCTTTTCCAGGCTGAACACCTCAGGTGTCTCAGCCTTTCCTCAGCAGAGAGATGCTCCAGGCCCTTGATCATCTTTGTAGCCTCCGCTGGACTCTCTCCAGCAGTTCCCTGTCCTTCTGGAACTGGGGGGCCCAGAACTGGACACAGTACTCCAGATGTGGCTTCACCAAGGCAGAGCAGAGGGGGAGGATGACCTCCCTCGACATGCTGGCCACGCTTTTTCTAATGCACCCCAGGAGACCATTGGCCTTCTTGGCCACAAGGGCACATTGCTGGCTCATGGGCAACTTGTTGTCTGCCAAGACTCCCAGGTCCCTCTCTGCAGCGCTGATATCTAGCAGGTCAACCCCTAACCTGTACCAGTGCGTGGGGTTATTTCTCCCCAGGTGCAGGACTCTACACTTGCCCTTGTTGAACTTCATTAAGTTCTGCTTTACCCAGCTCTCTATGAAGAGGACGCCAGCCTCTGCTATATGGATTTTTTTTTAAACATGAAGTTGCTCTGGAGCCAGCCGGGGGTTAAAACAAGAGGCCTTGGCAAGGACCAAGCAGGGACCAGGGTGCAGAGGAGCAGTGTGTGAGCATCTATCGCACCCCACAGCTGTGTGTGTGGAGTGGTTGCAGCTCCAGTTATGCCTCAGTGGTGCATGGCAGATGTAAGGCAAATAACAGAAAAGAGGTTTTTGTCCCAGTCAGAGGGAGGTGAAAGCTTTGTGTTTCTCCTTATAGTACCCAAACCCTGGTGACAAAGGCCAGATCATACCGAGGCCATATGCAAAGTCCTTTGTACCTATAGCATGGAGAGCTTTAAAAGGGGATGAGGCCACCGTTCGTCCTTCCTTTGGCAAACGAGGCCACCCCTGTAAAGCAGCAAGATTGCAGCAAACTGAGATTTCTCTCCCACTAGACATCTTGCAGATTATTGCATTTTCCAAGGTGAAAAGCCTCACAGCTCCCCTTTATTCTGCCTCTTTCCTCCCCCTACCCTGCCCTTAAACAACAGAGATTTTTGTGCACCACCATCCTGCTTACCTGCCTGTAAAGGGGCAGGATTCAGAGCTGCAGCCACAGCTCCTTTCCCCTAAATTTCAGTGGTGTTTGTCTCCCTCACCTCGTTTTTGATATCATCGCTCATCAACTATGCTGCAGGAGTGCCCAGTCTGTGCCCAGCCCAAGCCACGGCAGAGGCCAACTCTTGTCCCACTGCTCCAGCCCAGCTCCCATCACCAGCCAGAGCAAAATCAAAGCAGAGCTGCTCCACTCTTGTGCCATTTGGCCAGAGACCATGCAAGCCTGACCTTCCAGGCCAGGGACTGAACAGAACATGCTTCTCCTCTGGACCAAAGGTCCCACCCCTACCCCAACACTGCCTTTTAAAGGCCTCTGTCCTAATAAAAACCAGCTGTCAGTTCCTCTCTCCAAAGCTGAATGATCCCTTCAGGGTGGGGTGGTGCTTTCTCTTCCCTACAAAGAAGTCCAGTAACCCCTCCTCTGCTGCGGTGCCGGAGCTGAAGTTGTCCTCGCAGTGCGGGGGGGGAGGGCTTAGCAGTGGGTGCATAATTAAGAACAGTGGTTTGCGAGAGTGGAGAGATGGAGACCAACTGGAAAGGATAAAATGCCTGAATAGCACTTTTGGAATAGGAGGAATAATGTAAATTGTCCAAGGGAGCGTCTGCCATTTTGGTCCCAGCTTTGCGAACGCTGGCTGAGAGTAAAAACACCTCATCTGTGAGCAAGATATTTGTTAGACATCCCTATTTCTGCCCATTTTTAATCTAGTCCCTGATCCCAACGTTTGTTCTGACTCTGCGATGGGAAGCAGGGACCAGGAGAGAGCGGTGCCAGGATTTGCTCTGACTCAATGGGTCTTGGGACCACCTCATGCAAGGCAGCATTAGGGCCAGGTTATCCAAAGGGCTTTTGGAGAGGTTTTCAGCCAAGATCGCCTTGCAGAAGAGAAGATGGGCTTTTTCAAGGCTCAAAGCAGCCATCCCTGCTGCTACAACCCCTGGGCAGATATTCCAGTGGTGTTTGCATGAACATCCTTCAAAAATAGGATTTTTTGTTGTCTTAGTGGGAGCTGAGCACCTCTGCAAACCCAGCTGTGGCCAGAGAGGCTGAACATTTTTGAAGATCCAGACACAGCTTGCTCTGCCAACGGAACACATTTTCAGACAAGGCAAAACAAAGAAAAACAAAGCAAAACTGAGATGGGACATGGGTCTCCTTGGTTAGTTGCAATCCATGGCCCTGAGTGGAGAATGTAGATCCTCCAGACTGGGGAAGGATCCCAAAGCAACCCACAGTGCCCCATCACAGCCAAGTATTTCTCTTCGCAGCTGTGAGAAAAAGATGCTTTTTGATAGAGATTGGGACAGCAAGTAAATTAATGGCATAATCATTTTATGACCTAACTTGACAAGAGGTGGCAAGGTCCCGGACAAGGTGCCATGCTTTGAAACTCAGTCTGGAACCATTCGGACAAGGGAAACCTCTTCCATATACACTCTGCTCTACGTAATCATAAAATATAGGTAACACCAGGCTTTTATATTTTTACCTAAAACTTCATAGGAGTCATTTCACACACCCATCTCACTCACACCTTCCCTGGCCTGAAGACGTAAATTTGAAGCTCCTCTGGGCAGCTCAGGTGGGCGATAATTTTCAAGCATCCATACCCCATTTAGTCCCTGCTAATATATGGCTCTTCTCTCAATTCTGGGTACTAGTTAATCCTAAAAACCTGCTCAGCTGGGTCACAGCTATGGGCACCCAGAGCTGCTCATCTGCTTGGTCTGCTGGGATCCCAGCTTCCAAAAACCTGGTCTCTAGTTTTCTTAGGCATCCTCTAAGACATCCTTAGGACATTCTTAAGACATCCAGCTTGAGTTATCTTCCCTTCCAGTTGGTTTTATTAAAGAACGGTCTTCAAGGGGATGCTACGAAAACCCGTCATCCTTTCCAGGAACACCCAGGCTTGGTTGTTTTGTTCTTATCTAAAACTGCCAGGAAAACATCGGAGATGAATCCTTTGTGTTGATAGCAGTGATTTTTTTTTTTCCTGAGTGATTTCTCTGTGATCCTGATGTGCTTTCTCCCTGATTTCACCTTGAGGGTTCAGTTAAGCTTTCTGCTTACCTACAAACACCCAATTACGAGCTTTGGTTCCTCTTCCACGATGGAGTATATCCAAGGTAAAAAACTTTGTGAAAAAGGTGTTGAGCAAGATGTAGCACTTTTGAGGTTGTAGTATGGATTCAGGGCCTGACTTAGAACTGAATTACTTGGATTTTATTCCAGAGCCTTTCCAGGGGTTAATTATAGGATGACATAAAAACACAGGCGTTTGTTCCTTTTGTCTCCTCATAGCATGGCTGCGCTATCGCTTGGACACTGTCCTGCTCTTGGAAAACATAGGCTGTCACGTATCTTTTATTCACTTAATTGCATGGAATCTACCGAACAAATATTCATGAAGGTATTTTAATTGAGGAAATCTGCAGGGTAAATATTCACAAAGCTCGTTCTCTCCTCAGCAAAATACAAGGCAGATTTGGAAGCCATTTGTCACTTTGCTCAAAAAGTCGAGGGCTTGGCAGGGTGACTATAGGGAGTTCATTAAAGTGAGGTAACAGGGAAGAGAGACGGGGTCTTGTTTGAGCCACCTTACCTGGGCGCTTCCCCGCAGCCCACACGTGCTGACCTGCATGAAGAAGGAAGTCGAAATACCAGCAGACTTTTGCCATGCTGAGCAGCCATAAACGCATGAAGACATCATGTAAAATCCCCTCTTGTGATCCCATCTACATCCCTGGGTCCCACCAAGCCCTGTGAGATGGGTCGAAGGAGAACTCTGGATACCTCCAGAGGATGTGCCTGGCAGAGGGTGGCTGTGCCGGCTTGTCCTATCTGGGATTTTATTGCTGCTTCATCAGCTCGCAGAGGCTTAGGAGCCTGTGTCCTACAGTGGACATCCCACCCCACCTGCCCAACATGCCATTTTCCCTGGAAGTGAGAGCTGTTATGCTAAATTCAGTAAGAAATAGTGCAACCAAACTACCAGCAGTCCCCAAATCTGGCCTGTAGACTGGGCTATGGGACCGTGGTACACCAGCTTGGTAGACCCACCTTCAACAACCCATGAGGTTCACCAAGCCGCTGTCGGTTTAGCTGCTGGAGGCACATGGTGGTGTGGAGGTGGTACTGAGCGTCAGTGTTGGCATGCTGTCTCTGAAATGTTTGGGATGACAGGTGTCGGAGAGAAATGGTTGGGTTAATTTAGGACTTCTCCAATTCCCCACTTGTTTGTGTGCAGTTTCAGTGCTTTTGTCTCCCCTTCCATCCTTCTCCTGGGGACAGTGGACTGTCATGGGTACAAAATCCCTCTTACTACATGCACACAAGTTGCCCGGCACAAAGAAAGCCAGGGCTCCCAAACACCGCTGCTGCAATATAAATAGTATTCTTTATTTTTAAACACAGATACAAAGGTATCAGGCCTCCTTGAATTATCCCGATCCTTTAGATTGTCAGCTTCCTAATCCTGCAGGGCAACAAATACCACATCTGGGTGTAGCATGTGCTTTGACAGTCACTGTTGGGAAGGACCACGCTGTCTATAAACCCATCAACTCTGGATGCCATCCCATAGGATGCACTTGTGCTCACACAGAGGTGGGGAGCTTGGTGTTGTAACCATTTTGGGTAGATTCCCTGTCCCTCTCCATGCTGGAGGTCTGACCCAACACTTTCTTCTTGCCTTCCAGCCTCTGACTCCAGTCCCCGCTTGACTCGGTGGAAAAACTCTATTAATAACAGGACACGATCAGATGTGAAAAGCCAAAGCCTTGATAAACTATAATAATTCATATTCATTGAGGAGCTGATCCTCCTTCTTGACGCTCCTTTTATCCTTTCCACAGCTGTGATAACACTAAGACTTTATGCTACGAGAATAACCCAGAACTTGCTACTTCCATGCGAAAACACAACAGCTTCAATTATTGACTAATCCTAATTCTCTGTGGGACAACTCCTATATTTTTCCACTTTTTTAAAACATGTTGTGCTGCCCCTTTCTTCTGGTCTTCTTCTCTTCAGCACAAAAACAGCATGCAACTGTTCTTCGGGTGTTGTTTTGTTTTCTTGCTTTTGGGGTGGTTTTTTTTTGAACTAGGGAAAGTGAAATGGGCAAGGGGAAGGAGAATGCCAGAATGCATTAAGGCAGACACTGGAATGGCAAGCCAGCAGTTATCCAAGTACATGTGGCAGAAAGCATCTCTGAATAAACAATAATAATATAATAATAATAAAAACAGCAGAAAGCACTCTCCCATCCAACGAGGCCAAAAAACCAAAGCTTTGGCAAGGAACAATCTGAGAAAGTGTCTGAAGAGCTGGAAGTAGGTTCTGTATCATACAGAAGAGCCAAAAATATGTTTGGCCACAAACAGCGCATGACGCATTGCAAAACGTTTCACGAGGAGATATTTAGAGGGTGGGATGGTTGGCATGGAGAGGAAAGTGGGGAGGGAGGCATCGCTGCGGGAGGAATATCTTTAGCCTTCAAACAACAGCCACTAAAACATCCCGAATGCTCTGCCTCCCCAGAGGTGCCAAGGGTTGAAAGTTTTGTGCAGAATGTCTTTCGCGGGATAACATAGTCCCATTTAAAATTATTTTTTAGCTGCCCCTTTCCTAGTGAGAAGGAAAAGCCGAAAGATAGGGCCTGATGCGGGGATGTCAGTAGGCTTTGGATTAATGGGTTTTGGATTGGACCCACGGTGTAAGAGACAGTGCTCCAATCTAGCCATAAATAAAGTGGCTTCCATTAACGTTTATATTTGCTTTAATTTATTTAACCAAGAAAGTCAGCAGAGGCCCATAGGTCTTGGTATTAAGAATGAGCTGGCCAAGACAGCAGCAGATAAAACTTGCACCAGCGTAAATCAAAGCTTCCATAAGTCATACGCAAGAAACCATGGGTGAGTAAGGCAATAAAATGTGACCATTGTTTCTTTATTGTATCATTCTCGGCTTTCGCTTTCTGCCGGAGCCAAGCACCATTTCTGCTCCGTCTTTTTAAGAGGACTTGGAGAGGATGGACCAAACTCGTTGCAAACCCAGGATGTAGAGCAGAAGTTCAGAAGCTGGGATTTGTAAGCAACTCACAAATGCTTTGCCGCCCCTAATGGCCAGGTAATAATAAAGATGAGATTCAGAAGCTTTACTATCATTTTTTTTTTTCCTGCTTAAATGTGGGAAAGGGTTGTGCCTCCACCTTGTTAGACCCACGCTGTGAAAAATCACTGCAATCCAGTGTTGCTTTGCCCAATATAATTTCAATTTACCCACATATAGACAGCCTGGAAATGGATACGTTTAATTTTCCTCATCTCAGGGGTGCAAAGAACTGGCACAAGCTCCATGGAGGGGTCGGTTTAGCATCTCGCCTCCCTCTACACGGGACTGCAGAGACACCGCGGATGCTGTTTTGCACTGGGGAGGAGATTTAATCCTTTAAAGTTCACCTTGGCAAGCAGCCCTTTTCCCATCCAGTCATCGCACCCACCTCCTCAGACCTTTTGGGGCTACCAAGTGCACTTCAGACGCCTTTTTTTTTCCTTTTATAATACCCTGCAGGACGGTACCAGTTTACGACTGTATTACAGTGATGCTGTTCCTGCTACTACAATCATGGCTCTGTCATGATTTCCATTATAAACCTCGGACTGGATTTTTTTGGGGTATTTTTTTTTCTTTTTCTGGGGTCTATAATTTGATCGTAAAAACTCATGCTGGGCTGAAATTCAGCTGCCAGGTCGTGGTTGGATACCAAATCTGATTTAACCCTGAGGATGCTGAACTGCTTTCAGGTAATCAAGAGCCTTGGTGTGCTGAGCATGCCAACGTGTGGGAGACGGGTCCTTAGGGGCAGCAAGGAGGGGTGGTCCACTTTGGTTTGGAGTATCTGGGGACCAAGATGCCAGGAAAACCCAGCTGGGCAATGCCACATCCCGACTGCCATGGTCTCCTCGGCATCTCTTCGTCTACAGGTTGATATGCCTTATTTCTTCGATTGACATCTTTATTCCCCATCCTCATGCGTGTCTCATGTTTGTTCCATGTCTGAGCTCTTCATGCTGAATTTCTTAATGCACTTAATGCATACTTTCATACAAAAACCCACACTCATTAAGTTTTACCAGATGTATGTCACTCAGAAGCACCTTGTCCCCCTTGCTCTGCATCTTGCTGAATCAGACCCTTGATCAGTACTCGTTTTCCAAGCCCTCCTCCAGAGAGGCTGAAGTTTTCCCAAAGGACCACTTAACTTCAAGTGGTTTTCAGGTTTGACAGCAGCTCCAGCCCCCCAGAAACCACTGGTTCCTGGGGTTAAACTCATCCATTCAGTGGCTCAGATGTGCCACCAGCTCGGAAAGGTCTTCAGTCATTTCCTCAAGGAGAAACCAAGTTGAGGACTCAGTAGGGCTGAGTACAGCACAGACACAGCTGCGCTTATGGTCAAGGATTTAATCAGGGTAGAGAGAAGAAATAGCTGCCCGCAGAACACATTGCATCAGGGAAGGCAGAATGGAAATCACTGATGTATCAGCTGCCCAGGACTTCCAGTTCCAGTTCAGCCCACCTTCTTTAGAGACCTTTTCTAGGCTGGAAATAAACCTTTTCTGTGGCGGTGCCTCCTTCTTTCTCATTTTTTATCTCAACACAATTCTTTATACCTAAGTACCCAGGTTTAAATACAGCTACACCAGCATGAGGTGGATTCTGTTGGCAATGGATGAGCTTTGCTCACACGGATGCTGCTGCTCGGGGATGCTCTGTAGGTCACCCATTGCACTGATGCAGCTCTGCCCATAAAAGCTGGTGGTGTTCAAGCTCTAAAGAGCAGAGCAGATGGCTCAGTGGCTGGGATGCTACAAGGCACCTCTAGCAAAGCTTCCAGTCCCAGATCCATCCCTGATTCAGTCTGTTCCCCTCTAGACCTGCTTATCTCTCCCCACTGCCGAGGGATGGAGCAAAAGGAGAAAATGCAATTAATTAAAGCAATGCAGCACAAAACTGGGACACCGTGTCCTCATCTGGAAAGCGGATGTAATAACACTTTCCTAGCCTGCGGGGGCACAAGGAGATGCCGTTAAAGACTTTTGCATTGATCAGATACTTCAGCCATGAGGGCTCTCCTGGGAGCTTAAAATTGATGGGATGAGGTATCATGGCTGTACAAACCTCTAATCTATCAAAGCAATAATCTATGGAAGAAAGATACTTTACAACGCACTTACACAGCAGATGGTAAGTGACTTATGATGTATTCTACCCATCGTCTGCAGGAAAACAGTATTAATAAAATATGCTGACATGACAGATTAATAGCTCAGAACTGCGGTCCAGAAGAGGTTAGGTCTAGCCTAGGCTTCCTCTGGGCTTTTTAACAATAAAGAATTAAGCAAATGCTACAAACTGAAGATTATGTGCACGCAATATTAAAGCAGGGCTTTGGTCTGGATGGAGACTCAATGTTTGTTGTGCTGCTGTGACACTCTCGTAACTTTGCATGGTTTACAAACACAGCGTGGCTCTTGCTTGCTGCTCATGCTGCCAACCCATCCCAGGGTCTAAGAAGCCAGATGTGCTCCTTTGGCATGGGCAGCACTGAGGGCCTGATGCTTCACGTCCTTCCCACCTCCCAGCCTCGGGGAAAAAAACCCTAAATCAAAAAAAGGGTTGAAAAGGCATGGTGGTTTGGGTTTTTTTTTTACTTTTTGGGAGAGAAACTCAAAGTCCTGCTGGAGCTCATTGCTGTTGAGCAATTTGGGGGGTTTGATCCTGGTTTAGAAATGGAGATGCTGGCATTGCATTCCCCGCTCCAGCAGTGACTGAGGGCTGTTGTCAGTCCCATGATTTCACCCCATGTCCCTATTCCTCTCCTTGACCTTCCTGTTCTGACTCCAACTCTTTGGGACAGAGCCCTGGGGGAGGTGAAGGAAGGGGGGTTGTTCATGATGGGTAGCTTTAAGCACTTCTAGTAATTGTATGACATTCTTTGGATCTTCCATAGTCAGTGGAGGGAGGGAGGATCTGCAAAGGACAACTAGGAGCCCTGGAGCTGAGGTCAGAGCCAGCATTTTGGTTGCGATCTGCTGTATTTCATGTGATGACTGGTACCATCCAACCATAACCACAGGTGGTTTGATTCGTCTCGCCCTTCTTTAGCCTTCCTGAAGGTGGATGTCTAATCCAGCCAGCTCTCCTTCCTCTGAAGGTGATGGGTGATGCCCAAAGCTGCTCTGCGGGTGATTTGATTGAGTCCAGAGTGACTTTTTTATCTACAGTCTCTGGATTTAGGGCTCCATCTCATGTATCAGTGGGACCAAGCTGGGTAGAGATGCAGTTCTTACCACAGCTGCACCAGCAAAACCACTTCATCTTACCAGTATCGGTTCTTTTCTCCTTCTAATACCAAGCTCTTTTGTTAAAGTAACTGTGTCCATGTTGGAGTGACTGACCTACTGTCAATACAGAAGGGACATGGTTTAGTGGTGGGCTTGGTACTGTCAGGTTAATGGTTGGACTCCATGATCTTAAGGGTCTTTTCCAACCTAAATGATAGGAAGGAAGGAAGGGAGGAAGGGAGGAAGGGAGGAAGGGAGGAAGGGAGGAAGGAAGGAAGGAAGGAAGGAAGGAAGGAAGGAAGGAAGGAAGGAAGGAAGGAAGGAAGGAAGGAAGGAAGGAAGGAAGGGAGGGAGGGAGGAAGGGAGGGAGGGAGGAAGGAAGGGAAAAGAACAAGAGAATGAGAGAGAAGAAAAGAAGGAAAAAAGGAAAGAAGGAAAGAGAGAGGAGGAGAGAAGGAAAGAAAGAGAGAAAGAGAAGGAAAGCATGAAGAAAGCTACCTTTGTTCTTTGCTACATTAAATTTAAAACATCATGCTGGTAGTAATATATTGGCTTCATTACACAAAGACTGTAAAGTCCAGGTAGCTCATAATTCCACCAATAAAGATCATGATTTGCCAATAAAAATTAGGGCAGCCACTGATCCATAGTCTAGATTTCCTGCTTGGGATGGAATTATAAAAATATGATGATAAAATTTGGTGCAAAGCAGAGCAAATGTGCAAACTAAGCTAACCAAAAGTATTCCCCTCTCCTTGCCCCTGCCTTATGAACCCAGACAGGACCAGGTCCTTCAGCAGAACACCCCAAATCACCTACAGCAGTTGCCATGAGGAACCTCATTTTTTGAGCTATATGGAAAGTCTTTGCTCACTATTTTGTGTGCATTTTTTTTAGTAGCTTACAAAAAGAGGCACAGAGAGGCTTGATTGAAAACTGATGACACAATCTAGCCCTGCTTTTAGCATTTTGGCATGTAGCACAAAAGCATTTCTGAAATCCCTCCAAGCATCTAGAACTGTACCTGGAATGTTTTTAGGACTAACATTAAAATTGCATCGTAGGCTAGAGGCAGGTCTACTCAGAGGAGTGAACATCAAAAGAATTACCCTTCTTTCTGTCTGTGAGCGATAGAAAGCTATGATATATTTTGCCTCTGGGGAAAAAGGAATCTTGAGAAAGTACCTTCAAACCTAATACCAAACTATTTTGTTTGGTGTTTTCTCCAAGAGCCTTAAAAATGCTTGCAATCTCATAAGCGTGGCTACATGTCTTGTTCAGTCAGTTCCCAACCCCACCACTGAGCCCTGGTCTTCCAGGAACACCTGCCAAATAAAATGTTTGAAAAAAAAATACATGTGGTCTTTACTTAGAAGTCTTGAGGGTATCCAGATCATAAATTTGTTGTGGAGCGTGTGGCAATGCTTATTTACTCGCGATTGATTATTTTCTTTGTGGGAGTTTTCCAACTAAGTTAGAAAGTCAGAAAATACTGATTGTAGTAAATCCATACTGTGCCTTAAAGTAATAGCTGAAGGAACCCATCAAAATCCATCCTCGGAGAAAAAGACACAGGAGACATTCATTTATATTGACAAAGTTGCCCAGGGGAATAGCAATGTCTTTATTGGAGGGGTGCAAATAAAAAGTAAAGCTCTGGGAAGATGAAGATCATCTGGACTTGGGGTTTGAGATGGAGGTGAGACTCTTCTGAGCATCTGTGAAAGAGCAGGGCAAGGTATGCCAGCCCCGAGCAAATAGCTTGTGGTCTCGCCATGGCTGCAAGGGTGAAGCTGCCTCTGGGAAGCTTTGGGATGAGGTTTTCTTTCAAGTTTCTGGTTTTATTTGAACTTCAAAGTTGAAGCAAAAGTCAAAGCACATGGAGTTGGTGGGGGGGAAAAGCTTTTGATGGTCTTCCTCACCATTGCGTCTGTCCGAGGGGAGGGTGTGCATCTGCACTGATCAACAACAAACCCAAACTAGAAGACCTGCTCCAGGGAAGCACCTACCACACATTGACCAAGAGTGGGTTGGGGACACAGGACCGGGCTATAGCTAGGCCAAAAAAATCCCTCTTTGAACTATGGCTGTCAGGCCTTCAATATTTTTTCACTCCACATATCCTGGTGACATGGACATAGCCAGGCATCTTCGCCCAAGGAGTTGTGGTTAATGTTGGGGCATAGATGAAGATCATGCAGAGAGACACAGAAGCTCTTAGCAGTGGGATTCGTAGGTCATGTCCATACTGCCAAATAACAGAGAACTAGGCCAAGGGGTATGGACCAGTGAGTGTCCACACTGCTCAGGGCTGTCCCTGTCTGGAGCACATCCCCCCTGCACTGCACATGGTGCTGCTTTCCCCCAGCTCATGTGTTGCCCCTCTGGCCCCCAGACATAACAACAGTTTTGTGTGTTTTGGCCAAGTTAAACTGTCTGAAATAATATGCTGGCTGTGCTGCAGACCACCGGAGTGGTGTTTTCTAGCACAAAACCAATGCTTGAGGGTGTGAAGCCAGCTGGGACAACGCTACAGGTCTATGCATAGGACAGAAGGGGCCAAACCAGCTTCAGACTTACACTCCCTGCCCATGAGGACTCTTGAGTAAACTCATCCCAGGCTGGGCATGGGGCAGGGCGTGAGCAGTGTGGACCATCCAGGTGGACTCAAGCTCATCTTCTGGTGGCTTCCTGGTCAATAATACAGACAAACCCACTTTGCTGGGTCGACCTGGGTGGTCCTGGGCTCTTCCCACCTAAGGCGGGCAGGGGAAGAGATGTTGCCCGTTTTCTACCATATACAGTCTCCTCTCTTTGCTCCCTCCCTTTAAGAAACTCAGATCCAGCATGACAAACACAGGTCTGGGGGAAGGGTTTGAAGGAAAACCCACATCACCTCTCCACTGATCAAATTCCTCATCTCTTTGAACATGAACCACAAATAAAGCAATATTAAAGCAAAAGGGAGGCTAAATTAGCATCCTTAATGAGCGCACCACACATTTCTATGCACGAGGCAGGACACATCTGACCAAAAGCATTCAGCAGCCTGTCCCTTCCATCACAGGTCATCATGTCCAGCATCCCCCATAGTCAACACAGAGAGAAGGATGCTTTGAAACACCTCTTCTCCTAAATGCAGCCATGGGAGAAGATGGATGAACTGCTATCCAAGAAAATCTCCATCAAACACCGAGGCAGCTCAGGCAACCAGAGACATCTGGTCACTGATGAAGGTGAGAAGAATCCATGTCCAGAAGGGACCAAGATCCCAAGAGTCCCGAGGGATCCTTCCATGTGTCACACTGGACCAACTACTAGCACTACAAAATAATTCATAGAGAACCAGGACAGACACCTCACCATGGGGACAAAGGTGGGATGGGTGATCCCGGCAGAGGGTTCGCAGAAGGTGGGAGGGCTGGGATTGAGATGTGGTGAAGGACATTCAGCAAGGGTGGAAAAGTGCAGGATTAAACCAGCATCTCTACATGGATGGGAATGCATTGGGTTAGACAGCAACACCTTTAGAGCATCAAGGAGCAGCAAACAAGAGAAGAAAAGATGTGGCAACTACACTACTTAGTCAGCAAGAATAATATACCTCTATCATGTTGGCAGGAGCCATAGACTTGTCTTTGTAGACAAGGGCTACCAAGGTGATTAGTGAACTGGAACATCTCTCTTATGAAGAAAGACTTAGGGACTTGGGTCTTTTTAGTCTGGAAAAAAGACGACTGGGAGGGATCTCATCAATGCTTAGAAATACTTAAAGGGTGGGTGTCAGGAGGATGGGGCCAGGCTCTTTTCAGTGGTGCCCAGTGACAGGGGTAACGGGCACAAACTTGAGCGTAGGAAGTTCCAGCTCAACATGAGGAGGAACTTCTTTCCTGTGAGGGTGGCAGAGCCCTGGCACAGGCTGCCCAGAGAGGTGGTGGAGTCTCCGTCTCTGGAGACATTCCAAACGCACCTGGACACGTTCCTGTGCAACCTGCTGTGGGTGACCCTGCTCTGGCAGGGGGTTGGACTGGATGGTCTCCAGAGGTCCCTTCCAGCCCCTGCCATTCTGTGACTCTGTGACATGGGTGAAAGGCAGGTCCTGTGACACGAGCATCAAATCCACCATGGATGGCTGGTTGGGACATCCCAGCCTCTTGTCAAAGGCATTTTTGCTGCCGTGATTGATAGTCCATGGAAAGCAAACCCAACTTGTTGCAAACCCCTTGAGCTCCGAAAAGCGAGCGCCGGCTGCCAGGGCGCGATGCTCTGTGCCGCGTGTTTGCAGGATCCAGCCCCAGCAGCGGAGCAAAAGGCAACGAGAGGCACGTAATTAACTTCAGATGTACCTGTCAAGATATCACGGACACAGAGACGGAGAGGAGCAGCGTGTTATTTGTTTCTCATAGTGTAACAATTATCTTGTTGTAAGAGGGGCTCTCTCCTGCGCTCCCTCTCTGCCTCCTGTTTTCCTTCCACATTCGTTCACACATTATTTAACTTTTGACTTGGACACAGCAGGTAAAAGCATTTAACAGCTTGGCTGCTTGTTCAGACGGAGCTGGGAAGGGGAGGGAGGGGGGAGCAGACGGCAATTTTTTGCCTTAAATTTTCCCGTTTTCAGCACTGCATTTTTCTGAAGGGGGGGGGGAAGAAAAAAAAGGGAAGGAAAGGGGGGGGCGTGCGGAAAATGGCATTCCACAAAGACGGAGTCACTTTTTCCAGCATTAGAACATGCTCTCCGCTGTCCCCAGCCTTCACCGGGAGACGCGTTCCCGCTCCACGGCGGAGAAAAGGTCAGCGGTAAAAATTTCGCAGGAACTCCATCATGGTCCTCGCGGGACGTGTTCATCAGGAGGAGAGAGCCGGGCGTCTCGCTCTGTCGACAGAAATCCACATCACAAAACCTATTATTGGAAGGGGGGGGAAGGAGGTGGGGAGGGGGCGACCCACGGCCAGATAAAGCCCATGACTTCATTTCGCAGGGGCTGCCGCCGGCTGATTATTTCCCAAGCCCCATTCAGTGCGGAGGGGACGGACAGACGGACGTTTTGCTGAGAAAAAATAATAAAGGCAAAACTGGGCGGGTGTTATTTAAAGGGCTGGAAAAGCCTCCGCCCCAGGGGAAAATTAACTTTTAGTTTACGTAAAGGAAGGTACAGCTCTGCCTTGCTGCCAGGTACGTATCTACCTGCGCTTGCACAGAGCAAATCCAGCAGCCAGGGGGTTATAATGGCGTTTCCCCGGTGGTAGTTACTAAACAGAGTGAGATTTTTAATTGGGGGGTGAAGCTGATGGTAGCAATAATAACTCAATCTCCTTGGATTCACCTCCCGATGAGGTGGGATGCTGGAGCGCGGTTGGTTTTCCCTTGGAAGCAGACACGGCTGTGGGGCGAGGGAAGGGGCGGGTACCAAGAAACACGAGGTGCCTCCTCCCCAAAGGGATGCTGAAAATGCCTCTTTTCCCCCAGCGGCTGATGCACTCGAGGGAACTCCTCCACTCCCGAGACATAATAGCCCCAGAGAACTGTTTTTACGAAGGGCAATCATTAAAATCAGTGTGAAAATTGTGTTTCTCTTTTGTCGCACGTGCCACCGGCGAGGTTGCCACCTGGCAAAAAGCGTCCCCGCAAGCAGGATGGCAGTGAATCCCAGCACTCTCCAGACAGCAGGGTTTGTCACTTCTTTTTTTTTTTTTTTCTCCAAACACGAAACAAAGGCTCGACTGTACTTGAGAAAAGGACCAAGCGCTGGAAGCTGCACCGGGACCCCACGCCCTGAAGACTTTGAAGTGAATTTAAGTTTTAAAACACCGCATCTGAGCTAGAGGTGGTGGGGTTTTTTCGGCGTGGAGTTGCAGTTAGGTTTTGTTTTGTTTTGTCTTTTTATTTAAAGAGTCGTCAGCCTCAAGCCCAAAGTCGCTTTTAGCTTCTTTTTCATGTGGCTAAATCCTCCTCGTCTTCCCCCAAAACCCTATCGGGCTGCTTGCATCAAACAAGCCATTCCCTGCGGGGCGGGGCTATTGGCATCCCCCCTCCCCGGTTATGAGACCACATATGAGGCACCAATATTTACATGACACTGTTTACTCAGGCAGTATGTACACAATTAATTTATCTAAAGCAAGAAGGCCTCACACTGCTCCCTGTAACAGTTCCACTCTTTTCTGCACACTTAGGAGCGCGCAGGGCACAGCCATCCCCCGGTATCCATACAGGCTGGGGGATGAAGGGATGGAGAGCAGCCCTGAGGAGAAGGACCTGGGGGGGTTGGTGGATGAGAGGCTCAACATGAGCCGTCAATGTGCACTAGCAGCCCAGAAACCCCCCCGCACCCTGAGCTGCATCCCCAGCAGCGTGGGCAGCAGAGCGAGGGGGGGGATTCTGCCCCTCTGCTCCGCTCGGGGGAGACCCCCCTGCAGTGCTGCCTCCAGCTCTGGGGCCTCAGCACAGGAGAGACACGGAGCTGCTGGAGCGGGGCCAGAGGAGGCCCCGGAGATGCTGGGAGGGCTGGAGCCCCTCTGCTGGGAGGACAGGCTGAGAGAGT